>NC_087344.1:204227465-204530495 GCF_030014295.1 Loxodonta africana | reverse complement strand
GGGATTTCAGGGAGACCTTTTAAAAGAAGCAAGTTCATTTATTCTTCCCCCTTTTTTCCTACCTGCTGTCCTGAATTGAGGACTGAAATTCGTGTAGTGTTCTTGGGCTATGAAGTAACATTGTTCTCAAGAGACCAGACCATGTTAGGAGGGGCAAGTAGGGAAGCCTGGGTCTGGTCCTGGGCATGCCACTGCCTACCTTGGACTGAAGTTAACTCTTGGTGCTGCCACATAATTGTATTAAAGACTGAGGAACCCACACTGTAGGAAATGTATATTAATTATTGTAATTGCCTTGGGTGACTAATTTTAAAATATATTTTTTTAAATACCTACAATTTCACCTGTTCATAAAGGTTAACTCCAATACAGCAGATCAATTTGCTTAGTGACCTAGCAATACTTTTAGAAATTAAATTTATCTCACAGCAGAGGCTTTCAAACCATGCTCCTGGAAGCCCTCCGTTCCTGTTTGTTTTTTTTTTGTTTTTGTTTTGTTTGTTTAACAAAACAGCCTTAGATTAGGGTGAAAACCAAGCCCTCAGCCTCTTCTGCCAGAAGGCTCTGCTTCACCTGTAATGGAGTTCAAGATAAGATTTTGTTTGAAAACAAGGTATTACTGCTTTAAAAATCAAAATAAAACAAACATATATTTATATAAATTTATATTTATATATATTCACCACCATCTGTCAGTTTGTGTTGACTTGTGTGTTGCCATGATGCTGGAAGCTATGCCACTGCTGTTTCAAATTCAGCAGGGTCGCCCATGGTGGACAGGTTTCAGAGGAGCTTCCAGACTAAGAAAGACTATGAAGAAAGGCCTGGCAGCCTACTTCCAAAAATTAACCACTGGAAACCCTATGGGTCACAGCAAAAATTTGCCCAACTCCCTTGCTTTGAACACATCGTCGGGAGGGATTAATCACTGGAGGAGGACATCGTGTTTGGTGAAGTAGAGGACCTTCGAGAGCGAAGGAGACCCTCAATGAGATGGATTGGCATAATAACCACAATGATGGACTTGAACATGCTGGCTATGGTGAGGATAACACAGGACCAAACAGCATTTCATTCCCATGGTCTTCCTTGAGTAGGAGGGGAGGCCTTCTATTAAATTAACCAATATATCCTGGTCATTAGTTTTAACATTCATAAAAGGATGTCAAACTTACTGACTGTAGCTGACTACTATAATTTATGTGTCTAAGGTTTTTTTTTTTACCCTTAATGTACAAAGCAGAATATATGTACTTCTTAGAGAGTGTACAGTGAAATCTTTACAGTTCAATACTTACCAAAAAGCTCAAATAGCTTTTACAACAGCTTTTTTTTTTTTTAGCTAAGTCAGACTAGGAAGAAAGGTGATCTACTTCTGAAAATCAGCCAAAGAAAACCTTATGGATCACAGTCTAGTCCCATTGAGCATGGGGTAACAACAACATCTGATGGATACATAGCCCACTGACCCCTCTAGTTCAGGGTCCACAAATATATGAAACTTTGCTATTGCCGCTACCCTTTCCAAGCCCGTGGTCAACTTCTTTAATCCATAGCTTTTTCTTATGCTGACCCTGGACTCTTGCTCAACCATGATTCTTCCAAACCAGTGCTACAGGCAGCTATTGAAATCTCATTAGTGTTGGTATGCAAGATGAAATCCATTTGCTATTCTACCTCTAAATACTCTTAAAAGCCAAACTGTCAGAAAGCCATGCACTTGGATCCTGTACCTCATTTTGTCCCCTTGAAGATGCTTTCCTAGAATTGTGCTTTAAAATCATACGAAAAAAACCTTCACGGATGTATCATTTACTGTGGGAAGATTTTTGGAGCGTCTGTCTTCTTTCTAATGATTTTTTCTTAACATCTCAAGAATGGTTAAGTAACTCACCCGTGATCACACGGTTAGTAAGAGGCAGAGCTCAGAGTTGAACCAAAGATAGCCTGATCCCCTTTCTGTTCTGCCTTTTCTCCTGGGGCACCCAGATTTGCTGTCTGCCTTGTCTGCCAGCTGCCTCCCCAGCCTGCCTTCCTACCTGCATGTAGACATTGAGCCTTTCATTGAGTTTCCATGAGTTGGCATGCCTGTGTTTTTCCTGCATTCATTGATTCCATTTCTGCCCTTCCTGTTTTTTCCTACCCCTTCCAGTTCTTCTTCATAAGATTTTTCTAGACAAACTCTTCCTGCATTTACTCATCAAACCATTACAGTCCGACATCTGCCCCAATCACTTTACAGAAATTACTTTATTGAAAGTCACTGATGACCTCCTAACTGCCAAATCTGATGACATCTTCACTCCTCATCCTGCCCCAATGCTCAGCAATTTGACATTGTTGATTGTGCCTTCCTTAAAATCATCTCTACGTCTGGCTTCAATGACAAATAGCTTTCCAATTTCTCCTCTTAATTCTCTAACCATGTCTTGGTTTTCGGCACTGGATTTTCTTCTCGTCATCTAATATATGTACCCTCCAAGGATCTGCCCTAGTCCCTCTCCTTCTGCTGCAGGCCTATTTGGTGTCATTATCTATCCCTTCAATTCCAACTGTTATCTCTCTGAAGATGACCCCAAAATCTACGCCTTCATCGCTAACATCCTCCCTAAATGTGTGGCATGTGTGTTACGTGCTTATCTCTTTCCCTGGAGTGTTAACTTTTCAAGGGCTAGGCTACATCTGCTTCATTATTTTTGTTATCTTTTTATAGCTAGTGTTACAGCACAGTACCTGGACATAGTCTATGCTTAAAAAAATTTTTTTAATCAAATTTTCTTGCGTGTTCTTGTTGTTGTTAGATGCTTTTGAGTCGGTCCCGACTCATAGCAACCCTGTGGGACAAGAGAATGGAACACTGCCAGATCCTGTGCCATCCTCACGATCATTGCTATGCTAGAGCCCATTGTTGCAGTCACTGTGTCAGTCCATCTCATTGATGATCTCCCTCTTTTCTGCTGACCCTCTACCAACATGATGTCCTTCTCCAGGGACTGGTCCCTCCTGACATGTCCAAAGTATGTGAGACACTGTCTCGCCGTCCTTGCTTCTAAGGAGCATCCTGGTTGTACTTCTTCCAAGACAGATTTGTTCGTTCTTCTGGTAGTCATGGACTGAATTGTGTACCCCCAAAGTATGTGTCAACTTGGTCAGGTCATGTGGTGTTGTCCTCCATTTTGTGATTGTAATTTTCCTGTGCATTGTAAATCCTAATCTCTGCATGTGGTTCATGAGGCAAGATTAGATTGTGTTAAAGAGGATGAGAGTTGGATGTAACACCCTTGCTTAGGTCACATCCCTGATCCAATGTAAAGGGAGTTTCCCTGGTGTATGGCCTGCACCACCTTTTATCTTATAAGAGATAAAAGGAAAAGAAAGTGAGCAGAGAGTTGGGAGGACCTCATACCACCAAGAAAGCAATGCCTGGAGCAGAGCATATCCTTTGGACCTGAGGTTCCTGCACAGAGAAGCTCCTAGACAAAGGGAAGTTTGATGACAAGGACCAGAGCCAACAGAGAGAGAAAGCCTTCCCCTGGAGCTGGCACCCTGAATTTGGACTTCTAGCCTATTAGACCGTGAGAGAATACACTTTTGTTTGTTAAACCCATCCATTTGTGGTGTTTCTGTTATAGCAGCACTGCATAACTAAGACAATGGTATATTCAATATTGTTCACCAACAACATAATTCAAATGCATTAATTCCTCGCTGGTCTTCCTTATTCATTGTCCAGCTTTTGCATTCATACAAGGCAACAGAGAGTATCATGGCTTGAATCAGGCACACCTTAGTCCTCAAAGTAACATCTTTGCTTTTTAACACTTTAAAGAGGTCTTTTGTAGCAGATTTGCCCAATGCAATACATCGTTTGATTTCTTGACTGCTGCTTCCATGGGCATAAAATGAAATCTTTGACAACTACAGTCTTTTCTCTGTTTTTTATGATGTTGCGTATTGGTCCAGTTGTGAGGACTTTTGTTTTCTTTATGTTGAGGTGTAATCAATACTGAAGGCTGTGGTCTTTTATCTTCATCAGTAAGTGCTTCAAGTCCTCTTCACTTTCAGTGGTCAAGGTCATGTCACCTGCATATCACAGGTTGTTCATGAGTCTTCCTCCAATCCTGATGTCGTGTTCTTCTTCATATAGTCCAGTTTCTTGGGTTATTTTGCTCAGCATACAGATCGAATAAGTATGGTGAAAAGGTACGGCCCTGATGCACACCTTTCTGGATTTTAAACCACACAGTGTCCCCTTGTTCTGTTTGAACAACTGCCTTAGAGTTGTTTCCTCTATTGCTAGGCATGGTCTAGCTACAAATGTTCCCTGTTAGTTGCAATGTCACAATGGTCATTGTACCTGTGCCTGTGTCATTTCACACTCCCACACACCTTTGTTAATGGGGGCTGGATAAAATTGCTGCCTAACTGCTGCCTCAGTGTTTCATTCTGTTATCCATAAGGTTGCCATGAGTCAAAGCCAAACTGATGGCAACTAACAGCAGCTGCCTCGGGCTGTGGTTTTATAGGAAGTTGAGGACTTAGCCAAGCAAGAAGACAAAGACACAGCCTTGCAACCTGGAAGTGAATGAAACTGTCGACTGGATGGTTCTAATATTACAAGAGCCCCTAACCTCCATCATGAGGCTTAATTACAGACTAGAAGGTTGGGTGGTGAGGTGGAGGTACCTACAAAACCACCAAAGAGCAGGTAGGGGCTGGTGGAACTGCCCCCAGCAGCTGTTCTTACTTCGTTTCCTTTCTTAGCAAAAGAATACACTGTCCTGTACCTTGCTGTTTTCAGATCTCTCCATGGCAGGACATAGAGATTTCGCTCATCCTTTTTTGGTCATGTGTACATCACCGTGTACATGAACCATAACTTACTCAACCAGTCCTCTATTACTGGACACCAGGAGCTTTGATACCTCTCAACAGAGTTTAGTGCACAAAAGAGAAAGGAAGAGAACTCTGCCCAACCCTGGCGAATCGAGGACTGCAGTGCTTTGGGAGAGAAGCAGGAGCACCAACCAAAAGCAATAGTGGTGCTTGGCAAGGGAAGCTTAAGTTGATGAACAGATATAAAACGGGAGTTGCCATGGGTAACCGATCAGACTTATTTGAGGAGAGAATTGCACGCAATGATCAGATGTGAGCCAGCTCTGACATTGATCCTGGTCTTGCCTCTCCCTGGCTGTTTAGCCTCACACGGACAATTTGAATGCTCTGTGCTTCACGGTCCCACTCTGTGAAATGGGGTCACAGTGCTCTCTCAGAGCTCCCTGTTATTGTAGGTAGTGGCAGGAACACGTGAGTCACCGCGAAGGTCTCACCAGAAATACCCACGGAGACTAGTGCCACGTGAGTGGGCAAGAGCAAGGGCCAGCAACATGGGTCAAACAAGCCACCATCTTGAGCACAAACAAGAAAAGGGAGACAGCAAACTGAGTTTTATGGAGCTATTGCTCTTTTTATGTCGCTACAGTTCCATAGATACCATTTCAAGGGATAAAAACTGCAGTTCCTTCCCTCAAGAAAATTTTAGTCCATCGAGCATTCGCGGTGGTGAGTTAAATACAGGCTGTGAAGCATGAGTGATGGGTCTGACTCCTAACTCAGATACACACTGGATCAGGGAGCTGTCCAGAGGCAATGGGATAAAGGAGAGGAGGGGTCTTGGACAGTCACTAGCTTTCTGCTTGGATGGCTGGGTACCCCTTATAAAGACTGGAAACACAAGAGGAGAGCCAGGGTTAGAGGTGAGGACAAGCAGACTGGCAGTGTAAGACCTCTATCCAAACAGAGGAGATGTAGAGTGAACGAAAGTGGTAAATGTACCTGACCTCAATTCAAATCCCACCCCATTCTTCAGAAGGAAGGATCAGTTCCATTTCGTGATGGTCAGAGAGACTGAGGCTCAAAGAAATTTAGTAACTTGCCCAAAGTCATACGTGCACTGAGATTTAAACCCATGACCACCTTATACCAGCTTTTCTCACAATGCCAGGCTGCCCCAACCCAGGAGAGAGAAAACCTAGTATTTCTCATTGCCAGATAGTTCTGACTGCTATTTACTTTCTCATCTATTTCATATTATGATAATGTTTTCCTGGAATTGGATGATATAATGCTAGAAATTGAAGATGTTTATTCGCTACAAAGATTACATATGCAGGCTTCCTGTCATAATCAAGGGAAGTTGCTCACATCGTTTATGACTTCCAGTCTTCTCTGTATCTCATAATGCTTATGTTAGGAAATCTGTTTTTACTAAGCCTGTGAATCTTCAGAAGCAAAACAGGCAGGGGCAAGACTGTGATACACCCTTTCGGTATTTATCTAGTCTGGAGTCTACCTTAAATTAGCTTGCTGGGAAGCATTGTATGTGACGAACAGTATAATATTTAAATGATACTGTGGCTGTTTTCCCTTGTAATAAGGTAAATTACTCCAACAATGCTATTTTGTTTCATTTCTTCATACAAAATTCATGTTTGAATTCCATCTAGGTCCTAAAATTTTAAATTTCCTTAACAAGTTTTATACATTATTAAATTTTATAAACCACCACAGTATGCTTTTGAAACTGATTGTACAATCTAATTAATTCAGAATATTAACCACCATTTCCATAAAAGGAATAGGATAATGGTGACTGGGGTGAGATGGAGGGCCACGATCATCTCTTCCCCTTTCCCCAGCATCCCAATTATATGGACACTGAAACCACTTCTCTTGAAGTCCCTCATCCAGGAACTTCAATTTGGGGGAACACAGCCAAGACCAAGAGTTAATTTAAAATGCCTCCAAATAGACAAAATAAGGGTGTTGAAGACTTGCACTTCATTCCTAGGCGAACCCTTCTAACCCTTTGCTGGAAATAAGAACACAATTTTTTGTTGCTCTTGCTTTTTTGAGTTAGAATTTTCACAAGAGTCATGTGATTTCTAGATTCACAGCAGATTAAATATCAAAAGGATGATGAGGGTAGATTTCTAGAAATTGTCTGTGTGAGAGAAGAAGCTATATCTATTGATGCCCTAACAAGAGTGAAAGACGAAAAAACTACCAAAAGTGAATATGAGAATTCAAACAGCATGGCAGCCTGGGGACTGTTTATCTTAGGAGAGAATAGCCCTGCGTGTGTTACCGAGTGGTGAGGGCCTCACTGCACCGAAAAGTAATCCGTGTTCATTGTGATGACCTGGAGACACAAAGGAACGGTTAAATTCATTGTTTCTCCCTTAGAAGGTAGTGAAGTGTACAGTGTGTTTTAGCAGGCTTTCCATCAGAAAGATTAAAATGTTTTAAATCATAAAGTGCTGTTTGGGTATCACATTTTGCAACGATGTGAAACAAGTGAGCAGCGTCTTATGTATCATAATGGAATCGTGCTTCTCTTGTTTAAAAAAGTAAACCATGTAAACCACATTGAGAGCATATACTCCAGAGGTCTCAAAAGACCTGCTGGCCTATGGGTACAGATAAGGTCAAATTATCATCAATAATCCAGAAGCTCCTTTTCACGGCACCTATTCCCATCACTGCAAGACCTCAGCCACTGCTTTCAAACACATCCTTTCCTGTTCTGCTCAGCACAGAGCTGCCCTCCCATCCCCAGCAGCTGGGAGAATGCTGCTCCTAGGACTGTCGGGGCGCAAACACCTGGGCATACCCAGAAACTCCTGCACCCCTGACCACACTGTATTTTGACGAAGTGGTGAGAGGGCACCTGGCCCAGAAGTATCACTGCCTTGTGCTCTACCCATCACGTACCCTAGGAAGAGTGCTTCTTCAGCTTTGGAATTAGCCCTGCCCTTCCTTGAGGTCAGGCTGGGGGACAGGCACCATTCCTGACTCCCTTTTCTCTCTTCTCTAGTTGTTGTTGTTAGCTGCCTTCAAATCAACCCCTGACTCATGACGACCCCATGCACAACGCGATCAGATGGTTGTAATCCATAGGGCTTTCATCGGCTGTTTCAGAAGTAGATGTCCAGTCCTTTATTCCTGGTCTAAGTCTGGAAGCTCGGCAGAAACATGTTCCGCATCATAGTAACATACAAGCCTCTACTGACAGGTGATGCTGGCTGCGCTTGGGTGCATCAGCCGGGCATTGAACCCAGGCCTCTCACATGGAAGGTGAGAATTCTACAACTTCACCACCACTGTCCTGTCTTCTGCAGTTTGAATCCACCAGCTGCTCCTTGGAAACCCTATGGGGCAGTTCTACTCTGTCCTACAGGGTCGCTATGAGTCTGAAGTGACTTGACGGCAACAGGTTTATATAAATTAGAAGCAATATTCAATAATTAGTACAAAATGATTCTGTTGTCACCTGGGAACTCCTCATGAAGATATTGGTAAAGCCCTCAGGATGTGACTACAGCGGGGTTCTTTATCCTGACCCTGTCTGGACCCTATCTGGATCCTCCTTAGTCTGACAGACCCACGTTTGATTTCAGCTATCATTTGCAGCCTGTAGCTTTGGGAAAACTTCAAAATTTCCCCAAGCTGATTCTTCCTGATCTTTATTGGTTACGTGTAATCAACATTATCTTCTTCACACATTTTTTAATGTGAAAATTAAATACTAGACGTACTTAAAGAACTCAGTGTACTGCCTAAAACAGAACACACGTTGTTGTTTTTCCATAGGACTAACAAAGCTGTAAACCCCGCCCCTTACCTCTGTGGTTCTTCCACGCCTTGCTGAAGCAACAACTGCACCACTCCGCCCTTGACCCATAGGTTACACACGCACCTGTGCAGCTTCATATTCAGACTGCCCTGTTTGAATTCATATATTTATTTTTTTAATTTGATCTTTTACATACTTAATTGTACAGGTCAAAGGATTTTCAGGAACTAAGCACACTCCTTTAGCCAGCTCCCAGGTCTAACAGGGCTCCAGAAACCCTTCCCCCGCGTCCCCTTCTGCTCGCTCTCCTGAGTTCTAACAGCAGAGATTGCTTTTCTTGTTTTTGAACTTGAAATGATTGCAAGGAAACATACAGTATGCACATCTTCGTGTCTGGCTTCTTTTGCTCAATATTATGTTTTTAAGATTTATCCATGTCGTGTGCTTATTGTGCGTTGTCATGTTGTTCATTTTCATTACTATTTAATACTCCATTGTGCGATTGTTAATAGTGTGTCAAATTGGCTGGGCCATGATTCTCAATGTTTATACGTGATTGCTCTCATGATGGAATCTGCTGTGAGTAGCCAATCACTAGAAAGGGAGTTTCCTTGGGGGTGTGGCCTGCATCCAAATATAAGCAGATGTTCTGGCTTTTTGCTCACTAGATCCTGCCACTGCTTCCTCTTCATCTCACTTCCAGCTCTTGGGATGTGAGAGATCAGCTTATAAGCAGATCTTGGGATCCCGTGACCTTCACAGCCAGAGAGCCCATCTTGGGTTCACCAGCCCCTGCGGCTACTCCAATGGAGAGAAACCTCTATCCTGATCCACAGACTTGGGACGTTCCAACCTCTACAATCGAGGGAGCCGTTTCCTTGATATAAATTTCTCTGTGTATATATTTACATGCTTTACTGGTTTTGCTTCTCTAGAGAACCCAGCCTAAGACACATTGTAAGACTCTATGACAACTTATTTATTCGTTCTGCCAATGGGCAGCGGAAGTTAATCTCCTTACCTATTTTCTCTCTCTATTTTGTATTTTTTTTTTTTTTTGTATTTAGAGTAACTTCACTCTCTACTCTCCAGACTGGACTCTGACCCACCTTTGCATATCTAAATATGCATTAAGGGGACCTGATAAAACAAAAGATATCCATCCATCTTGGGTCCCACATTTTAGCAACCAAGACTGAAGAGGACTTAAAGTTGCTGTTTTTCCTTTCTTCCCTCTCATAGCTCCTGCTCCCCATTAATCTCTTTAAGTAAAAGGGAGTAATTGGAGATAGTTAGTTCTCCATTAATATAAAGTATTCCAACTTCGGAGGTGGAAGTCTTCATATGTGTGTGTATGTATACGTATATCGGTAACCCACTGTCACAGACTCGATTCCGACTCGTGTCAACCGGATGTGTTACAGAGTAGAACTGCTCCATAGGGTTTTCTTGGCTGAAATTTTTACAGAAGCAGATTGCCAGGCTTTTCTCCTGCGGCACCTCTGGGTGGATTTAAACTGCCAACCTTTTGGTTAGCAGCTGAGCACAAACCATTTGCACCACCCAGGGACTATGTATGTATATATATTTAAGTTTATTTTAAACAAGTGCCCATATTGAACTCAATTACGGTATTTTGAAAGTGATTCTCCTATGATTTTCAGGCAGATGGTAATGTTATTTGCCCATAATAATAATTTAGGAGAGACAACATTTACAGGAAAAAATATATACAGGCATACCTAGGAGATATTGTGAGTTCAGTTTCAGACTACTGCAATAATACAAATATTACAATAAAGTGAGTCACACAATTTTTTTCCAGTACATATAAAAGTTCTGTTTATATTGTAGTCTATTAAGTGTGTAATAGCATTATGTCTAAAAAACAATGTACATACCTTAGTTTAAAAATACTTCATTGCTAGAAAATGCTAACCATCATCTGAGCCTTCAGCAAGTCCTAATCTTTTCAGCTGGTGGAGGGTCTTGCCTCGATGTTGATGGCTGCCCACTGATCAGGGTGGTGGTTGTTGAAGGCTGGGGTGGCAATGGCAATTCATTAGATTAAGACAACAATGAAGTTTGCTGCATAGATTGACTCTTCCTTTCACAAAAGTTGTCTCTGCAGCATGCGATGCTGTTTGATAGCATTTTACTCACAGTAGAACTTCTTTCAAAATTGGAGTCAGTCCTCTCAAACCCTGCTGCTGCTTTATCAAGGATATTTATGTAATATCCTAAATCCTTTGTTGTCATTTCAGCAATGTTCTTGACATCTTCACCAGGAGTAGATTCCATCTCAAAAAGCCACTTTCTTTGCTCATCCATAAGAAGCAACTCCTTATCTGTTAAAGTTTTATTGTGAGATTGCAGCAATTCAGTCACATCTTCAGGCTCCACTTCTAATTCTAGGTCTCTTGCTGTTTCCACCACATCTGCAATTACTTCCCCCATGAAGTCCTGAACCCCCCAAAGTCATCCATGAGGGTTGGAACCAACTTCTTCCAAACTCCTGTTATTGTTGATGTTTTGACCTCCTTCCATGATTCAGAAATGTACTTAATGGCACACAGATGGTGAATCCTTCCCAGAAGGTTTTCAATTTGTTTTGCCCAGATCCATCAGAGGAATCACTATCTATGGCAGCTATAGCCTTAGGAAATGTATTTCTTAAACAACAGGACTTGAAAGTCTAAATTACTCCTTGATCCATGAGCTGCAGAATGGATGTTGCATTAGCAGACATGAAAACAACATTAATCTCCTTGTACATCTCCATCAGAGCTCTTAGGTGACCAGGTACACTGTGAATGAGCAGGAATATTTTGAGAGGAAGCTTTTTTTCTAAGCCGTAGATCTCAACAGTGGGCTTAAAATATTCAGCAGATCACGTTGTAAGCAGATGTGCTGTCATCCAAACTTTGTTATTTCACTTATAGAGGACAAGCAGAGTAGATTTAGAATGATTCTTAAGGGCCCTAGGATCTTCAGAATGGTAAATGAGCATTGATTGCAACTGAAGTCACCAGCTGCATTAACCCCTAGCAAGAGTCAGCCTGTCCTTTGAAGCTTTGAAGCCAGGCACTGATTCTCCTCTCTAGCTATGAAAGTCCCAGATGACATCTCCTTCAAATATAAGGCTGTTTTGTGTACATTGAGAATCTATTGTTTAGTGTAGCCATCTGCATCAATTATCTTCGCTAGATTTTCTGAACAACTTGCTGCTGCTTTTATATCAACACGTGCTGCTTCACGTTGCACTTTTATGTTATGGAGACAGCTTCTTTCCATAAACCTCATGAACCAACCTCTGCCAGCTTCAAACTTTTCTTCTACAGCTTCCTTGCCTCTCTCAGCCTTTATAGAATTGAAGAATGTTAGGCCCTTGCTCCAGATTAGGCTTTGGCTTAAGGGAATGTTGTGGCTGGTTTGATCTTCTATCCAGACCACTAAAACTTTCTCCATATCAGCAAAAGGGCTGTTTCACTTTCTTACCATTTGTGTGTTCACTGGAGCAGCACCTTTAATTTCTTTCAAGAACTTTTCCTTTGCATTGACAACTTGGCTAACTGATGCAAAAGTCCTAGCTTTCAGCTTATCTCAGCTTTTGACATCCCTTTCTCACTAAGCTTAATTATCCTAGCTTTTGATTTAAAGTGAGAGAAATGCCACTCTTCCTTTCACTTGAACACTTGGAGACCATTCCGGCCTAATTTCAATATTGTTTCTCCAGGAACAAAGCTGGCCCACAGAGAGGAAGAGAGACGGGGGAATGGCCAGTCGAGGGAGCAGTCGGAACACACACAACATTTACCCATCAAGTTTGCTGTCTTACATGGTTGAGGTTCATGATGCCCCAAAACAATTACAATAGTCACATCAAAGATCACTGATCACAGATCACCATAACAGATATAATAATACTGAAAAAGTTTTAAATATTGTGACAATTACCAAAATGTGACCCAGAGACACGAAGTAAGCACATGGCGCCAATAGACTTGCTTAATGTAGGGTTGCCACAAACCTTCAATTTGTAAAAAACACAGTATCTGCAAAGTGCAAATAAAGCGCAATAAAATGAGGTATGCCTGTACTATTAGAAAAGTGATGAACACTTTGTACCTTGAGAGCTACGTGCTACCCACCTGCACCTTGATCTAATTTCATAAAGAAGAGTGGAAAAAGACCTTCACTGACTTCCCTCGTGGATCTAGATGTTTGTATTTATTGACTACAAAGCAGCTCCAATTTTCTTATGAATTTGCACCATTTTTATGATTAGAAAAAAATAGATTATAATTTAAAAAAATAAGAAGGCAGAGGGCTGTAAACTTTTTTATATATATTGGCTCTTACATAAGTAAAAAGATTACTTACCCCTGGTTTAGAATTCAGGGATTAATTATACTTATTTTCACTTAGATATCTATATCTCCAAGAAAATGCCCAAGAACGTCTCCCCTTAGTCCTTAGGTGACCCCACATAATGAGCAGATCCTTCTGACCTTAGATTCCCCATCAGTGGTTAGATCCACAGCAGATTATTGCGTTTGGAGAAGATGAAGATGAAATGGGTGACCACAAAAGCAAGAGTTGTGAATCAAGCTACCCCAAGCAGATTTTTAACTAAGTTCTGGATCAGTAACCTTATAGTGTCCTTATCCTTAAAATTTCCTCATGGTGTAATTAAGTGACATTGTATTCCAAATATGAGAAAAAGTATACACAGAGATGGGAAGATGAAAAACAGCAGTGGGAGCAGACAAAAGCTGCTAAAGTTATAGCATCCAAAGGGAAATTGCAATTCATGGGTGGGAACAGCAGAATTACCTAGACTGAGAATGGAAGCCTTCCATTTGCAGTGCTCAGAAGCCTGAAGTAGATCTCTCTGCAAAGTGTCATATATGCCTTCCCACAGGGATTTGCATAAGTCTCATCTACGTGAACTAGCACTGTGCATGCGTAATAAGACGATTTCGAAACTCAGCAGAGTTACAAGTACGTTGAGTCATGGCATTTTTCTCATATTGAATGTCATCCACAGCATCAGCAGCTTTTGAGTTACTGCTCCCTTGAAAATTTCTAGTTCTTTTCAATAAGAAGTCTCAACATCTCAGGTGGTAAAGGAGGCAAATATCTCAGAGGGAGGGCTGACTCTCCACCTTTGTTTGGAAGAAAGATGGCAATTTAAGTGAGTGCAGGTGCTTATCTCTTCCACTAAAAAAAAAAAATGTTTCTGATTGAGAGAAAGTGTTTTCTGACTCTTAAGGCTTATCAATCTTTTGATAAAATAAAAGTGAGTCAAAAGTCCTAGGGTGCTCATCACGACCAGTTTTTCAGCCTTAGGAAACAAAATTTGAAGAGCATAGCATATGAATCACTTTTTTTGCTTTTTATTTTATACATGCTAACTCAAAGTTTTCAACACCCTAAGAGGAGGCTATAAAGCCCATTTCATAGATGAGAAAACGGAGGGTCAGAGAGGTTGAGTGACTGGCTAACGTTCACACATCAAAAGGTGAAGCCAGACTTCCACTCCAAGTCAGTGCATCTCTGCGAGAGGGCTCCCAAGGCAGCCCAAGGCAACCCAAGGGAATTTAATTTGTGTATTGAAACTGCTTTTATAGTAGGTGCTTAAAAAAGGCCAGGAGCCAAACCTCTTTACACATGCTGTTAGAGGAATAACTGTAGGTTGTGTTGGCAAAAAAGAAATCACCATCAGCACCCTGTAGATGCTGAACACAATCCGCACAAATTTTCTGTGACAATAGCTAATATAATGGTGACAACAATAACATCTAAATCTGTACAGCACAGAACAACTTACAAACTACTTTCATACATATGGAAACCCTGATGGCGTAGTTGTTAAGAGCTACAGCTGCTAAGCAAAAGGTAAGCAGTTCGAGTCCACCAGGCACCCCTTGGAAATCACGTGAGGGAGTTCTACTCTGTCCTATAGGGTTGCTACTAGTTGGCATCGACTCGATGGCAATTGATTCAATGTATATCCACACACTGCTGATTCTTTCGGCCTAAACTGGTGCCTAGATTTCAGCTGGAGTGCCAACTCCAATAACTGGTAGAGGCTGCCTGGACCACAGTGCTGAGAAAGATGCCAAGGATCATCCCAGGATTGGTAAGTAAGAAAGAGGGTTATGATCAATTGATAATGTCTGCCATGGCAAAGGCATTAGATGTAGCGGCCCATTTGTCCTACGCTTGCTGTCTCTCATCTATTCCAGTTACTCTTTTTACAAATGAATAAATGACTAGAATCCACCTTGCTCCTTGGAAACCCTGTGGGGCAGTTCTACTCTGTCCTACAGGGTCACTGAGTCAGAATCGACTCAACGGCAATGGGTTTTGATGGCCATGTGATATGTGGCTAAGCTGAGACCAGAGTCCCGTTTTCCTTCAATCTGTTTTCATTGCTATTAAACCATGTTAGTATTCAAGTTTAGTATTCAAATGGACTTGAATTGATGATCAAGTTTTGAGTTCAATAATGTTTAATCTGGAACAAAATTAGATGCTTTCCACAGCAAAATGCAAATAAAATTTGCTACAACTTAAAATAGACCTGCAGGAATGGCCTTAGGCATGCAAGTGCTGGGAAGTGTACCTGCCACACAGGTAGATCTAACGGGCATGCTGGATGGACTGCCTTCAGGTGTGTGTGGTCACTTAAGTGACCATAATATCTGGAAAGTCCAAAAAGCTCTCAACCCTACTTCAAAGGCCAAGAGCCATTTTTGGATAGTGCCAGCATGGAAAAAACATAACATTGGACATCACACCAAGCCTCCAGGCTGACACAGGAAAAATTGTGACCAATGTTTAATTTAGAGTCTCCAGCCTGTGACAAAAGCACATCCAGCTTCCTGAGGAATTTTACTATTGCCATGATCATGAACTTAGTATAAAATATCAGAGAAGATTTGTAGCTATGCACATGCAGGCAGTGACACATAGGTGACCCTTGGGAATGACAGCAAAATCCACCAGGTGGTATGGCTTCTTCAGAGCCTAAGTGGCACAGGCTGTGAAACCAATGAGACTTGCAAAGAAAAGGCGCACAGCAGAGAGACTGTACTGTCCCCCGTGCGGTTGCAGGTTCTGACACTGTGGCCACACTCTTCTGTCAGCAGTGCTACCTTTGATACAAAAGACACGAAGGTGAATATTACATAGTCAGCTGTGGCCATCAAAGGCCAAACAGCTTTTTCTTCCAGCTGGAGCAATCTGCCAGACTACGTAATACCCAGGACCCAGGGCAGTCTAGTGGCAGGATATGCCACCCCACCACTTAGCCCCAGTCACCTCTGAGAGAGCAGACAGGGATTTCTTACAGCTTTAGACATTGCCTTTGTTGGTCGTTTCCAAGGTGACCAAGTGTTCTGTCTTTTGCTGTAAATAAAGACAGGAGCAAAGGATCAAACCCTTTCCTCCTCCTCCATTAGCTTCTGTCACCTGCAGTTGCATGCTTCTTGTGAGGCATATGAGAAAGCCCTGTTTCCCAGACTCAGGTCCTCCTTGGGTTTTTTTTTTTGCTTGTTTGCTTTATGTGCCGTGGAACTTTGCTGTCAGTCATGGAGCCTGTATCTGGCATTCATGGCCTTCTGATTCTCACTCCACAATTTTTCCTCACCAGGAGAAGGATAAAATCAAATCGTATTGAAGTTTGTGTTAATGTTTCCATTTAGTCACTGAACCTCTCTGTGACAGGATTATAGCTCCCCAAATCACTGACAGCAGGCTTGGCATGTGACATGCTTTGGCCAGATAAACTCTAATTGGAAATGATGCCAAGAGGAAGTGCTCAGAAACTGAGCAATGTTGTCAGGAGCCATCCTGTGGTTCTGCCATGGCTCTATTCTCCCTCTGCCATGAGAACGGTACATCGTAGGTAGGAGCTACTCCTTCAGCCTCCATCCCAGAATGAAGAAGACATGGCGAGCTCAGCCACAACCAACCAACAGCAGCTAATATGCTATAAAGGCGAGAAATCAAGTTTGGCAGTTTTAAGCCACTGAAATTTTGGGAGTGCTTGTTACCACAGCATAACCTAGCAAAAACTGACTGATATAAATACTTGTGAGGAGCCCTGGTGGTGCAGTGGTTAAGTGCTCAGCTGCTAACTGAAAGGTCGGCGGTTTAAACACACCAACAGCTCTGTGGGAGGAAGATGGGGCAATCTGCTTCCATAAAGATTACAACCTTGGAAACCCTATGGAGCAGTTCTACTCTGTTCTATCAGGTCACTTGGAGTTGGAACCGACTCTATGGCAACAGATTTATAAATGCTTGTAAGCATTAGGTGGAGCAGTGGTGGCTCGGTAGTAGAATTCTTACCTTCCGTAGAGGGGACCTGTGATCAGTTCCCAGCCAATGCACCTTATTGCAGCCACCATCTGTCCGTCAGTGGAGGCAAATGTTGGTCTGACACTGAACAGATTTCAGTGGAGCTTCCAGACTAAGATGAATTAGGAAAAAGTCCTGGTGACCTACTTCCAAAAAATCAGCCAGTGAAAACCCTGTGGATCACAATGGTCCAGTGTTTCATTCCGTCGTACATGAGGCTGCTGTGGGGCCAACTGGATGACAGCTAACAATAACAATAACAAGCATTAGATAGGGAGGTAAATAATCAAATGTGCCAGGTGGGAATTGTGTCTAAGTGCCCACCCCAGTTTAAAACAGGGCTTCGAACTGGTTCATTCTGGTTGAAACCCTTGTTGAGAATTTGCATTTCCACCCCAAATGTACTGAATCAGAATCTCCATTTTAACAAGGTACCCAGATGATTCTGATGTATAATAAATTTTAAGAACCACTGCTCTACTAGTGGTTTTCAGAATTGGTCCCTAAGCAGCAGCATTAGCATTGCCTGGGAACTTGTTAGAAATGCAAATTCTTAGCAGGGACTTGAACCTGAATGAGCCTGCTCAAAGCCCTGTTTTAAAAGGCATAGTAGTGATTTAGCCTCAAGCGGTTATTTCGTCTAGAAACTGGGGCCCATTGCTCCCAGACCTTGCAATTTTTTTTTTTTTTTTGACTCTGCCATTTACTAGCTGTGTGATCTTTTCTTTCTTTCTTATTTAATTGTGCTTTAGATGAAGGTTTACAAGCAAATCAGTTTTTCACTAAACAATATATACGCATATTGTTCTGTGACATTGGTTGCCAACCCTATGATGTGCCAACACTCTCCCCTTCTTGACTTTGGGTTCCCCATTTCCATTTGCCCAGATTTTCTGTCCCCTCCTGCCTTCTCATCCTTGCCCCTGGGCTAGGATACATGGTTGAGCTACACGTATTATTGTTTGTTTCATGGGCCTGTCTAATCTTTGGCTGAAGGGTGAACCTCAGGGGCGACTTCAGTACTGAGTTAAAGGGGTGTCCGGGGACCATACTCTTGGGGTTTCCCAGTCTCTGTCAGACCGGTAAGTCTGGTCTTTTTTTGTGAGTTTGAATTTTGTTCTACATTTTTCTCCATCTCTGTCTGGGACCCTGTACTGTGATCCCTGTCAGAGCAGTAGGTGGTGGTAGCCTGACACCATCTACTTGTCCTGGATTCAGTCTTAGTGGAGGCTGTGGTACTTGTGGTCCATTAGTCCTCAGGACTAATCTTTCCCTTATGTCTTTGGTTTTCTTCATTCTCCCTTGCTCCAGGTGTGGTGAGACCAGTGGAATCGCTTAGGTGGCCACTCAGAAGCTTTTAAGACCCCAGACTCTACTCACCAAGGTAGGATGTAGAACATTTTCTTTATAAGCTACGTTATGCCAGTTGAGCTAGATGACCCCCAAGACCACAGTCCCCAGCCCTCAGCCCAATAATCTGGTCCCTCAGAGAGTTTAGATGTGTCTATGAAGCTTCTATGATAGACCTTGCAATTTTTAACATCAGGTATCCAGATTTTGACGGGAATTCTACCCGTTTTTCAATATTCAAACCGAATTCAGGCCAAATAATACATGTTCTGTAGCCCAAAATGGGCATTAGGCCTCAGTTTGTAATCTCTGCTGTATGTTAACCTTCTACCATAGCAAAACTGCTCTGTTCTTCGATCTTCAACAAACTACTCAAGTCCTCTCTCCCCTGCTGTTGCCCACACTGTGCTCTCCCTCCTCCCACCTCTCTCCTGAATCCCCCTCTTTCAAGGCCTCTGCCATATTCTCCTTCCTCCATTTCCCTCAGCTAGGCTATCCATCCAAACTCTGCACTTATTGTCTATATTGCTTTTAGCACTTTGAGTGTTCCTGCAATGCTATTTATCTTCTTACGCACATATTCACTCTTTGCAAGTCTATAAGCCCAGTGAGGACAGAGACCATGCATGGCTTATACTTTTTCAGCATCATTAGAGTCTGGCAGACATAACAGGTACAAAATTCATGTTGCTTTTTATATGGATAGCTTGTTTAAGAGGTTCTAATTACTCTATGCCAAGATATTTGGAAGACAACTACCTGGCCAAATGACTGGAAGAAATCCATGTTTGTGCCTATTCCAAAGAAAGGTGATCCAACAGAATGCAGAGGTTATTGAACAATATTATTAATATCACATGCTAGTAAAATTTTGCTGAAGATCATTCAAAAACAGTTGCAGCGGTACATGGACAGACAACTGCCAGAAACTCAAGCTGGATTCAGAAGAGGACGTGGAATGAGAGATATCACTGCTGATGTCAAATGGATCTTGGCTGAAAGCAGAGAACACCAGAAGGATGTTTACCCGTGTTTTATTGACTATGCAAAGGCATTGTACTGTGTGGATCATAAAAAATTGCGGATAACATTGCAAAGAATGGGAATTCCAGAACACTTAATTGTGCTCATGAGGAACCTGTATATAGACCAAGAAGCAGTTGTTCAAACAAAACGAGGGGATACTGCGTGGTTTAAAATCAGGAAAGGTGTGTGTTAGGTACGTATCCTTTCACCATACCTATTCAATCTGTATGTTGAACAAATAATACGAGAAGCTGGACTATATGAAGAAGAACAGGGCATCAGGATTGGAGGAAGACTCATTAACAACCTGCCATATGCAGATGACACAACCCTCCTTGCTGAAAGTGAAGAGGACTTGAAGCACTTGCTGATGAAGCTCAAAGACCACAGCCTTCAGTATGGCTTACAGCTCAACATAAAGAAAACAAAAATCCTCATAACTGGACCAATAAGCAACATCATGACAAACATAGAAAATATTGAAGTTGTCAAGGATTTCATTTAACTTGGGCAAATTGCTACAAAAGACTTCTTTAAAGTGTTAAAGAGCAAATATTTCAGTTTGAGGACTAAGGGGTGCCTGACCCTAGCCATGGTATTTTCAATAACCTCACACGCATGCAAAAAGTGGTCAATGAATAAGGAAGATCAAAGAATTGATGCCTTTCAATTACGGTGTTGGTGAAGAATATTGAGTATACCATAGGCTGCCAGAAGAACAAACAAATCTGTCTTGGAAGAAGCACAACCAGAATACTCCTTAGAAGCAAGGATGGTGAGACTTTGTCTCACTTACTTTGGACGTGTTATTAGGTGGAACCAGTCCCTGGAGAAGGACATCATGCTTGGTAAAGTAGAGGGTCAGCGAAAAAGAAGGAGACCCTCAAGGAGATGGATTGACACAGTGGCTACACCAATGGGCTCAAACGGCAATGATTGCGAGGATAGTGCAGGACTGGGCAGCTTTTCTTTAGGGTACATAGGGTAACTGTGAGTCAGAATCCACCCGATGGCACCTAACAACAATAGCTTGTTTAGGATGACCATCTATCATTAATTATCTGCTTCTGAGAATTCTGCAAAAACAAAGGATGAAACCCTCAAGGAGCCAGATTCTAGGCACATAATTGGCTTTTTTTTTTTTTTTTTTTTTTTTAGTAAAGGATACAGTTTATTGAAAAATTAACACATTCTTCCACTGTTTAGGGAGCATGGAGTTCATGTTTATTGCGATGAAAAATCTGGCAACTGGTATTGGTTATGGGCTACACAACATGCTTAATGTAGTTGGTATCACTGAACTGGTGAAAAAGGTTGAATTGGTAAATGGTGTTTGTTACCTACATTTTTACAACAATGAAAACAAATAAACAGCCTAAAAACCTCAGGTTTAAACGTATGTACATACAAATTGTGTTAACACCTGGGCTTTTGTTGTAGGTTAATTTCTGTCTGCCATGATACATGTAATTAGGGAAGCCGTGCCGGGGTTAATCCAGTTCCCATGGGATTGAGTTAAACTTCATGTTATCCGGGCTTAGATCCACAGACAGACAGACCCCTGTTCTAGCTTGTTTTATGCCTCAAGAGCTACGATGAGGTACTGCATTTAGATGAATTCTTAAATGAGGACCTAATATTTTTCAAGCTGTTGGGACATCTTTTCAAGCATCCCCGCCTGCCCCCACCTGCTCCCACCTCCCCCACTGTGTGCAATACCCACTGCAGCGTTTTGGGTGACCTTCAATATAAATTTGTTGAATGAACAAATGAATTAATGAAATGCTCTAATACTGTAGGTGTTATTTCTCCAGCATAGAAGGATGATTAATTCCCACCACCATTCCACGGCTTCTCATACTCCAAACTGAGTATGCCCATACCCCCATAATTTTTATTTATTTTGAAGTAATTCTGTACTAATAGTTCTCCTAATTTCCCTGAGAACCTGATTGAAACACTAAGGGAAGCTAGTTGTTTAATTAGCAAGTTGTTAAATTGTTTCCTTATATTCTATAAGTGAATCAATCATTCAATGCTCTGTGAGAGACCAAGTAACACCCAAAGGTATTAACCCAATGCCTAGAAGATATAAGACCAGGCCTGTACTAGGAAAATAATACCAGAGTCAAAACAAATCACTTGGAAATGAATCACTTCCCTTTGGCAACTGGAATTAATTTACACCCGCTATCTTTTTTTTTTTTATCACCCTGTAGTTTTGTCTGACATTTCTTTCAAATGCCAATGAGCACTTCACTTAGTCAAATTAGTTCAATCCAGGCTGCTGGGATTATGGGGCTTTGAAGCCATATGGCCACATGTCTGGGATGTTCTCAGGCACCCTGATTTCATGTAATTTTAATCTTTTTAATAAAGGCAATTTGTTAAATGTGTAACTAAATATGAAATCATTTTATATATTTGTAAGGCTTTGTATAATTAAATTCACAAGGAAGAAAACATTCTTTATCACCATTTGATTCAATTCAACATTCACTGACTGCTATGTGCCAGTCCTTTAGGTCTATGGGCTCTAGAGATGAATATGGCATAGTCCCTGCCCTCAAGGGGCTTACAACGTAGACAATTACAATTTGACGATTCATGTGTAACAATCAAAATACGTTCTAACCACAAGACAGGATACCTCACAAGAGGGACAGGGACTAACTTTATCTGCTCTGGAGGTGGGACAGCAGCAGGGAAGTTTTAGCAGAAGAGATGACATCTGGACTGAGTTTTAAAGGATGAGTAGGCATTCACCAGGTAGATCAGGGGATAGGCCCTGGTATTCCAGACAGAGAAGCAACCTTTATGTGTCTTGATTTCTAGTTTAGGAAAATGAGATCACCCTATAGAGATAAGGAGTCAGAGATAAGGAGCTCCTGGGTGGCACAAACACTTAAGCATTCAGCTACTAATTGAAAGGCTGCCTGGTCAATCCACTCGAGCTGCATCGGAAGGAGGGCCTGGTTATCTGCTTCTGAAAGATTCGACCAGTTGCCGTCAGGTTGATTCTGACTCATGAGGCCCCATGGGTTTCAGAGTAGGACTGATCATAACCATTGAAAACCCAAGGGGCACATGAATCCGAATACTTGAAGGCAACTGTTCTGTTTGTTTGTTTGTTTAACAGAGATAGCATAAACAGGGGCCTAGAAGAGAGCTACTGGCCTAATGATATTTATTGTAGTTCAGAAATTTTACTTCTGATTTCAAATGTTCTCTAGCTAGCCTAGATTAGAAAGAAGATGTATTATTGGGTACAGTTTTGTTTGTTTAAAAGCCATGTGAAAACTACCTATTCATTTTTGTGGGCTTAAGGACAAGAAGGATAGCAGTTTTTTTATTCTTAAAAGAAAATTTATATTCTGGACAATAATCACTTGTAAACATCCAAAGTAGACGACATCTCGTTAGGCATCTTCATTTGTTCTTTTATGCATGCCCTGAGTGTGGCCGTGGATAGGCACTTGTTGGGCCCTGTGGCAAATGCCAAGTTGTATGTGACCTTTCTCTGTCCTCAAGGACTTTCTCATACAGGAGGAAGGGGGATCCCCTTAGGGAGATGATTTGGATCTCTCTATTTGGGGTGAAGACCTTTCAGAGGTTCACAAGACAATAGAGAAACACTTCGAGGCAGCTTTTTGGAGATTTTGGTAGTTCAGGAAATGCCTCTCAGCTCTGTGCTCCTGACACGATTGAGAGTGGAAGGCAGACCCAGGTTTGGTAGGTGCTCAAACACAGCTTCGGGGGAGGATGACTCTGTCCCTGCCTTGCTGTAAAAGCTTCCTAAAGAGCAGCCCTAATGCAACTCTGGCTACAAGGGGACTCAAGAGAGAACAGCCAAATCACTGCCACGTTTCTCTCTCTTCCGCATTCCATCTTCTGGGAAGCCCGGTCACCGCCCAGCACGTCACTGTCCTCGCTGCTGTTCTCCCCACTGCCCTCTTGGCTGGGATATTTTTAGAGTCTGCTTCCATGCCACGCAAGAAACGCCATGAGGGCCATGAGAATTTGGCTGAAACTGACCCACTGGTAGCACCCAGATCAACAGGAAGGGAGCGCTTGGTTTGTTGGAAATTGCTAATTTGTAACATCACATAGCATCTTTTCTCTTAGGAGACACTTGACACATCTGACATTTGCTTTTGTACCTTTTTAAGAAGGAAAGAACAACCTGCCTGCAGTGGTGATGGTGATGGTGTTGGGGCTGGTGGGGGAGGGAAGAGGAAGCCACTTGAACACAACCTGGAGCTGACAATAGCCTGAGACTCAGCTAGCTATAGTTAGCCACGATCTTCACATGTGAAGGAATACCTGAAAGTTTTGGAAAAGACGCTTTCTTCTAGCCAGGAAGCATGTAACAAGCCCACCTGACCAAAAGGAGGGACTTTTGTTGTCCAAATATAAAGTAACTAATAATTACAAGGGCCGCTATTCAGTGAAAATGCACCAGAATAGTGCCTTAAGGGAATGAATGAGTCTTTAGGAAGTAGAAAAGAAAGAAGGAAACATCTGTTGTTGCAAAGGAAAATGAGGAGGATCCTGGTTATTTAGACAAGCTATCTGGACTTTAATATAAGCTTTTCCCCACCCTACACATAATGTATTCCTAAAATGCTGACTGGAAAGGAGACCTGTAATAGAGAATAAATGGACTTACGTGAATAATGAAGATTTCATTTTCAGGGTATTTAAAACATTGTAAAGACAGTAATTTCACCCTGTCTTTTAGACAGAATCTTTAATGTTCTATTTCCAGCAATTCGTTTGGGTAAGTTTTTTCTTTTCCTTTACAATACAGCACATAATCTGTTACAGTAAATCCGATGGACATCTCATTTAGGCTAAAGACGGACGACTTGTAGCACGCCAGTGATTTTTGTCTTTGTCTCAAATCTATCATATTAATGAGAACTTTGCTTCCTATCACTACTAAAAGTATTTTCATTCTTTGTTCTCTAATCACTAAAAAACTTTTTATGTGTATCAAAGTGGAACATACATAAAACCAAACCAAACCCGTTGCTGTTGAGTTGATTTTGACTCATATATACACTCAACAGTATATTGAGAATACCTGGTACACTGTGTGTATTGGCTATATTGACCTAGCCTACTGGGTATATTGAGAAGACCTAGGAATCTAACTGCTCCTCATACAGATTTTTGACCAATACTCCAATTGAATTCCACCCCACGTTTAAGTCTTTAGAAATAACTTGTGTCTTGAGTTCCTTGATTCTGTCACTGCTTTTTTTTTTTTTTTTTTTTAGTGGATTCTCTCTTCTTCTAAGTCAGAAACCACTCAGTTATTCACTGTCCCTTTTCCAAAAGTTTGTTGCCACCTCTGGACTTGTCAACTTCTCTTCCATTTTCTTTCTCTTAGCTGGTTTATACCTTTTATTTCTGTACTGTCATTTTCGTTGGGTTTTAGCACGAAACAGGGATGAAAAGATATGTCTAAACAGCTGCGTTTGAATAGAAGTCTTTGATATAAAGTCACTTTTATAAATTAACAAAAAATAACAAAATATCCAGATACTCGCACAGCCAAAACACCCCTGTTGAAGCTGAACAAATGCGCCAGCAGTTCAAAATGCCCCCTTGTTAGCAGAGTCTAAAAGTCTGGAACCCCACATATGAAAAGCCCAAAGTGTGAGTATGTCACTGCATGAAAGTCATCATAAAGACAAGAGCAAATTATGTCAAAGCAATTAGAGTTATTTCTACAAGCGACTAATGGGTCATACAGCTAAAGGGCAAGTAGTAGATCTGCAATGAAGAGAGGAATTTTATTGTCTATCTTATAGTCAGACTAGGAAGATGTGCTCTAAGTTATTCTCGACAATTCTATACATAAGAACCCTTAAAAATGGTTTTACTTTTACAAAATTATATTCACACATGAAAAAAAATCTATAAAACTAAAAAAAAAACCACAAAATTTTACTACCCAGAAATATTTTAGACATTTTTCATGTAAATAAATATAAATTTAATCATTTTCAATAATGACAGGGTATTCTATTGTATTGAATACTTTAATTTACTTAACCAACCTACAGGTTATTTCCAAGGTTTTTTTTCATATTATAAACAAAATTATAATGAGTAACTTTGCACATATTCTCTGCTGCTCAAACATTTCTACAAAATAGCTGTACTTTAAGATCTGTTGATTGAGGAGATACACAATGACCAAATCTAATCTTCATTAACAAAATTTTTCTTAATATTGTGTTTTTAGTAAAGTTTTACACAACATTTTAGATTCCTGTTCAACAATTTCTACACAAATTGTTCAATGACATTGGTTACATTCTTTACAATGTGTGAACATTCTTATTACTTCCATTCTGGCCCTTCTGTTTCCATTAATCTAGTTTCCCTGCCTCCTTACTTTCTCATCTTTGTTTTAAAGTATTTGTTGACTGTTTGATCTCATATGGATGATTTTTCAAAGGCGCACAGCACTCATCGGTGATATTCTTTGTGAGCCAATCTGTTATTTAGATAAAGGTGACCTCGGGGGCTAGTTTTCAATTCAAGGTTTAAAGAGTAACAGTCTTAAAGAGTCCTCCAGTCTCAACTGATCCAGTAAGTCTGGATTTTTTTTTTTTTTTAAGAATTTGAGGTTCTGTTCTGTGTTTTTCCCCCATTCTGTCAGGGTCCATGATCAGAATGGTCAATAGTGGTAACCAGGCACCCTCTAGCTCTTCTGGTCTCAGGATAGATGAGGCTGTAGTTCGTGTAGACTATTAGTCCTGTAGACTAGTTTCTTCTTTGAGTATTTGGTTTTCATCTTCTATTTTGAATTGGCAATGCTTTTAAATGAATTTGTGATTTATTACTCATAACAGCTTTAAGACACATTTTAAAAATAGAAATACACATATGCATGAAACATCTACAAAAATTTATCATGATGGATACATGGAAACCTTGGGATAACTCCACAGTTCCCCAAAGATCCATGACTCACTGGTTAGGAATTATTGGGTTGCTGGATTGGATTACACCCAGTGGGTTTGAAGGTAGCAACAAAAGAATTTAACATTGAGGAATGTCCCACAGAACTTAATCCTAGGCATCTAATATCTTCATCAGCAATTTAGATCATGGACTTTCCATATGCTCATCACTTTTTCAGAGGACAAGTTGGATAAGATTGTTCCTGAAGGTTTGGAAAGAAGGCAATATTGTCTTCCAAAAATGGCAGGGGAGGGCAAAGAAGCAACCTCTCCCTTATAAAGAAGCAGACATTGAGCTAGAGGAAGGCCTCATGGATGTAATGGACCACAAGGTGGAGGACGGGTGTTCTTTTTGAGGCGATCGTGGAAATAAGATAGAGTAATGGGAGTAACACATTCAGGGCCAAGGTGTAATCTATTTAGTATATTTCCAGTGTCCCAACAGGGGCCAATGGGCATGAATTTTAACCTGTATACCTGACTCTGGAAACGCATGACTAAAATAAATTAAAGCTAATCATGTTGTGAATTTCCATGTATACAATGCCTTCGGCGATGGCTTTGGTTGTAATGAGCTATAGTAATTGATTCTCATTCTGCCCTGGAAATCACACAAGTCAGTATTTTAAGCTACATACTTTCTCTGTTTTCTAATTAAAAAAAAAATTTTTTTTTTTTTAAATTCCAGACTTATGATAGCAACTTCTTCTGGGTGGGTGCTTCTGCCTAACTTCTTACGATGCTGAGACGCTGACATGCCAATGTGGGTGAAGCTCCTTTAACCAAAGCTCATAGGTAGATGACCCAGAATCAAAGCTGAGTTTCCAACAGTAAGGTAGGGTAATTGTAGGCTTGCTACGTTTACCCCCAGGTGCTCCAGGATTGCTGGGTTTTGTTTCCTGGCATCCAATGTCTTGAAAGCATTGCTTCATACATTTTATGTTATTTGTTGTGGTGGTTGTTATTGTTTCAGACGGATGGACAAATCCAACCCCTGTTATTCAACCTTAGCTGGAAGCAGAAGTCAGAACTTCATTTTTAAAGTCACCTAACCTTGGGTGAAATTGTTGACTTTGTTCCTTAAGCCTTGTGGGACCTCAGTCAAATTATATAAACTGCCTGGTCCTCAGTTTATTTTCTGTTAAATGGAGTAAACAAACCTTTCGTCAATATGATGCTACAAGGACAGAAAGAGAAAATGTGTCTAGAGCAAAGTATTTGCTGGAAAAAGAGAGAGTGAGCAGCCAGGAAGGATGGAAGAAAAAGTGTCAAAGAAAGACTGAGGAGTGAATACAGGAAGAGATGAAGTAGAGACAGGCAGGGAGGGAACCCTTAGGGTAAAGGGGGTGAGGAAAGAGATGGCATGACAGAGAGGACTTCAGCAGCCACACAAGTTTGTGTGGTTTGGGGCCTCCACAGCTCAGGAGAGAGTAGGACTTGCAATCCAGCCCAAGTTTAGCAATCCAGGCTGTCTTCCTGGAGGAAGACACCTTTACTCTCTCACAGATGCTCCTTCTACAAAGCTGTTGGGGAGAGACAGTGCCTTTTCCTAACTTGTGCGAAAGTACTGCGTAGGCTGAGAGAACCTGTCTACAAGCACTGGGTAGCGTGTGGAGACTTACCAGCTTTGAGTGAAACAACTCTCCCTATGCTGGGGGCTGGGGAGATTGTCTCGGACTGTGTGATGTGGCCCCTGCGTCTGGCGCAAGAGAAGAGTGAGCTGGAGCAGATCAAGGCCAGGACTGGGAGACGGCCTTGGCTGGAGAGTTGGCTGCAGGAGGCTGGCCAGCAGGCTGGGTTACAACCATCATAGGAACTGGACGACTTCTGGTCTATACTCCTACACGCTCTTCTCCCTCCTATCAAGCCTGGGGAGAGGGTTGCTAGTGTTAGGTTTGGGGCAGCAGGGCCCATCTGGTAAACCCGAGGGAGGGGTCTGTCCCTAGTTATTGGGGGTTTTCTTTAGGATGTAACACACTCCATGCCTGGCACCAACTCAGTCCCAGCCAACATCCTCTGCAATCTCTCCATGGGCACCATACTGAACTATCACAACAAACCGTTGTCCACATAGGTACATCTCTGTCCATAGTTTTGAACTCGAAATAGCACCCACAGGTTGTTCTTGATTCTCCTCTGCAGTTGCGCCACCATAATTCCATTTTCATCTTTAGTGTTCAAATCCAGAGTACATTTAAAATGCTGTACATTGACTTAGAAAAATCAAAGCTGATTGGGATTTGGGGAAGGGGATTTTTTTCATCTTAAATTTGTTGAATAGATAAAATAGTCTCTTGATGTGATGTACAAAAGCCACAAAAGGATATAGTGAAAAATAAGTCTCCCCATTGCCCATTCCCCAGAAATCACTATTATTACTTCTTTCTAAAGTGTCTTTCTAGAGACTCTCTCTGCATAAGGAAGCAGATACATACATACATATACTTTTTTACACAAATACGGATAGTGGCGCACACACACACACACGTATGTACTGGTAGTCCCCGACTCATGATGTGCCAGAGTTAGGACGAGCTGCACTTAAGACTGCCTGGTGTTTCTGTTTGTTTTTCTTTTTGGTATATCATATTCTTAGTAATATGTACTATATACAATGTTGCAGCCTGTACTTTGTTGATGTTATCATTTTCAGATGTAATGTTTCTACCCCCCAACTGACAAATAAAGATTGGATTTATAAAGATACCGATAATAAAAGACATCAATAATGAAAACAAACAAACAAACAAAATACAGGAGAACCAGCTTACAACAGAGTAGTCGTTGGAACAGAACCCCAGTGTACTTTGGGGACCACCTGTATACAGAGCCCTGGTGGGGCAGTGGTTAAGTGCTGGGCTTGGCTGCTAACTGAAAGGTTGGTGGTTCAAACTCACCAGCCACTCTGTGGAAGAGAAATGTGGCAGTCTGCTTCCATAAAGATTCCTTCGAGCCTGTTGCCGTCAAGTTGATTCTGACTTACAGCGACCTTATAGGACAGGGTACAACGGCCCCAGTAGAATGGTTTCCAAGGAGTGGCTGGTAAATTCAAGCTGTCAACCTTTTGGTTTGCAGCCATAGCTCTTAAGCACTGCGCCACCAGGACTCCCCATAAAGATTACAGCCTTGGAAATCCTGTGGGGGCAGTTCTACTCTGTCCTGTAGGTTCTACTCTGTCCTATAGAGAGAGAGAGAGAGAGCCACAACAACAATGATAATTATAACTATATATATATACATATATATGTACACATATATGTAAAAGGAGCCATGGTGGTGCAATGGTTAAGTACTCTGATGTTAACTGAAAGATTGGTGGTTCGAACCCACCAACCACTGTAGGAGAAAAGACTTGTCAATCTGCTCCCATAAAGATTACAGCCCGGAAAACTCTGTGGGGCAGTTCTACTTTGTCATATAGGATCACTCCCTATGAGTCGGAATGGACTTGATGGTACACAACAATAACGTATATATTTATGTGGTTCTGTGCTTTGCTTTTTCACTTAGCAACATATCTAAGAGTTCTCTCACCGATTTTAATTGGTTTATTGAACAGTATCAATCCGATGGATAGATTAACATGAAGTAGTTTATTTTTCTCTAATATGTATTGATTTCGTATGGATCCTGTTGCATATACCATTCTGGTGTGGTTATACATGTACTGGACTACACAATGTTGACTTTCTTATTCTGATTCATCTTTTTTCTCTATCACAGGATATCAGTTTTATGCTAATAATTTCCCAAATGAGTTGCCTTCATAGAGTTCAAGACTACAGGAACCATTGAAAAAAAGAAAAAAGCATTAGAAAAGCACCATCTTGGGTCAGACCAGTTAATTCTCTGAAGTTACTCAGGACACTAATCACATACCTTCTTTTCCTTTTGTTTGAAGACTTAAGGTCAAGATCTCACCCGTTGGGTCTGGGCCTTGGCTCACACTAAGGAAAGGGAAGGCTGGGAGTGGTCAGGATTGGCTGCCCAAGCCCTAGTTGGCCAGCCTCCTGGGTTATGATTATACATCCACAGCTGGGGTGAACGTTACCCAAATGAGGCCAGGGACTGCTTGCCCTAATGTATTTGTTTTAGTGGAGGTGAAAACTAACCATTGCACTGGGCTGTGCTGAGAGTGAGCTGCATGGTGTATGGAGAAGCTCAGTTTTTATCACTGCCTTTTTTAAAGGTGCCAGTGGCCTTTGCAAAGCCATGCTCTGAGGCTCATGTAATGAGCATGCTTCATTATGGATTCACTAGCAGCATTTGAAAATGTGCCCTGTCACGAGGACCCTGACTCAGGATTCCGGAATCTTCTATGCCTCTGTACAAGCCCCAGTAGGCTGACTTAGAGCCCATTCATTTTTTAGTCTTAATACCGATTCTTGTTGCTAGGTGCTGTCGAGTCACATTCAACTAATTTTATACCCCCCATACAAATTTTGTTAAAGAGAAAACTCAACATATGATCTTGCTGACCAATTATATATTCTCAGGCAATTATTATAATACAACATTCATCTGAAAATGAAATTCTTACAAATTTTCAAGTCACGGCAATGAATTTCTACAATGAAAATAGTAGAAATTGTTCTCAGAGATATTTAAAATCCAACTTGTGCTAATTTAGTTTGTGCCGTGTAAGATAAAAATGCTTGCTTGAAAAGCTTTGAAATGTTTCCCACTATCTCCTTTTGTTTTCAATGTTTCTGTTTCTTCCTGTGTCCTCTCTTTCTCTGCTTCTTCCATTATTTCATAGACTTTAGAAAAGAATCTTAGATCCTTAAACAACAATCCCTGTTGCAGAGCATGTGGGGAAGATGAAATCCTCATCCATGGCTGGTTCCATTATAAAATGGTGTAGTCGCTGTGGAAGACGATGGGGCATTTCCTCAGAAAGTTAAACATAGAATTACCACATTGCTGTTGGTTGCCGTCCAGTTGATTTCAACTCATGGTGATCCATGTGTGCAAAGTAGAACTGCCCTATAGGGTTTTCAAGGCTGTGGCCTTTCAGAAACAGATGGGCAGGCCTGTCTCCCAAGGTGCCTCTGGGTGGATTCGAACCTCCAACCTTTCAGCTAGTGGTTGGGCATTTAACCCTTTGCACCACCAGAGACTCCCATATGAGCCAGCAATTCTACTCCTAGGTATATGCCCAAGAGAATTGAAAGCAGAGACTCAAACAGATACTTATACAGTAATGTTCATTGTAACATTATGAAAACAACAGAAGTGTCTATGAAAAGGAATAGAATTCTAATAATGCTACAACATGGATGAACCTTGCAAACATGCTAAGTGAAAAAAGTTAGTCACAAAAGAACAACTATTGTATGGTTCTGCTTGTATAAAATATCTGGGTTAGGAAATTCGTAGACAGAAAACAGATGACTGGTTACCAGGCTGTGGGGAGGGGAGAAGGAGGAATTATTGCTTAATGGGTACAGAGTTCTTGTTTGGGGTGATGAAAAAGTACTGGAAATACTTTTGAAATAGCGATGGTTGCACAACATATAATTAGTGCCAAAAAAAAGAAAACTAACAACAACAACAAAACAAAAAGTCCAAGCCCTATTCTGACTCATAGCAACCCTACAGACAGAGTAGAACTTCCCCATAGAGTTTCCAAGGCTGTAAATCCTTAGGGATGCAGACTGCCACATCTTTCTCCCACAGAATGGCTGGTGGGCCCGAGCCACTGACTTTTCAGTTAGCAGCTGAATGCTTTAACCACTGTGCTACTCTAAAAGCCAAAAGCCCATGGCTGTGGAGTCAGTTCCACTCACAGCGACCCTATAAGACAGAGTAGAACTTGCCCCATAGGTTTTCCAATTGTGGCTGGTGAATTCGAACTGCTGACCTTTGCTTAGCAGCCAGCCGATCTCTTAACCACTGCACTAATAGGGCTCCACTGTGCCGCTAAAAATCAAACCAAATCAAACCTGTTGCTGCCGAGTTGATTCCAGCTCACAGCTACACTATAGGACAGAGTAGAACTGCTCCCATAGGGCCTCCAAGGAGCAAGTGGTGGATTTGAACTGCTGACCTCTTGGTTAGCAGCCGAGCTCTTAACCACTGTGCCACCAGGGCTTCTTTAATTAATGCCACTAATTAAAAAAATTGTGCTGTCCAAAGCAAAACGCAGTTGCAGGCCATATCTGCTGTAGAACACAAGTTCGAAACCTCTGCCTGCTTTAACAGTCTCTGCTGGGTACAGGACAGGGAAGTGTGTAAATTAGGGGCCCAGGCCCATGTGCTCAAAGAAGCAGAGATAGCCAAACTGCAGACAAAGAAGGGTGGTGCTAACAGAAGCAGAGATTTAAAAAAAAAAAATCAACCAACCATGTGGTCTAAGAGAAGTAGAAAGAGACATCCTGGTTCCTGGCAGCTTTCTAGCTTTTTACTCTAATCCCTCACATTTCTTTTTTAATTGTGCTTTAGGTAAAGATTTACAGAGCAAATTAGTTTCCCATTAAACAATTAATACACATATTGTTTTATGACATTGGTTGCCAACTCCGCAACTTGTCCACACTCTCCCCTTCTCAACCTTGGGTTCCCCATTTCCATTCATCCAGCTTTCCTGTCCCTGTCTTCTCATTCTTGCTCTGGGCTGGTGTGGTCATTTAGTCCCCTATACATGGTTGAGCTACATGTATTCTTGTTTGTTTTATGGGCCTGTCTGATCTTTGGCTGAAGGGTGAACCTCAGGAGTGACTTCAGTGCTGTGTTAAAAGGGTGTCCGGAGGCCGTACTTTTGGGGTTTCTTCGGTATCTGTCAGACCAGTAAGTCTGGTGTTTTTTTTGTGTGTGTGTGTGTGTGTGTTAGAATTTTATTCCACGTTTTTCTCCAGCTCTGTCTGGGACCCTCTATTATGATCCCTGTCAGAGCAGTCAGTGGTGGTAGCCGGGCATCATATAGTAGCTGTACTGTGGAGGCTGTGGTAGGTGTAGTTCATTAGTCATTTGGACGAATCTTTCCCTTGTGTTTTTGGTTTTCTTCATTCTCCCTTGCTCCAGATGGGGTGGGACCAGTGGAGTATCCTAGATGGCTGCTCACAAGCTTTTAAGGCCCCAGATGCTACTCACCAAAGTAGAATGTAGAACATTTTCTTTAAAAACTATGTTATGTCAGTTGAGCTCGATGTCCCCTGAGACCATGGTCCCCAGCCCTCAGCCCAGTAATTCGGTCCCTCAGGGAGTTTCGGGTGTGTCTATGAAGCCTCCACGACCTTGCCTTGACTTCCCCAGTATTGTGTACTGTGTTGCCCTTCACCAAAGTTAAGACTTATCTATTGTTGTCTTGTTTTTCCCTCCCCACCCCTCCCCTCCCTTGTAACCACCAAAGATTGTTTCTTTGCGTGTGTAAACTTTTTCATGAGTTTTTATAATAGTGGTCTTATACAGTATTTGTCCGTTTGTGATTGACTTACTTCACTCAGCATAATGCCCTCCAGACTCTTCCATGTTGAGAGGTGTTTTGCAGATTCACCATTGTTCTTTATCTTTGCACAGTATTTGATTGTGTGTACGTACTGTAGTTTGTTTATCCATTCATCTGTTGATGGCCACTTAGGTTGTTTCCATCTTTTTGCTATTGTGAACTATGCTGCAATGAACATGGTTGTGCATATGCCTATTCCTGTGACGGCCTTATTTCTCTAGGGTATATTCCTACGAGTGGGATTGCTGGATCATAGGGCATTTCTATTTCTAGCTTTTTAAGGAAGCGCCATATCGTTTTCTAAGATGGTTGGGCCATTTTGCATTCCTATCAGCAGTGCATGAGAGTTCCAATCTCCCCGAAGCCTCTCCAACATTTGTTATTTTCTGTTTTTTTGATTCCCCTGGCTTAATCATAGATGAATGTAGCACCCATGGAATGGGTGGTGCCAGTGGGTGTTCGTGCCTCATTCCTAGCAATCTTATGGCTGCCTGGAGGTTTGAGGCACAGCCTGTCTGCATGTGCAATGTGGACAGACAGACATGCATACGGTAAGATACCCCGTTTCCTTGCAATACCACTGCTTTTTGCTTAAGCCTCTGTTATACACACACAATCACTGAGTAAGGTTGTGGTGTCTGGTATCTTCTTCCTAGTAAAGGGCAGAATTGTTAGTAAGCATCAATATGATTAATATTGGTGCCTCTGTGTGTCAATTGTTTTGGGTATGTTAGGAGTAGCATATGGTCTGGGCATATGGTTTTGACGTACTGAATTGAACCAACATTTATCTAGACCAGTGGTTCCCAGGTCTGGCTCTGCATCAGAATCATCTGGGGAGTTTTTTGGGGAAATGTACATCCTCTGGGGCCAGCCCAGACCTGCTGAACCAGGATCTCCAGAGGTGAAGCTTAGATACAGTACTTTCACAAGCTCCCCAGGGGATTCTGATACAGCCAGCCCAGCACTGGGCGAGGCACCAGAGTTTGGGTAGCACCATGAGACCACCTTCAGGAATACACCATACCTGAGCAAAGATGGTCAGCGGTTGCTTGTTGTTGTTAGTTGCTGTCAAGTCGATTCCGACTCAAGGCAACCCCACAGTTGCGAGTAGAACTGCTCCATAGGGTTTTCCAGGCTGCGATCTTCAAAAGTAGATCACAAGGCCTGTCTTTCGAGAGGCTCTGGGTGGGTTTAGTTAACCAGGCTTTCAGCTAGGAGTTGAGCACTTAGCGCTTTGTGCCATCCAGGGACTCAGTGGATGCTTAGCTGTTTAAAAACGATTTCCAAGGCGATCCCAGCTGCCAAGTTATATTATTCTACATTATGATCCAAAAGTTTTCCATTTTGCCCCTTTTCCTCTCTGGAATTGGGGGAGTGGGTTGGGAGTGTGAGCCTCTTGGTTAAATTCCTTGTGAGAATTACACTCTGCCAGCCTGCAACTGGCTCCTCTAATTTCCCTTTATTGCACAGTGCTAACTGGTTGAACATTACTGTTGAGACAGCCTTCCACGCAGCTTCTTTGTACTGTGACAGAAGCTGCCAGGTTTGTGGGTGGACCCTCATATCCTGGGGCTAGTAACAGTAAGGGCATTTGGTAATCATAGGCCTCTCATTTAAAGTACTCAGAGTGCTTCATCGAAGTCAAGACCTTTAGATGCTAATGTGATTGCCACATTGTGTTTTCTAATATGTGCCTTTGGACTCCGTGGGTTGTCGCTTAGCCAAGCAGGGGTCACTCAGGTTTAGATTAGGTTACTTCTTTGAAGCTATTATTGTACAGGCAGAGCAAGACCTCCTCCCAGCCCCGTATTCTTCCTTCCTCCTAGATAGCATTTTCCTAAGAAGGGAGTCACATGGAAATATAATCTAAATACACTGCTGTATATAAGGCTCCATAAGGAGCCTCCGCTCCTTGTTTTCAGGTCAGGAAAATTTTTGCAAAAAAATCTATAGCTTTAAGTCTCAAACCCAGTGTTTTGGTGATCTACTGCTGTGTAGCCAACAACCCCAAAAGTTAGTGGGTGAAAACTCAACCGTTGAAGTGCTGATACATATTACACTGCTGATGAACCTTGAAAACATTATACTAAGAAGCCAGACACCAAAGGTCACATACTGTATGATTTAATTTATATGAAATATTCAGAATAGGTAAATCCATTGAGATAGAAAGGAGATTGGTGGTTGCCAGGGGCTGGGGAGAGGAGGGAATAGGGAGTGATGGTTTAGCGAGTGGAGTCCCTGGGTGGTGTAAATGGTTAACGTGCTGGGTTCTGAACTGAAAGGTAGGAGGTTTGAGTCCACCCAGAGTCACTTCAGAAGAAAGGCCCGGCAATCTGTGAGTGTAATAAATGCCTCTGAGTCATACACTTTGAAATGCTTAATTTCGTTATGTGGATTTCACCTCAGTTAAGAAACACACACATTTTTATCACATCTTGCAATTCTGTAGGCCAGGGATTCTAGGGCTCAGCTAGGCTTCTGTTCCGTGTAGTGTTCAAGGCGGTCACTTGGTGGGATTCAGCTAGCAGCTGGGCTGCTCTGGGGAACCCAAGATGGCTTTGCTCACTAGCCTGGCAGCTTGGTGGGGACAGCTGGAAAAGGGGTGTCAGCTGGGCCCCTTTCCCTCTCCATGGCCCCTCAGGGCTCTCCATGTGGTCACTCCAGTAGGGAAGTCAGACTTCTTATACGACAGCTCAGGGCTCCAAATGACCAAGGCAGAAGCGCGAGCCCTCTTAAAGGCTAGGCCTAGAACTTCCACCATACATGGTTGGTCAAAGCAGGCTTTCCAAATTCAAGGGGAGAGGAAATAAACCCATCTCTCCGCAGGAGTAGCGTCAGAAATGTGCAACCATCTTTAATCAGCCTCACCAAGTTTCTTTTCATCCATGAGGTTATCTATTTTGGTTGCTGAGGGAAATTTACACCTCTGGACCCAGACTTCTGGTAATACTGAACAGCTACGTTTTCCAATATATTTTGTTATTAAAATCGGTGGCAGTAGTTATCAATTGATAAGCATTTTATTGAGCACTCATGGTAACCAGAGCTCTCTATGGTAATTACAATCACAGAGATCAGTATTGTCATAACTGTAGAAATCATAACATTAGTTTTGTCAAACATGGTTGAGTTTCACTGAATGTAGGGTTAAGCACTCAACTACTAACTGAAAGGTTGGTGGTTCGAACCCACTTAGAGGTGCCTGGGAAGACAGGCCTGGCAATCTGCTTCTGAAAGGTCACAGCCCTCAAAGCCCTATGGAACAGTTCTACTCTGACACACCTGGGGTCATCACAAGTTGGAATCGACTTGATGGCAAGTGGTTGCACTGAACGTACGTAGAACGAGTCTAGAAGATAAGGTCAAAAGTAAAGATTCTAAGATCTGAGGTAAGAATTTACCTCACAACTGAGGTCTCTTTAGTGCCATGAATCTAGTCCTTGGTCCCCTCAACTCGTGACTTCCTGACATAACACATGAGCATCTGACTTAGCTTGGCCTTCAAGGTCTATGTTTTCCTTTTCCCACCTTTTGTCTTCCCGGGTCTTGATTTGCTACTTTTTCCTGCCCTGGACTCTGAGAGCCCTGCCTCACTGCTTTTGGTGAGTGCACAACCTGAACACTGACTTGCGTCTATTTCTAGATCCCCAGGTTGTATCTTGAGGCTCTGCTGTAACTGCACAACTCTTTGCAAAGACATCAGTGACCTTAGCACACCTTCTCAAAGACTTGGTACACAGGGGGAGACTTAGGGGCTGTTATGCCAGTGGTCTTTAACCTTCCTTCTACTGAGGACTTTCTAGTTTTACAACTATACAATATATGGCACTCCTGGAAGAGGTCCCTAAGTGCACTGAGGAAAATTGAGCAGAATTAGGCTGTGGTATTTCTATTGATAGAGACAAGGCCTATGAGAAGAAGCTGGAGGAAAAATCCAGCTCCCTGGGTTGGGAGCTGACCCAGGATTAGTGGTATATTAGAGAGAGACTTACTCTGTGAGCCACCATGGTAGATGATATTTCAGCCCACTAAATATTTTAGTTCCCTCCCCTTGGAGGAGTTATGCCTCCTCATCCCACTCATGGCAGGCTTGGCCACAAGACTTACTTTAGCCAAAGAAATGTGAGTGTGGTGGCAAAAATGGTCCCCCAGCGATCCTTGCCTGCTGGCGTTTATGCCTTTATGTAGTCCCCTTCTATAATGAATCAGGGCTGGCCCTGTGTAACCGATAGAAAGCAGCAGAACTGGTGATGTGTGACTTCTAAGGCTAAGTTATAAAAGTTACTGCATCTCCTGCCTTCCCTTCTAGGATGATTTAGCCTAGGGAAGGTCAGCAGCCGTGCTGTGAAGACACTGAAGTAGCCCCATGAAGAGACCCAGCTGAAGAGGAACTGAGGCCACCAGCAAAGAGCCAGCACCAACTAGCCAGCCACGTGAGTGAGCTACTTTGGAAGTAGATCTTCCAGCCCCAGACAAGCCTTCAGATGATGCAGCCCCAGATAAAATTCCCATGACAGACCTTGAGCCAAAACTACCCAGCCAAGTCTCTCTTGAATTTCTGACCCACAGAAGCTATGAGATAATAAATGGTTATTGTTTTGAGGTACTAAGTTTTGGGTTGATTTGTTACACAGTGATAGATAGCTAATGCAATGAGTATAAATGCTTCCAGCTGGAAACGTTAAGAGCTAGCTTATGTTTCACTAAGTTCTCTTTTCCTTCTGTCATGATGCCAGCTATGTCCCAGATAAAGGCTGACTATAATGAAGGCATCATGGAGCACAACCACAGCTGGTCTAAGGTGGATATAGTACATGAGCAAGAAATAAATCATTGTAGTCATAAATCTTTGAGATTTGGGGGCTGGTTGTTACCACAGCATAACCCAGCCTATTCTGGCTGATATAGCTATTGATTGTCCATATGCCAAGTTAAATTCAAACTGGCTTCTATTTTCTTAAAGGTATAGGTTAATGGATTATTGGAGACAGAGAGAGATCTGATGTATACTTGGGGGAGTAAAGGCAGGCAAGAGAGAGCTAGAGATTCTGTAATCCTGTCTTCCCTTTCTTCCCCCTGCCCCAGGCTGTCCAGACACTCTGATTAAGAAGCTCCAAGTGTCCCAGCCCTGTCCTTCTTTCTGGCAAGCCCCTGTATCTGAAAATGGTTGGTTATGTGACCTGATGAGAATAGGTGGTTTGTGCCCAGGGGTCCTGCCTTTAAAATTAGGGAACAGCTGGTTACTAACAGTCACCCTTCTTGGGCTGCAGAGATAAGAAAATAAACGTGCATTCCAAACTGTGAGTGGACATTGCCCAGTGACTGCTAATAGACATTCAGCACATTTGGGTAACAGTTTATGGAGGAGTTAGTGGAAATCCAGATTTTATTGACATCACTGCTAATTACATTCTCTTAGGAAAGGGACCAGCTGGAGGAAGGGGCAGAAGGGCGGGGGGTTGGGGGCAGAGTTCAAACTCATTTGCAAGTTTGTACATGTTTTCTCAGCTTAGGATTCATTGATTATAGAATCTTCTAAGAGTATTCTGGAACACCGTATGTGTGTCAGTTTCCTAATTGAGAGATACCAAACAGAAAGAAAAAATGAAACAGCTTATACATTATATGAATACCACTGTGGTGGTTGTCTCAAGTTGGTCTGTGAGGTGCGGTGGGCATTGCCAGATCCAGGCTCGCAGTGCTCTGGTACCCTGAGAGAGGGCTAGGCAATGCTGCTTAGAGAGAAGAGAGAGAAGTGGGAAGCCATTTGCCCACGGATGTGATGAATCCCTGGGAAATTACAAGAGCTGCTCTCCAGACTTGTGTGAGAAGGGCCAAGAGTCATCTCAACCCTTTTCTGCCTTTCTCATCCCCAGAGGTGGCCCAATTTTATCTCATTCTGTTCTGGACACTTCGTTCTTAGGACGTCTGTGACTCTTGGTGCTCTTCGGTAACTCTTCTCCCCTATAGCTGACCTCTCCTGAATAAAAAAATACTAGATCTGAATTTCCAACTTCCTCTGGATATGTCTCTCCTACATGCACCTCAAACTTATCCATCCACCAAACCAATTTGCTCCTTATCCTTTGTTCCCTATTTCCTTTAACTTACCCCATTCTTACAGCGACCCAGGTGAGAAGCTTTTGGAGTCCTCTCTGAGAGTTACCATGTAATCTAAGCCTCAGAAAATCTATCATACCCACAGCCCTTTTCCAAAAGGTTTCTTCTAAACAGGTTGCCTTGCCAGTACTGCCTGACCTTGCCTCCTTGGCCATACCTGATTGGACAAGAAGCAGTCATCTGACCACCTTGCAGCTAAACAACTGAAAATGCTGCCTTGTGGAGATATTGGATGTGAGCTGAATTATAGAGAACTTCTCTCTCAGAACGTGAACTACAGATTCAGAGAATAAAACAATTAGTCAGGTAGGGAGTAAAAGTTAAAAGACACGCTGAGGAAAGGTCATAGGCAGAGTATGAAGCCATGAGTGTCACAAGGCTGTAAAAGCTAAGAGGAAGCAAATTATGAGAAAAAAGAAGCCCCAAGCTTTTCTTTTAGCTATGGATGAACTAAACCCCGAGAGAGAACGGGGTAAGAGCAGCAACAGCAATAGAAGACCAATAACCAGCTCTTGCAGAGGGATGGCCAGGCAGCCCCCTCAGTAGAGTCACTTCCAGTTCCTAATATATGTTTGTGAAAGGCCTGGGTTTATGGCTATTCCTCCACTCTCAGTTCCCCAGATGAAGTTATAAGTTGCATTTGAATGAGAGTCTGTTCTGCACAACCCTAAGGATCTAACACACTTCCCTCCTTCTCAGATCCCCAATTCAATGAATAACTAAGTTCCAGCAGCTCTACCTCCAGGGTATCTCTTATCTGCCACCCTTCCCTCTCTCCTTTGTCACTCCTCCGTCCAGACCCACCTCTTTCACCCATGCTGTTGTACGAACCGAACCGCCTAACTTGTCTCCAGCTCATCCTTCACACAGCCTTCAGAGCAATCCTATTTTAGCACGTGCGTCAATGCTTTGCTCCTCAATAATCTCGAATGGTCCCCTATTGCCTAAAGATCACAGCCCACATTTCTTGGCAAGGCAGTCAAGGCTGATGGCGACCTGGCCTCAGGCTTAACTTTCAGTTTCAGCTTTCCCTACTTCTATACTAGTTATCTCCTGCTGCTTGACAAGTTCCCCAAAATTTAGCAGCTTAAAACAATGAATGCCTATTGTTTTCCGTACCTGGGAGTAACTTAGCAGGATGGTTCTGGCTTAGGGTCAGTCATGAGGTTGCAAACAAGCTGTCAGCCAGGACTGCAGTCATGTGAAGGAGCCGGAAGATCTGCTTCCAGGCTCACTCAGTGCTGTTGAGGTTCAGTTCCTGGCTAGGTGGGCCACTCCACAGGGCTGCTTATGACATGGCAGCTGGCTGCCCCCAGAGCAAGGGAACCAAGAGAGAGAGCACCTGAGAGAGAGTGACTAAAACGGAAGCCCCAGTGTTTTTTATAATCTAATCTCGGAAGTGGCGTATCATCACTCCTGCTGAATTCTGTTAGTTACACATATCTCCCTGGTACTGTGTAGGTAAGGATCAGTCATGTGTGTGAATACTAAGAGGATCCTGGGGTCAATGTAGGGCTGGCTCCTTCAATGTCCCTCTACCATGTTTGATTTCTCAACACATCATACCCAAGGCTCTGGCCTTGGAGCCATTCCAGCCTCTCAGCCCAGGAACCTGTGTTGTTTATCAGTATCCTGTTCATCTTCCAATGCCCAGCACAGTTACCTCCTCCATGAATCTCATTTTGATTTCTTCTGCCAGGATAAGTCATGCTTATCTTTGAGCTACACAGCTTTGTATTTTCTGAATTTTATTCTACCTTGTATAAAAATCCTCACAACTGGACCAATAAGCATCGTCATGATAAATGGAGAAAAGATTGAAATTATCAAGGATTTCATTTTACTTGGATCCACAATCCACACCCATGGAAACAGCAGTCAAGAAAGCAAACAATGCATTGCATTGGGCAAATCTACTGTAAAAGACCTTTTTAAAGCGTTGAAAAGCAAAGATGTCACCTTGAAGACTAAGGTGCGCCTGACCCAAGCCATAGTGTTTTCAATAGCCTCATATGCATTTGAAAGCTGGACAAAGAATAAGGAACACGGAAGAAGAATTGACGCCTTTGAATTGTGGTGTTGGAGAAGAATATTGAATATATCATGGACTGTCAAAAGAAAGAAAAAATCTGTCTTGGAAGAAGTACAACCAAAATGCTCCTTAGAAGCAAAGATGGCGAGACTACACCTCACATACTTTGAACATGTTATCAGGAGGGACCAGTCCCTGGAGAAGGACATCATGCTTGGTAAAGTAGAGGGTCAGTGAAAAAGAGGAAGACCCTCAACGAGATGGATTGAAACAGTGGCTGCAACAATGGGCTCAAGTATGACAACAATTGTGAGGATGGCACAGGACCGGACAGTGTTTCGTTCTGTTGTACTTAGGATCGCTATGAGATGGCACCCAGAAGAACAGAATCTTTCTTAAATTATAATTTCTGTAACGTTTATTGAAGAAAAAAATCAGAAAATACACAGAAGGAGAAAGAACGAAGGAAGGAAGAGCGGAGGGAGGGAGGAAAGGAGGGAAGGAGGGACGCGGAGAAGAAAGAAGGGATAGAGGGAGGTAGGAAGGAAGGAAGATAGAAAGAAAATGACTTGAAATCCCAATCGCCCAAGACAATTGTGATTAATATTTTGGTGTAGAGTCTTATAAAAATAAGATCATTCTATACATATTTTTATGACTTACTTTTCTCAGTTAATAACACATATTAAATATCTTTTCATAGCAATAGATATACATCTCCATCTCCCATTTTAATTGTTGTTGTTAGGTGCTGTCAAGTCCATTCCGAATCATAGCGACACTATGCACAACAGAAAACTGCCTGGTCCTGCACCATCCTCACAATTGTTGCTCTGCTTGAACCCATTGTTGCAGCCACTGTGTCAATCCATCTTGTTGAGGGTATTCCTCTTTTTTGCTGACCTTGTACTTCACCAAGCATGATGTCCTTCTCCAGGGAGTGATACCTCCTGATAACATGTTCAAAGTATGTATTTTGAGCCTACAGAAAATTAAACAATTTTTATATGGTCTTATCTCTCAGTGTATTCTTTGATGACTTCTGATTTTGTATCATAATTAGAAAGCCCTTTCCAAGTACCATTATTATATAGTTGTCCATCCATATTCTCTTCTAGTAACTTATTGTTTCTTTATTAAATTTAAATCTTTAGGCCTTAAGGGAGAAGCCTGAGAGAAAGCAGACAAGTATAAAACAACCTAGCATTAGGGATTAAGGGGCCTGTAGATTTGGGGTTTTTGTTTGTTTTGTTTTTTCAGGCAGCATTGTTGAGGAGCAAATGTGGGGGAGTGGTGAAAGATGAAGCTGTGGAGGTAGGCAGGGACTAGCTGTAGACTTGGAGACTGCATAGCATAATGGCTAAGAGGGAAGTCTTTGGTGTCTTCCAAAACCTAGAATAAAGTTCCAGCTTACCAGCTAAGTGAACTGTGGCAATTTACTTAACTTCTTTAGGGATGACAATAAAAAGAGTACCTCCTTCATAGTCTTGTTGTCAGATCAACATTTGTACTTTCCTCATGCACCGTAACCAGATGTTTTTCCAATTGATTCCATGTGTATCAGAGTAGACTTGTGTTCCACAGGATTTTCAGTGGAAGATTTTTTCAGAAGTAGATCACCAGGCCTTTTTTCTGAGGTGGCTCTGGGTGGACTCGAACCTCCAACCTTAGCAGCCAAGTATGACCAGTAAACAATCATTTTTGTGATTAAGGACATTGTATGAAAAGATAAGAAATGTTTGTACTTTATATCCAGGGCAATAGGGAGTCATGTTGTTGTTGTTAGGTGCCGTCGAGTTGGTTCCGACTCATAGCGACTCTGTGCACTACAGAACGAAACACTGCCTGGTCCTGCGCCATCCTTACAATCGTTGTTATGCTTGAGCTCATTGATGTAGCCACTCTGTCAATCCGCCTTGTTGAGGGTCGTCCTCTTTTCCGCTGACCCTGTACTCTGCAAAGCATGATGTCCTTCTACAGGGACTGATCCCTCCTGACAACATGTCCAAAGTATATAAGATGCAGTCTCACCATCCTTGCCTCTAAGGAGCATTCGGGCTGCACTTCTTCCAAGACAGATTCGTTCGTTCTTTTGGCAGTCAGTGGTATATTCAATATTCTTCACTGACACCACAATTCAAAGGGGTCAACTCTTCTTTGGTCTTCCTTATTCTTTGTCCAGCTTTCACATGCATACGATGCAATTGAAAATACCATGGCTTGGGTCAGGTGCACCTTAGTCTTCAGGGTGACATCTTTGCTCTTCAACACTCTGAAGAGGTCCTTTGCAGCACATTTGCCCAATGCAATGCGTCTTTTGATTTCTCGACTGCTGCTTCCGTGGCTGTTGATTGTGGATCCAAGTAAAATAAAATCCTTGACAACTTCAATCTTTCCTCCATTTATCATGATGTTGCTCATTGGTCCAGTTGTGAGGATTTTTGTTTTCTTTATGTTGAGGTGTAATCCATACTGAAGGCTATGGTCTTTGATCTTCATCAGTAAGTGCTTCAAGTCCTCTTCACTTTCAGCAAGCAAGGTTGTGTCATCTGCATAATGCAGGTTGTTAATGAGTCTTCGTCCAATGTTGATGCCCCGTTCTTCTTCATATAGTCCAGCTTCTCATATTATTTGTTCAGCGTACAGATTAAATAGGTATGGTGAAAGAATACAACCCTGACGCATCCCTTTCCTGACTTTAAACCAATCAGTATCCCCTTGTTCTCTCCAAACAACTGCCTCTTGATCCATGTGAAGGTTCCTCATGAGCACAGTTAAGCGTTCTGGAATTCCCATTCTTTGCAGTGTTATCCATAGTTTGTTATGATCCACACAGTTGAATGCCTTTGCATAGTCAATAAGACACAGGTAAACATACTTCTGATATCCTCTGCTTTCAGCCTGGATCCTTCTGATATTCTCTGCTTTCAGCCAGGATCCATCTGACATCAGCAATGATATCCCTGGTTCCACGTTCTCCTCTGAAACCAGCCTGAATTTCTGGCAGTTCCCTGTCGATATACTGCTGCAGCTGTTTTTGAATGATCTTCAGCAAAATTTTGCTTGCGTGTGATATTAACAATATTGTTCTATAATTTCCACATTCGGTTGGATCACCTTTCTTGGGAATAGGCATAAATATAGATCTCTTCCAGTCAGTTGGCCAGGAAGCTGTTTTCCATATTTCTTGGCATAGACAAGTGAGCACTTCCAGCGCTGCATCTGTTTGTTGAAACATCTCAGTTGATATTCCATCAATTCCTGGAGCCTTGTTTTTCGCCAGTGCCTTCAGAGCAGCTTGGACTTCTTCCTTCAGTACCATCGGTTCCTGATCATATGCCACCTCTTGAAATGATTGAATATCAACTAAATCTTTTTGGTATAATAACTCTGTGTACCCCTTTCATCTTCTTTTGATGCTTCCTGCGTCATTTAATATTTTCCCCATAGAATCCTTCACTGTTGTGACTCGAGACTTGAATTTTTTCTTCAGTTCTTTCAGCTTGAGAAATGCCGAGCGTGTTCTTCCCTTTTGGTTTTCCATCTCCAGCTCTTTGCACGTGTCATTATAGTACTTTGTCTTCTTGAGATGCCCTTTGAAATTTTTTACTCAGTTCTTTTACTTCATCGGTTCTTCCTTTTGCTTTAGCTGCTCAACATCCGAGAGCAAGTTTCAGAGTCTCCTCTGACATCCATCTTGGTCTTTTCATTCTTCAGTGTCTTTTCAGTGACATAGGGAGTCATAGAAGATGTTTAAGCAAGGGCATGGCATATGCAAATTTTAATTTACTGAGATCATTCTGGTTGCACGTGGAGGCATAGTTGGTGGAGTGTGACACCTGTCAGGTGACTGCTGCAATAATCCAGGTGAAAAATTATGAAGGTCTGAATAAAACAGGGCATGGTTTGCACTAGAGTTGAGTTGCTCTGGAGTAGTGCAACTCAAAGTGGAGTCAAGGACCAGCAATATTGCCACTACAAGTAGCTGACGAGAAGTGCAGATTCTCAGGTCCCCCTCTGGACCTCATGAATCAGAACATCTGGAGGCAAGGCCAGGCATCTACATGCTGACCTGCCCTTTCAGATTGCTACTTCTGTGTGAGAAGCACTTGCTCCCATTTGTCCAAGTTTGTGAAGGGCTACTGTGGAGGGTGGTCACTGGACGATCTCCCACAAGGCTACTGTGTAAGAATGAGGGGTCTTCTCCTCTCAGCGCCCATTTACTCATCCAGTTTTCGTGACCTCAACTGCCTTGCCTTGCTTAGGGAGATAAAGTTCAGTGATACTAGGAACCTAAAGCATTATTTTGGTCAAGAGTTGCTGAGATTGTGATTTGTAAACTCTCTTTCTTATAGTATATGCAATTTATAAACAAGTGGTATGAACTCTTCTTTCTTCTTCCGAGAGATCATTACCAACATTCTTCAAGTGTTTTGAAAAATTAGAACACAGGGGAAAAAAAATAACATGTTAACTGAAGAGGCTAGAGTCCCTGGGCAACTGAAAGGTTAGTGGTTCATAACCTACCCAGAGGTGCCTAGGAAGACAGGCCTGGCAATCTGCTTCTGAAAGGTCACAGCCTTGAAAACCCTAGGGAGCATTTCTGCTCTGTGTACAGGAGGTCACCATGAGTCAGAATCAACTAGAAGGCAACTGGTTTGTTTTGTTTTGCTCTTGGGCTATCCTCCAAGACCTGCAGCATCTGTATTTACTCTTTCTCGTTGTGACAAAAATATAAGTTGTTCTTTCTGAGGAGTTTGAATTGTTAACCTGACTATATGATCGTGTCACTTATGATAGGTCACACGTCAGCAAACCAAAGCCCAAATAAGTTTCTATTTCTTGTAAATGCCTGACTTTTCCAGGAATGGAAACCTAAGCTGACCTATTAGGACCCATCTGATCAGTTTAACGTAGTTCAGAGTTTCCCCTAATCCCAAATAAGAAAATGCCTGCCAGCCAATCTGCAATTGCCCACTGTTACGGATTGAATGGGGTCCCCCCAAAATACGTGTTGTAAATCCTAACCCTTATACCTGTGGTTATAACCCCATGTGAGAATGGGTTTTCTTTGTTGTGTTAATGAGGCATTTTTAGTGTAGGGTGTGCCTTAAATAATCTCTTTTGAGATATAAAAGAACAGATTGATTAAGCAACCAAGCAAACAGAAATAGGGGAGGATAGACACCACACCACATGAGATCTCCAAGGAACCACGAAACAGAAGCCGAAAAGAGACAAGGATTCCCCCAGAGCCAATAGAAAGAGACAGCCTTCCTCTAGAACCAGTGCCCTGTGTTGGGACTTCTAGCCTCCTAAACTGTGAGGAAAAAAAGTCAGTTTGTTAAAGCCACCCACTTGTGGTATCTCTGTTATAGCAGTACAAGATAACTAAGATACCCAGTATAGCTTCCTTGTTCCTGTGTGTCTGTTGTCTATAAAACTCTTCTGCTTGGTACCACTTTTGGGGGCTCCTTTCTACTTTTAGAATGGGTGCTGCTGCAATTCATAAATGGTTAAATAAAGCAATGAGTTCTTGCAAATCTGAACTTCACTGAAATTTTCTTTTTACAGAACTTTATCTTTTAGGCCATAGGAGCCATTTCCACCTTAAGCAGGAGAGTGATGTGATCAGCTAGCTAGTCCCCACAAACAGCCTGTTGTCCTTTTTCTGTTCCAGGATCCCACCCAGGACAGCACATTACATTTAGTCATTACGTCTCCTTAGGCTCCTCTTGGCTGTTACTTTCATAGTCTTTTTAGATCTGAGAAATACCTCTTGAGTGTGTATATCCGGTCATTCTCCTTATCGTGGCTCTAACTGAGTGTACTTTTCCTGAAAAGTGATTTTTACACGAGGCCTCAGGAAGTTAAGTGGGAGCTACAGAACGAGTTGATGGAAGAAACTGAATTTAACCCTTCCCATTGGTGAGAAGACCTTGAGCTGTGCAAATGATTGATGTGCTTAGCTGCTACTCAAGAGGTTGGAGGTTTGAGTCCATGCAAAGGTGCCCTGGAAGAAAGGCCTGGTGATCTACTTCCAAAACATCAGCCACTGAAAGCCCTATATGGAGCACTGTGCTCTGAGCACAGTTCTACTCTGACACACCGTGAGTCCGAATTGACTCAACGGCAGCTGGTACTGGCAGTGGTGAGAATGTCCAACCCGGGTAGAAGAAGGCACAGCCAGGGGAGGAGGGAGACACAGCACAGCTTAGTCTCCACATGGCAGCTACTTGTTAGTTTGTGGCTGAATTAGGCTGGTTTTCAGGTGGTGTCTTCTCCCAGCTCTTACACCAGACCTTCCTAAGCTCGGGACTGTGATCTTGGTGAGAGCTACCCTCCTCCTACCTCGCCCACTCCAGGTGGGGAAAAGCTCCTCTGGAGCCCCCTCCGTCCCTGCATCCACCCTCTAGCTCACACCCGTGTACTTTCAAGGTAGTCAGAAGTGTGGGGAGATCCAAATTCACACCATCTTGCCCTTGAGCCAGTGTTAACCACATTAGCTGGCCTCCTTGTGGGCCTCACAGACTCCCTTCCTTTTTAATTCTCTATCTCCCCTTCCCTCCTCTCTCTCCACTCCCCACCCTCCATCCCTACTCCTTTCCCAGCTCTTGACCAGGAGAGGATTGGAAAAGAAAAGAAAAAACAAAAAGGAATTTTAAAGCTTATCACTTCTACTCTATTTCTTTTCATTTCCTAAACTAAATTCCGAATGGGTAATTGCATTAGCCATCCCCAAACCCAGGCTCCCCTGTGGGTCGGCGCCTGAGCTCGCACCCCCTTCACCTCTGATGGAGCTGGCCACAGTTGGTGAATGCCCCTGGCCCAGAGTCGTCAGTGTGTACTCCTGCTGGAAGCTTGTCCCTTCCAAGAGACCAGGCATCTTCATCCAACCTGAGCTGCAAAGGCCTCCAGAACGTGATTTCTATCCTTGTCACACCTTCCACCTTGCAGCCAATTAATGACGCAGAAAGCTAGCTGCTGCTGCTGCTACCTTGAGGATGATGAATTAAGAGAAAGCTGGTATGAGGCTGCAATGAGGTGGGGCACAGCCCTGGGCTAAGATGGGGTGGAATGTGCAACAGATTTAGAAAAACTTGGGCTGGAGGCAAGATCTTGGGCGATCAAATGGAATTGCAGCTTTGGTGATTAAAAACTAACAAAGTTTGTCAACTGCTCCTCACCCTCCCCCACCCCCCCCCAAAAAAAAACTTGGGAGAAACTGTTTTGTGGGCAGGGCACGGGCCATTTCCATAGAAGCGTCCACCATATCTCCTTATCTGGCTCCAGTACCCCAATACATGCTGAGATGTAGCCACTGTCTGCTCCTAAGAAGTTTCTCTCTCATTAAACAAGTACATCTGAGTCTTTCCTTTTGCATTTTATTCCATGCACCCTTGGGATGATTCGCAACCCATTTTTGAGAAGGTGTATGTTTTTGATGTGTGGCTCATGGTCAGAAATAAGAAGGTTACTTGTTATGTGTTACTTGGGTTATTTAAAAATAAATACACACATACAGACAGACATAATTTTAAAAAAAGGTTATAGGAAATCCACCATTATATCATGAGTTACCCATTCTGGCCTGATGGTTCTCAAAACTACATATTTTTATGATTGTACTTTAGATGAAGGTTTATAGAACTAACTTCTCATTAAACAATTAGTACATATATTGTTTTGTGGCATTGCTTGCCAACCCCAAGACATGTCAACACCCTCCTCGACCTTGTGTTCCCCATTACCAGCTTTCCTGTCCCCTCCTGCCTTCTAGTCCGAGCCCCTGGGCTGGTGTGCCCCTTTAGTCTCTTTTTGTTTTATGGAACTGTCCGATCTTTGCCTGAAGGGTAAACCTCAGGAGTGACTTCGTGACTGAGCTAAAAGGCTGTTCAAAACTTTATTTTTAAGCTCCATTGCCTTTTCTAGCATTTGTTGAGTGATTCCTGTGTGCCTGGCATGGTGCTAGGTGCTGGGGATACTGAGAGGAGTAGGACATAGCCCTGCCCTCAAGGAGCCCACACTATTGAGGAAAACAGACATTATAACAGAAAAATTATGTGTGTGCAAAAAATATGGTGTGTCCTGTAATCAATAGATTGCCATGAGAGGACAGAGAAGGAATGACTAATTTAGGGGCAGTCAAGGATAGCTTCACCAGGGAGCTGCCATTTAGGCTAAATTGGATAAATAGGGTATGCTGGCTGGAAAGTTCCCTTCAACCATTAAGAGTTGCTAGGAGAGTCATTGGCCTAAAGCAATCAAAAGCTAAGCTGATGATTTCCTTTGGCCCCGTAGGAGGGGTAACAGACCAGCTTAAATCAAAAAACCAAACCCATGGCCACTGAGTCAAATTCTGACTCATAGTGACCCTATATGACAGAGTAGAACTGCCCCACAGGGTTTGCAAGGATCTGCTGGTGGATTCAAACTGTCAACCTTTTGGTTATCAGCCCTAACTCAACCACTGCCCCACAAATGGGCTTAGTGTGCACTAAAGAGAGTGTGGGAGGCTTTTGTGTCTTCTCTCCCTCTTCTCCGCTTTGCATCTCTTTTCTGGGGTTCCTTTTCATCAGCTCCTTCAACTTTTCCTGCCTGAATTACTCGAAAGTTATGGCACAAAGCCCCCAGGCACCCGGCAACCACCAGTACTGTCACAACTCAGAGAAAAATCTGCAACTCCACAGAGGCTTTAGAAAAGAGAGAGAAAATAGTGTTCTCTGTACTGTGAGCTCTGCCTCGCTTCACGCTCCTCCCTCTATCACTGGATTCATCACCGGCCCCTTCTGGGAGGCACGGAACTCAACTGGGAAAGAAATCGGCATTGTGGTTGCTCTGCAGACTTAAGATCTGTCCCATAGGCATCCTCCTAAAAGAACGGAGAAACCTCTTGACGCACGTGCGTGCACACATGTGTTCTCTCTCGCGTGCCCAGCTTGGAGTACAGGGAGGTAAAAAAGTTATGAAAAAGAGGATTAGGTTCAAACTATATTCAAATAAAAACAGTTTCTCTTCATGAGATAGGATGTTAAATCAAAACTCTAGTTCGCAGGGACATTGTGAGATTGGGTGGGGAAGGAGAAAATTTTTTCCTTAAGGAGTCCCTGGACCACTCATCCATTCATTCAACAAATATTTAATGAACACCTGCCCTGTGCCAGGAACTGTTCTAGGTGTTTGGGGATACAAAACAAAAAAACCAAACCCACCGCTGTTGAGTCGCTTCCGACTCATAACAACCCTATCGGACAGAGTAGAACTGCCCGATAGAGTTTCCTAGGAGCGCCTGGCGGACTCGAACTGCCGATCTCTTGGTGAGGAGCTGTGGCACTTAACCCCTATGCCACCGGGGTTTCCTTTGGGGAATACAGACGGGATGAAACTTAAACGGTGCTTGCATTGGTGAGGTATACATTCCTTTGAGGGGACACAAACAAGCCTAGAAATAAAGAAAAATAAAACCTGGTTGAGCAATTAGAGAGTGATGAGAGGGGGTGGATCTTAAATAGGGAGATCAGGGCTGGCTTTGCTGTGAGGTGAGGTTGAGCTGGGACTCTCATGCAAAGGCCCTGCAGTAGGACTCTTTAATCCCACAGTCCTAGAAAAGTCAGCACTATTATTATCCCTCTTTCTCCCCCCAATTTTTTTTATTTTGTTGTTGTTGTTGAGAATATACACAGGAAAACGTACGCTGATTTAACAATTTAGCAACACTGAGTACATTCTTTGTGCTGTGCAACAATTCTTATCCACTTTTCTGACTTGTTCCTCCCTCATTAACATAAACTCACGGCCCCCTAAAGTTCCTATCTAATCTTTGAAATTGCTGTTGTCAGGTTGACCCCATATAGATAGGTCTTAAAAGAGCATAATGCTCAAGGAAGACCTTTTTTTACTAGTTAAACTAAACCACAGTTCGCTTTTAAGAAGACTTCAGGGGTTGTTTTTGGTTTAAAAGTTAAAAGTTATCCTGAGATACCCCTTCTTTTTAACTCTGCTTCTCCAGTTTTTTTTTTTTTTTTTCCTCCAGGCTCTTCAACCTCTTCCTCCTCCCCTTTCTCCCATCTCTCCTCCACCTTTTTGTCCTTCCTTTTCTTCCCTTATTTTTTCTCTCTTAATTTGTTGTTGCTGTTAATTGTCATCGAGTCAGCTCCAACTCATGGCCACCCCATGTACAACAGAAAGAAATGCTGCCCGGTTCTGCACCATCTTCATGACTGTTGTAATGCTCCAGCCCATGGGTATGGCTACTGTGTATCTGGAGTGCCTTCCAAGCTAGGGGCCCATCTTCTAGCACTCTGTCAGACAATATTCTGTTGTGATCCACAGGGTTCTCATTGGCTAATTTTCTTCCTAGCCTTAGGCTGGAAGCGCCATAGAAATCTGCCCACCAAATGCCTGCTGGTGTTTGAAATACCAGTGATAAAGCTTCCATCATCACCGTAACATGCAAGCCACCTCGGTACTGCAGACAGACAGGTGGTAGTCTCTTAATTTAATAGCAGCCTTTTCTAGCCCGCTCTTGGAGAAAACCTCATCTTGTTCAGAAAATGCTAAATTTTGAAAAAGCAGAGGGCGGAGAGGGGACCATACCTGTCTCAGTGATAGATGTCCCAACAACATGTAGCTTCCAAGCCACCATGACACGCTACATGCCCCTAAGAAAGCTCTTTATGGCTCTGAGCCACCTGTGGAGCAAACCTTGGCTCTTCAAACCATGGGTGCTATATTCTGTCAGCATCTATCAATGGCTCTGAAGAACACGGGCAGCGGGACATGGGATGGGCAGGAAGGGGCTGTAGAAAGCACATTTCTCTGTTTGTCAGCAGCCAAACTGAAAACTCTCCGGGATCTGCCTGGAGAGATTTCCTGGTTCATGAATTAAAATCAGGGCGCTTAACTCTGCTCAGCTCCTTCTGTGGTGGAGGAAAGGTAAGCTACTTAGCTTGTACACAGGTTCAGAAAATGCACTACATTTCATAAAACAAAATGAAGAATGCGTCTTAACAGTGGTGTGATTTCCACATCTCCGTCTCTTTAATCGTACACCACAATATACATGATGATTAAATCTCTTGGGCCTTAAAGAAAAACTCCCATTCATGTAAGCCAAAATCAGCATTGCCACAAATATTAAAGTGTAGGGTGTTTTTAAAGACACCTGTAGGGAGGAAAATGCCTGGTGGAGGCAGTGTCAGCCTCAGAGGAAGCCTGAAGATGGACTGAGACACATCTCTCTTCAATGTGTTCCCTCTTCTCGGTTCTCATAGCCCTAAGTTCCCCTTCCAATCTTCACTCTACAAAACACGGAATGAATCTTGTCCTCCTGCCTAGGACTTTTCCATCACCTCTTCTGTGAAGCATTTCCCAACACAGTCTGTATTTTGGGTCTACTTCAGCTCTTGCCACATTGTAAGGTTACAATGTATTTCTGTGCAGCCCGCTGTACCCACCCCCTCACTAGCTTGTTGGCCCCTCACAGACAGACTTCTGGCCACGTTCTTCCCTGTATGGCCCAGTCCACTTTGCAGCCACTGAAATGTTAAACAAATGGGCTAATGGGTGATTAAGCAGGAGCTAATTTCTAAAGAAGGAGCCCTGGTGGCTCAGTGGTTAAAGCACTCAGTTGCCGCTAACCAAAAGGTCAGCGGTTGGAACCCACCAGCCGCTCTACAGGAGAGAGATGTGGCAATCTGCCTCCATAAAGATTACCATCTAGGGAACCCTATGGGGCAGGCCTACTCTATCCTGTATGGTCCCTATGAGTTGGAATCAACTCGATGGCAGTGGATTTTTTTTTTTTTTCCGGCTTGTTTGTTTTTTAATTTCTAAAGAGAGTCTCTGGCTTTCGTAAATGGTTAATGAGCTTAACCGCTAAGGGAAAGTTTCAAGGTTTAAATCCACCCTAGGATGCCTTGGAAGAAAGGCCTGGAGACCTACTTCTGAGAAATCAGCAATTGAAAACTCTGTGGAGCACAGTCCTACTCTGACACACATGGGTCGCCATGAGCTAGAGTCGCCTCAACAGCGACTGGTTTTACAATTTCTGAAGAGGACTTGCAGCCCTGCCAGGGTTTAGCTCTTACCTTCTCATGTCCTTGCAGTGGCTTTTCTTGAGGCACTTCTTGACCTAGAAGACAGCTTGGTGCTGGTGTTCATTCACCTCCTGATGACGTCATGATTTGTGTTTGTAGAGCACTTAATGCATTTCACAATTACAAAATCCAACTCTGAGTTTACATAGCCAATGGCAAACTGTTAACTCTCAGCACCTGTGGAATCATTTGTCAGAGTTGGAATTTGCCCTGGAGGTCCTAGGTTATTTGTGTGTCACAGAAAAGAGAAGGAAGGAAAGGAGGGAGGGAGGGAGGGAGAGAGGGAGGAAGGAGAAGGGAGGGAGGAAGGAGAAGGGAGGGAGGAAGGAGAAGGGAGGGAGGGAAGGAAGGTAGGGAGGAAGGGAAGAACGAAAGGGAAGAAGGGAGGAAGGAGGGAGATGAATGAAGATTGGAAATTATTTAGGAAGGGAAACAGCTGGAAAATGACTTTGTTCATTCATTCATCCACTGATGTATTAATTGAATGAGAAAATATTGAATAAATGCATGAGATATTAAGTGAGCCCCCATTATCCCAGGCTCTGTTCTGAGAATAAGGAGTATAAGAGTGAACATGACATTTGGGGTTGTAGGCCTCACAGTGTTTACGGTCTAGCGGCCCTCGGGAGGCTGGGTAAAATGTGTGGCCCAGGTCACATAGCTGGAATACCTAACAGCTTTCCCCCGTTGCCATGGAGACCCCAGAGGGGAGAAGAGGAGGGAGGTCCTCTCTGATATCATCCAGCAACTTCCATTGTTCTTTCATCTTGGCCTGAGCCGCTGCCCTTTCTCCAGTTGCAAACACCACCCACCCTGGGCCTCTGGGAGAGGAAAAGAAGCGCCTGACCCCTGGGGGCTTCAGGCCCAGGGCAACGTATGCCATGGAGGGGGAGGAGGAAGTTGGCCCTGCCTCAAGGCTGGCCTAGCAGAGCTACCATGAAGAAAATTCTAGGTGAATTAAATTTTAATTTGATTTTTATTTGGTTTCAGCAACCAATAAAGGGACAGCAATTTTCCAAGTCCTGTTACAGGTTGGAGGAATGCTTTGAGAACATCTGTTTTATTAACGCCAGGGACAATAAAAGCCAATCCTATATTTGTAGAGGGTTTGCCTTCCAAGGCCCTCCAAGCACTTTCCCTGATCTTATCTGCTCTGCTTTCCTGAAGCACTCCCGGAGAAATTGTATTTACTTGTAATTAAGCTTAACCGCTGACCTTTCCCCAGCAGCTCGCCCCACAACTGCCAGCTCAGCCACTTGCACCAGAGAAAGGAAGAGCAGCAGGCGGGGGAGTGGCAGGTGAGGGGAACAGGAAGAGGGAGAAGAGCAAGGTGGCCACTTCCCTTCCTTCCCGCTCATTTGCTCATTTTTCATCATTTATTCAGCACTTAGTGGGACTCAGCATCCAACCAGGGTAGCACCGTACTCTCTGAGTCCTTAGGTGTACAGAGATGTGTTGGCACGGGAGAAAAGTGCGTAAAACATTTTGGCTTGCAAAGAGTTCTGCTTTTCTTGAAAGAAGAGAAATATATCGAATTTTGGGGTTTTTTTCCAACTATTTTCTTCTCTCTTCCCCCCTAAACTATCTAAAAAAGACGCAATTTATTTGAATTACTTGACAGAAATTATATAGTGCAACGGTTTCCAAACTGACTGTAGTTTAGGTACTGGAGGTGATGCCATTTTCAATTCTACAGGTTCAACGGTAAACGAAATGTGGTATAGCCATACAATGGAATATGATTTGGACAGAATGAAGAAGTGCATGCTGTATCATGGATGGACCTTGAAAACATTACGCTAAAAGAAAGAAGCCAGTGACAAATTGTATGATTCCGTTTGTGTGAGATGTCCAGAATAGGCAAATCCATAGAGTTAAACAGAATGCAGATTGATGGTTGCCAGGGCCTGAGGGGAGGGAAGAATGGCGTGTGACTGCCAATGGGTCTTTTACCAAACCACCAAACCCACTGCCGTCGAGTCGATTCAACTCATAGCAGCCCTATAGGACAGAGTAGAACTGCCCCACAGAGTTTCCGAGGAGCACCTGGCGGATTCGAACTGCCGACCCTTTGGTTAGCAGCCGTAGCTCTTAACCACTACGCCACCAGGGTTTCCACGGGTCTTTTAGAGTGATGAAAATATTCTGGAATTAGATAGTGGTGATGCTTGCAAAACCTTGTGAATATGCTAAAAACCACTGAATTGTACACTTTAAAAAAATTGTGCTTTAGGTTAACTTATCATACAAAAATTTATACATGTATTGTTATGTGACATTAGTTGCAATCCCTTTAATGTGACAGCACACTCCCCTTTTCCACCCTGGGTTTCTTGTGTCCATCCTGTCCCTCCCTGCCTTCTCATTCTGCCTCTGGATGAAAGTGGTCTCCGGTGGTCTCCGGTGGTCTTGTGTATCTGCTTGAACTAAGAAGCACATTCTTTGCAGTATTATGCTTTATAGTCCAGTCTCATCTTTGTCTGAAGAGTTGGCTTTGGGAATGGTTTTAGTTCTGGGTTAACAGACTGTCTGGGGGCCGTGGCTTTGGGGCTTCCTCCAGTCTCAGTCACACCATTAAGTCTGGTCTTTCTATGTGAGTTTGAGTTCTATTCTCCACTTTTCTCCCAATCCCATCAGGGACTCTCTATTGTTTTCCCTATCAGGGCAGTCCTTGTTAGTAGCGGGGCACCATCTAGTTCTTCTGGTCTCAGGCTGATGGAGTCTCTGGTTTATGCAGCCCTTCTGTCTCTTGGGCTAATATTTTCCTTGTGTCTTTGGTGTTCTACATTCTCCTTCACTCCAAGTGGGTTGGGACCGATTGATGCATCCTAGATGGCCACTCACAAGCTTTTAAGGCCCCAGACACCACTCACTAAAGTGGGATGCAGAACATTTTCCTAATAAACTTTGTTATGCCAACTGACCTAGATGTCCCCTGAAACCATGGTCCCCAGATCCCACCCTCAGCTATTCTGTCCTTCGGGGTGTTTGGTTATGTTCAGGAAACTTCTTAGCTTTTGGTTTGGTCCAGTTGGGCTGACTTCCCCTGTATCGTGTGCTGTCCTTCCCTTCACCTAAGAAAATTCTTGTCTACTATCTAGTTTTTTTTTTTTTTTTAATCTAGTTAGTGAATACCCCTTTCCTTCCCTCCCCACCCTCATAACCATCAAAGAATGTTTTCTTCTGTGATTAAACCTTTTCTTGAGTTTTTTTTTTTGTGCTTTAAGTGAAAGTTTCCAAATCAAGTCAGTCTCTCATAAAAAAATTGATATACACTTTGCTATATACTCCTAACTGCTCTCCCTCTAATGAGACAGCATACTCCTTTCCTCCACTCTCTCTTTTCATGTCCATTCGGCCAACTTCTGACCCCCTCTGCCCTCTCATCTCCCCTCCAGACAGGAGGTGCCAACATAGTCTCATGTGTCTACTTGATCCAAGAAGCTCACTCTTCACCAGTGTCATTTGCTATCCCATAAACCCAGTAAACCCAGTGCCTTCGAGTTGATTCCGACTCATAGCAACCCTATAGGACAGACATAGTCCAGTCCAATCCCTGTCTGAAGAGCTGGCTTTGGGAATGGTTCCTGTCTTGGGCTAACAGAAGGTCTGGGGACCATGACCTCTGGGGTCCTTCCAGTGTCAGTCAGACCATGAAGTCTGGTCGTCTTATGAGAATTTGGGGTCTGCATCCCACTGTTCTCCTGCTCCCTCCGGGGTTCTCTGTGTGTTCCGTCTTGAGTTCTTATAATAGTGGTCTCATACAATATTTACCCTTTTACGACTGCCTAATTTCACTCAGCATAATGCGTTCCAGGCTCATCCATGTTGTGAGATGTTTCTCAGATTTATCATTGTTCTTTATTGTTGCATAGTATTCCATTGTGTGTTTGTACCATAATTTGTTTATCCATCTGTCAGTTGATAGACACCAAGGTTGTTTCCATCTCTTTGCTATTGTGAACAGTGGTGCAATGAACATGGGTGTGCATATATCTATTCGTGTGATGGCTCTTATTGCTCTAGGTTATATTCCAAGGAGTGGGATTGCTGGATCGTATGGAACTTTGATTTCTAGCTTTTTAAGGAAGTGTAAATCAATTTTCAAAGTGGTTGTATCATTTTACATTCTCACCAGAAGTTCATAAGTGTTCCAGTCTCTCCACAACCTCTCCAACATTTATTCTTTTGTGTTTTTTGGATTAGTGCCAGCCTTGTTGTGGTGAGATGGTAACTCATTGTAGTTTTGGTTTGCGTTTCTCTAACAACTAATGATAGTGAGCATTTCCTCATGGATCTGTTAGCCGCCTGAATGTCTTCTTTGGTGAAGTGCCTGTTCATATCCTTTGCCCATTTTTTTAATCGGGTTATTTGTCTTTTTATCTTTGAGGTTTTGCACTATCTTGTAGCTTTTAGAGATTAAACCCTATTCAGATATGATGTAGCCAAAAATTTTTCCCAGTGTGTAGGTTGTCTTTTATTCTTTTGGTGAAGTCTGATGAGCATAGTGTTTGATTTTTAGGTACTTCCAGTTATCTAGCTTCTCCTCTGGTGTTTGTGCAATGTTAGTTATGGTTTGTATTCTGTTTATGCCATGTATTAGGGTTCCTAGCATTGTCCCTATTTTTTCTTCCATGAACTTTATCGTTTTAGATTTTATATTTAGGTCTTGGATCCATTTTGAGTTAGTTTTTATGGATGGTGTGAGGTATGGGTCCTGTTTCATATTTTTGCAGATGGATATGCCAGCACCATTTGTTAAAGAGACTGTCTTTTCCTCATTTAGTGAACTTTGGGCCTTTGTCAAATATCAGCTGCTCAAAAGTGGATGAATTTGTCTGGATTCTCAATTCTGTTCCACTGATCTATGTACCCGTTGTACCAATACCAGGCTGTTTGGACTACTATGGCGGTATAATAGGTTCTAAAATCAGGTAGTGTTCTTCATTCATGCTTTACTTATCTGGGGCCTCTTCCCTTTCCATATGAAGTTGGTGATTTGTTTCTCCATCTTGTTAAAAAATATCATTGGAATTTGGATCGGGATGTATTGTATCAGTAGATCACTTTGGGTAGAATTGATATTTTCACAACATTGAGTCTTCATATCAATGCGCAAAGTATATTTTTCCATTTAGGTAGGTCTCTTCTGGTTTCTTGCAGTAGTTTCTTGTAGTTCTTTATATAGGTGTTTCACATCTCTGGTTAGATTTATTCCTAAGTATTTTATCTTCTCGAGGGCTATTTTAAATGGTATTAATTTGGTGATTTCCTTTTCGAAGTTCTCTTTGTTGGTGTAGAAGAATCCTTCGGATGTTTGATTTATGTGCTGGCACCAGGTCCTTATCTTGTTGCAGACCATCACTTTGAATAGCACTAATTACAACTAAGAAAACCCTATGGAGCAGTTCTACTCTAACACATGGGTCACTGCCATGGATTGAATTGTGTCCCTCCAAAATATCTGTCAACTTGGCTAGGCCATGATTCCCAGTATTGTGTGATTATCCAACATTTTGTCATCTGATGTGATTTTCCTATGTGTTGTAAATCCTACCTCTATGATGTCAATGAGACAGAATTAGAGGCAGTTATGTTAATGAGGCAGGACTCAATCTACAAGATTAGTTTGTGTTTTAAGTCAATCTCTTTTGAGATATAAAAGAGAGATGTGAGCAGAAAGACATGGGGACCTTATACCACCAAGAAACAAAAGCCAGGAGAATAGTGTGTCCTTTGGACCCAGGGTCCCTGCACTGAGAATCTCCTTGACCAGGGAAGATTGATGACAGGGACCTTCCTCTAGTGCCGACAGAGAAAGAAATCCTACCCCTGGAGCTGTCACCCTAAATTTGGACTTCTAGCCTCCTAGACTATGAAAGAATAAATTTCTCTTTGTTCAAGCCATCTGCTTGTATTTTTGTTGACTTGATGGCAACGGGTTTGGTGTTTTGGGGGATGGCATCAACAGTTAAGTGCTGTGCTGCTAACTGAAAAAGCTAGGGGTTCAAACCTACCCAGAAGCACCTCAGAAGAAAGGCCCAGAAATCTGCTTCCAAAGGATCACAGCTATGAAAACCCTATTGAGCACAGTTCTACTCTGACACACATGGGATCACTATGAATCGGAATCAACTCGACAGCAACTGGTAACATGATTTAGGGCTTAAAAAAAAATAAAACAAGATCAGTAGAGCATAACTGTTAAAATCACAGAACCTGGGATTGAATTTTGACTCTGCCACTTGTTAATGTTGGTGTGATCTTGGCTAGTGTTATGGATTGAATTGTGACCTCCAAAAATATGTATCATAATTCCTAGCCTCTATGCTTGTGGTTATAATTCTATTTGGGAATGGGTTGTCTTTGGTATGTTAATGAGACAGGATTAGTGTAGGGTGTGTCTTGAGTCAATCTCTTTTGAGATATAAAAGAGATTAAACTAGCAAGCTAAGAAGCAGACATAGGGAAAGAGAGGTGCCAAGTCACATGAATATTGTCTGGGAGCAGAAGCTCAGAAGGGAAAAGGACCTTCCTCCAGAGCAGACAAAGAGAGAAAGCCTTCTAGAGCTGGCACCTTGAATTTGGCCTTGAGTTGCAATGGGCTTGTTTTTTTTTTCCTTCTTTTTTTTTTTTTTTTTAAGCTTCTTAAACTGAGAAAATAAATTTCTGTTTGGTAAAGCCATCCACTTGTAGTATTTCTGTTATAGCAGCACTGGACAACTAAGACAGAATTTGCTACCAGAAGAGTGAGGTGCTGCCCTAAGAAATACCTAAAATGTAGAAGCAGTTTTGGAATTGGGTAATAGGTAGAGGCTGGACAAGTTTTAAGGTGCCTAGTAGTAAAAGCCTAGATTGCCTACTATTCTTGGCAGAATTATGGATGTCAAAGACAATTCTGGTGAGGGCTCAGAGGGACGTGAGGAGAGCTATAGAGAAAGTCTCTACTGTCTTAGAGAACACATATGGCGCCAGCAACAGCAAGTTTCCAGAAATGTGGACTTTAAAAGTGCTTCTGGGGAGGCTTCAAAGAAAACGATGAACATGTGATTAAACAGTGGAGAAGGAGCAAAGCTTTTTATGCAGTGGCAAAGAATTTGTCTGAATTACACTCAGATGTTTGGTGGGAGGTAGAACTTGTAAGTGATGAACCTGGATACCTGACTGAGGAGATTTCTAAGCCAGATCATAAACAGGCCACGTGGTTTCTCCTTGCCACTCACAGCAAAATGTGAAAGAGATGGACTTAAAAATGAACTGTGCAAAATGAAAATAGAACTTAAAGATTTGGAAAATTCTGTTGTACAAACTAAGGACATGTGTCCTAGACTGTTCACCAAGGATGTGGCTACATACATGATCTTTGTTAAAAAGTTTAATCCTTTGACTGATAGATCTAACCAACTACCACAGCTTAGAGTGAAGGGGACAGAGAAAGAACAAGAGGAAAGAATGCTGTCTGCCTCCTGGAATTCTACAGCCAGGAAACTGGCGAAAGGAGCTACATCTGTTGTCCTCCAAACCAAAAACACCAAACCCATTGCCTTCAAGTTGATTCTGACTCATAACAGCCTTATAGGACAGACTAAAACTGCCCCACAGAGTTTCCAAGGAGCGCCTGGTAGATTCAAACTGCCGACCTTTTTGTTAGCAGCCATAGCACTTAACCACTACCTAACTAGGATTTCCGAGAAAAGAAAAGGACCATCCCTGGAGCAGCTCAGAGATCCACAGAACTATTGGAAGGAGCATGGGAAGCAGGGCCATCTGGGTTTTAAAAGGTGGAGCCACAGCCTCCCAGGTTTCAAAGAGTCAGTTCTTTGCCAACTCAGTTCTGGAGCCTTTAAGGTGTGCCAGAGGAATGGGGCCGCCACCCAAAGCTGAGGGGACAGGGCTGCCATGCCCAAGGGGCAGAAGAACCGGGCCTGCCAAGGCCAACAGGGTGGGGTCAACACTCAGATGGACTAGGAGAATACCCACCCAGTACCGCCTCCTAAAGCCGGGGGAGCTGAGTTGCCATCCCAGAGGGCCTGGAAGGTGGAGCTGAAGCCCAGGGCCAGGAGGCCTCCACCCAGAATTCAGAGGGGTGGCCAACACCCGAAATCTGGAGGGCAGAGGCATTGGCCAGGTGGTCCCAAAGAACAGAGGATTATCTTTATGTCTTGAGAGCTAATATAAATTGTTCTGTTGGGTTTTGAATTTACTGGGTGCCTATTATCCCTTCTTTCCCTCCAATTTCTCCCATTGGTAATGGAAATGTCTACCTTGTGCCTATTCTACCATCGTACTTCGGAAACAGCTTGTAGTCTAGATTTCGCAGGTTCACAGATGAAGAGAATTTTGCCCCAGGATGGAATATGCCTACAGTCTCACTTATACTTGATTCAGATACTTCAGAAGATGAGATTTTGGACTTGGAGTTGATTTAAGACTTTTGCAATGATGTGATGGGGTGAATGTGTTTTGCATGTGGCAAGGACAGGATTTTTTGGGGGTCAAAGTGTGGAATGTTATGAGTTGAATTGTGTCCCCCCAAAATATGTGTTGTATGTAATTCCTAACCTCTATAAAAAAAAAATAGTTTTTTTTTTTATGCCTGTGGTTATAATACCATTTGGGAATGGGTTGTCTTTGTTATGTTAATTAGGCAGAACTAGGGTAGGATATGTCTTGAGTGGAAACCCTGGTGGCGTAGTGGTTAAGTGTTCCAGCTGCAAACCAAAGGGTAGGCAGTTTGAATATACCAGGTGCTCCTTGGAAACTCTATGGGGCAGTTCTACTCTGTCCTATAGGGTCGCTATGAATCTGAATCGACTCAATGGCACTGGGTTTGGTGGGTTTTTTTTTTTTTTTGGTTATGTTTTGAGTGGAAACCCTGGTGGTGTAGTGGTTAAGAACTAAGGTTGTTAACCAAAGGCTTGGCAGTTACAGTTCACCAGGCGCTCCTTGGAAACTCTGTGGAGCAGTTCTACTCTGTCCTATAGGGTCACTATGAGTCGGAATTGACTCAAGGCAACGGGTTTGGTTTGTTTTTTTGGTATGTCTCGAGTCAATCTTTTTTGAGATATAAAAGAGATGGAACAGACAAGCTAAGAAGCAGGCATGGGGGACAAGAGAAACCAAGCCACATGAAGATTGTCCAGGAACAGAAGCTCAGAAGAGACAAGGACCTTCCTCCAGAGCCTTCCCCTAGAGCCAGCATCCTGAATTCAGACTTCTAATCTCCTAAACTGTGAGAAAGTAAATTTCTGTTTGTTAAAGCCATCCACTTGTAGAATTTCTGTTATAGCAGCACTAGATGACTAATACAGCTAGGTTACTTAATCTTTTTGACACTTACGATTTAGGATTGATGTATTATATAAAATAACTTCCTGGCACATGGAAGTGCCTCAATAAATAGCTATTGTTACTATACTTTTTGTTATCATTTTGCTTCTTTTCTTTATAATCTATATTCCTGATTAAGTAGGCACCCTCGATGGTTGGTGTAGCAGGGTGAACAGTGGCCCTGTTAGGGAAAAGCTACTTAAAATCTACTCTTCAACCCAGAAAACCTCTTCACAAAAATAGAAGAGTAAGAAAAGTGTTATTATTGAAAATCATTATCCAAAATGTGACGTATCAAAGGCAAGCCACTAAAAAGATTGCAAAAACAGAAAGGAATCTGATACTTCCCTAACAAACCACGTAATCATGAGCACGGTTTGTGAATTCTGCGTGGCCATTGCAATCCTTTGTATAGCTAAATGGATACAACCCATTACATTAATGCTTTCAAGATAAAATTACTAATTTTCTGTCATCTTTATGGCAAGATACCTGTAGTTATGCTAATCTGTTTCCAGGAAACTGGGAGGTAGAGGGTACGATCTTCCTTAATGATTAAATTCCAAAAGAGATAGTTCCCAAGTCTTTAAGGAAACATCCTTAAAATACATACTTTTCAACGGGACAGAGACACAATTTACAAGTTTTCTAATGGGAATTCTGAAAGAACAGGAGAAGGGGGAGACTCTTCTCTTATTTTCAACCAGAAGAATTAAAACCTCTCATTTTCAATTTTGTTTGTCATTCCCCAAAACCAAACCACCTGCCGTTGAGTCCATTCTGACTCCTAGCAATCCTATAGGACAGAGTAGAACTACCTCATACGGTTTCCAAGGCTGTAAACCTTTATGGAAGCAGACCGCCACATCGTTTTCCCAAGGAGCAGCTGGAGGATTCAAACTGCTGACCTTTCAGTTAGCAGCCAAGCACTTTAACCGCTACACCACTAAGGCTCCTTAAAAAACCAAAACCCATTGCTGTCGAGTCAATTCCGACTCATAGTGACCCTATAGGGCAGAGTAGAACTGCCCCCATAGGGTTTCCAAGGAGCGCCTGGTGGATTCAAACTGCCGACCGTTTGGTTAGCAGCTGAACTCTTAACCACTAGGCCACCCCCCAAAAGATGTGTCCATATCCTGGAACCTGTGAATGTGACCTTATCTGGGAAAAGCGTCTTTGCCAGTGTAATTAAGTTAAGGGCCTCGAGTAAAATAATGTTGGATTTTCCTTGTGGGCCCTAAATCAGTGGTAAATGTCCTTCTTATAAGAAAAAAGCAGAGGGAGATTTGAGGAGAAAGAGAAGGCCTTATGAAGACAGAGGCAGACATTGGAGCTATGCAGCCACAAGCCGAGGAATAACTGGAGCCAGCAGAGCCAAGGAATGACCCTCCCAAGAGCCTTCTGAAGGAGCGTGACCCTAACAGTACATTTCTGTTGTTTGAAGCTGCCCAGTTGGGTCCATTTGTTACAGCAGCCACAGGAAGCCAATACAGACAGAGTGTAGCTGATGGAAGGCTTTTTTCTTTAAACTTATTTGTCTTTGAAAATATAGCTAGCTGTTTATATCCAGCCAACCACATTTATTTACAGCAGTGGACTTCCAGGGGTAATTTTGAATACTGGATACCTTGCCCCACACTGTCAGGTAGGGCCAGTGGTCGCTGATGGAGGGGTGGTCAGTACCTGATTTTCTGTGCTTTATGACTGGTAGCATTTGGGGACTATTGGCCCCTCACCCCTCCTCTTCATGGCTGACAAATGTGAAATTAAAGAGAAAGCAAACAATGAAAAAGGGTGTGAGGGAAACAGCCAGGAATGCAGGCACACACCCATCATCCACAGGATTTAGTTAACCCTGTTAAGGATTTCCAGGAATACATAGACCTGCCTCCTCTTTAGAATGAAACCAGAGAGTCCTAGATTTTGGTTTATAGTATGGAAAAGTCACCCATAGAAACCTGGAAATAGTAATCCTGTCCATTTCCCACCTGTGTGCTCTGAGATTTTAGCATGGACTGTGGAATCTCTGGAGTCCTGGTGGCACAGTGGTTAAGAGCTATGGCTGTTAAACAAAAAGTCAGCAGTTCAAATCCACCAGGTGCTCCCTGGAAACCCTATGGGGCAGCTCTACTCTGTCCTACAGGGTTGCTATGAATTGGAATCAACTTGACAGCAATGGGTTTGGTTTTTGGTTTATGGATTCTCTGGGAGGTGCAATTAATGTAATCAGCTACTAACCAATACATTGCAGGTTCGCGTCAAGCCAGAGGCACCTCGGAAGAAAGGCCTGGTGATCAGCTTCTGAAAAGTTAGTCATTGAAATCCTATGGAGCACAGTTCTATTCTGACACACATGGTGTTGTCATGAGTCGGCATTGACTCTGTGGTGACTAGTTTGGTTTTATTGGGCCAGAGAGAGAGTGAAGTGCTTTCTCCCACTGGCAGGCTTCCTGCTGAGCTGTCTCCTTTCCTCGTGACCACTCTCTCTCACTCCAACTCCAGCCCAGAAGTAGCTAGAGAGGTGAGGAAGCCACAGGGCCCCAAACTTTGAGGAGAAGTGTTCTGGCACTACCATACACCCTCCCTCCCACCTTTTGCCCTTTCCTCCTGAAGGAAGAGGTTTACGTTTGGGCAGCAACACAAAAGGAACACTTCTAGAAGGCACACAGCTTCTGGAGTCTGAGTGTGGGAGTGTGTGTGCGTGGGTTGTCATGTTTGAAGAGCAAGACTTTGTGTTCTTTTTCATCACTAGGGACCAAGTACTACAGTGCAGAGTGAGATGCTAGACACTGAAAGTAACCATCAAGGTGAATAGGGTTGGCCTGAGGCAAGAGATGTTTAGTGTGGAGAGGGCTGCAGTGGTTTCAGGATATTCATTGGGAGCCCTTATTATGTTGTAAATTGAGTGCAGGCAGGGAGCAGGGGGGCTCCATTCTGTTAGCTGTGTCACCAGGTCACCCATCCCCCAAACCAGCCTCAGGAGTAAAACAAAGCAGAAGCCCAGAAAGATCCTTTTTCCGTAGACCAATCCCCAGAACACACTCTGCAGAGGGAATAAAAAATGTCCTTCAAGGAAGGACAGCCTCAGAAATTGCATTCTCTTTTAAAATTAATGTTAAAACCTAGCGGCAGGGGTGGGGGAAAATCCTTTAGCATATCTTAGAACACACAGGGTAAGGTCAGCAACAAATAGCAGAGTCCTTCTCTCAACTTGGTTTGAAGGAATAGTGAGAACAAAGGATGAGATGAGAAAGACACGTGGGAAAAAAAGACAGATTTTGCAAGAAAAACAGAATGCTGGAACAAATTAGAGGTACTTGCAGAACGAGAAATTAGACCCCCTGAAGGGCACACCCTGGCAGCGCAGTGGTTAAGAGCTCGGCTGCTAACCAAAAGGTCAGCAGTTTTAATCTACCAGCCACTCCTTGGAAACCTTATGGGACAGTTCTATTCTATAGGGTCACTATGAGTCAGAATCAACTCGACAGCAATGGGCCTGGTTTGGTAGGACACAGCTGTCCTCCTTGAATCCTGTCTGGAAATGATGTTGGAAAGGTGAGGTCCAGGCTGCTCAGAGTATCTCTGCTTCCGGGTTCAGGCCCAGGTCCGAACCCCTGCTGAGAATTTGCATTTCTAACAAGTTCCCAGGCAATGCTAATGCTGCTGTTTAGGGACCCATTCTGAGAACAACTAGTAGAGCAGTAGTTCTCAACGTTTGTTATATGTAAGAATCACCTGGGGATCTTGTTAAACTGTAGATTCTGATTCAGTATATCCGGGTGGAAAGGCAAAATCTCAGCAGGAGTTCAACGTGGAAGCAGCAGAGCAGAACCCGGGAAAATTCTTCAGGTTTACAAGGTGAAGTCTGGAGTGAACAACCATTAATCAGGAAACCAGCACCAGGGGTGACCACAGCCTTGGAAATCACCTGGGCCAAGGGCAAAATGCTTGTCCGTGTGTGTGTGCATGCACATGTGCACACATGTATGTGTGTGTACATGAACACGCTCATTCATAGGTACATGACGAGTCCGGGGAGTGGTTGAAAAGTTCATGATACCAGAAATGGAACATGGAGACGCCCAGGTAGGCATAAATCTTATTAAGTTCCCATTCTGTCAGGTGCAGGATGAGGGAGCAGTGGGTAGGAGGCCTTTTACCTGGCCTGCTCACTCAAGATAATGAAATTTTGGCTGTAATTGTTAGGTTGTTGCTGGGTAGAAACCCCAGGTTCTGCTTGGTATGACTCTTCTTAGCCAATAAATGAGAGACCAAGGTGGGACAGTGGAAATGCACCTTTATTTCATTGTGCAAGGAAAGAAGCAGTTGGGGCTGACGCCACTAAGACTGCTCAGCAAGAGTGAGGGGGAAGGTTACTTTTAAGCGGTTTATAGGTAGGAAGTTCATATGAGTTAGATTAGCAATATTCATAATCGTACTATGCCGGAGCAATGGGGTTTACATATAACTTCATGCATCACCTGTTCAGGAAATGGCGGTTAAACTCCACCCACAGGCAGGGAAGTTACTATGTATGAGGTCTAAAAGGTTATCCTGAATATCAACATGACACCTAAACCAGTTTCCACCAATTTCCTGTAATTTTAGAGCAACAGTTAAGGAGAGGGGAACCAGGATTTTAATGTAAAACTACAGGGGTGTCAAGCAAAGGCACCAGGATTCTAATGTAAAGTTATGGGGTATGACAAGCAAAGGAACTAGGATTCTAATGTAAAGTTACGGGGCATGCCAAGCAAGCTGCTTGAGGTAGTGGAATTTTTTTAGGAACCTCTGTCTTTCTTAACATGGGTGCTGCTTGTTGTGGTGTCTATCTCTACACCACCTGAAGGGTTTTGTTCACCTGTGACTTTATGGAGGCAGCAAAGGATTCACTGAGCATGACTGTGCCCACACTTTTGAGACCTGTGACCTGATAGCAGTTTGCATAGCATGACTATGAGCATCAAACTAAATAAATAATTAAATTATTTTATTACAACGATGGTCCAAAATGCTATTTTCTGATTTCAAAAGTGACCTATATTCTTCAGTGTGGTTTTGATGCTAATCTCCAGTTTCACTTTCCCATAGTTTGGGCAGGGCAGGCCAGGGGCAGCCAAGGGGCCATCTTTACCCTGGTGCTCATGGCCCCTCATCTTCGTTGGTTGTGTGGTTCTGCGTCACTTCCTGGTTCACTCTGCACCCCGAGCTTATTTACATTCCAGCTTTGCACAGTAATGGTCACTCCCTCCTCTAGCTGGGCCTAGAAGGAGCCTTAGCTGAGTCCCTGGGGACTGCTGCCAGAGCTCTTTGGGAAGGCACCACTGCGAGTTCTGTGTCCACCGAGGCACTAAGGAGAAGAGAGAGGTGCTCCCCGTACAGACTTCAGTGCAGAATGTGTCAAGTTGGGGACATTGGCACTTGGAGGTCCAGGGCACCTGGAGGATCTGTAGCAGTACCCACAGCTTTGGCTCCAGCTGGAGAAGCAAGAGGAAGTGCTCCAGGAGCAGAGGGCTGTCCTTGGTGTCAGCATCTGCAATGCCGGCCCCAGCAGTGCTTATCAAGGAAGTATTTTGGCAGCAGGTATAATTGAAGGGAGTGTAGCAGGGCAGGCTGGGGCAGAACAATGGCAGTGTTAGCTCACACAAGAACTCCCTAAATAACTGGCTGCAGGAGGGAGCTGAAGCATGGAAAGATGGAAGTCCCACACTAGCAGGCTGAAGCTACATCCAGAGAAATACTATGTCTGTTGATGTAACCCTGTCTTAAACCTTCAGGCTAACATGGCTTTGGATACTGTAATGAGTTAGGCCAAACTGCACAGTCTGAGGGTACAGTGCCCCACTTCTGACATCAGTTGCAAGTTTGGGGTCCCCAGGACCAATCACACTTCAAACCAGCTGGCTACAAATTTAAGGGTTCCCACCATCACCCTCAGGTTTGGTAATTTGCTGGCATGACTTACAGGAAGTTCTATGCTCATGATGACAGTTTTGTTATAGCAAAAGGATACAGATTAGATTCAGCCAAAGAAAGAGATGCGTAGGGTGAGACCTGGGAAGAGTTGTCTTAATTATCTAGTGCTGCTATAACAGAAGTACCACAAGTGGATGGCTTTAGCAAACAGAAGATTATTCTCTCACAGTCTAGGGGGCTAGAAGTCCAAATTCAGGGTGCCAGCTCCTGGGGAAGGCTTTCTCTCTCTGATGGCTCTGGGGGAAGATCCTTGTCATCAGTCTTTCCTGGTTGAGGAGCTTCTCAATGCAGGGACCCCTGGTCCAAAGGACACACTATTCTCCTGGTTCTTGTTTCTTGGTGGTATGAAGTCCCCATGTCTCTCTTTTATATCTCAAAAGAGATTGGCTTAAAACACAACCTAATCTTGTAGATTGAGTCCTGCCTCATTAACATAACTGCCGTAATCCCACTTCATTAACTTTATAGAGGTAGGATTTACAACACATAGGAAAATCACATCAGATGACAAAATGGGGGACAATCACACAAAACTATAAATCATGGCCTAGGCAAGTTGACAGATATTTTTGGAGAACACGATTCAATCCATGGTAGCAGTCAAAATGTGAAGCTTCCTTCATCCTCAGAGGTCGGTAAACCCTCCCAGCACTGATGTGTGACAATGCTAACCAGAGCAGCTCTCTTGAGCTTTGGTGTCCAGAGTTTTTGTTGCAGTTTTATTACATAGGCACGACTGATTGAATCATTGTCCACCTGGTTGAACTCTATCTCCAGTCCCCTTCCCACCGAAGAGGCCGGGCGGATATCACACAGCTCAAAGCCCTAATCCTGTAATCACGCACTGGACTTTCTGGCGTTGCCAGACCCCACCCTGAATCATCTTAATAACCTAAACTGTCTAGTGGTCCACCATGAGTGACCTGGTTGGCATAAATTATCAGGCGTGATCTGAGGGGTGCCATGAATAACAAAAACACTCTACTCAATGCCAAGGATTCAGGGATTACCTTCCAGGAGCTGGGACAAAGGTCAGACCTCTCTTTAGAAAAGGCCAAATTTCTTACTACAGGCTACCGCTCCAGGATTTTTATATAACATATATAATAAAAAATTTATTCTGTCTGCAATTATTTTAGATTTACTCTTAAAATGCAGAGTCTTCATCAACTATAATTTTATGGATTATATTGTTGTTGTTAGGTGCCGTCGAGTCAGTTCCGACTCATAGCGACCCTATGCACAACAGAACGAAACACTGCCTGGTCCTGCACCATCCTCATAATCATTGTTCGTTTATAGATTAGAAACATAAAATAAAGCAGTGGAGCCACTGGGATGAATTCAGAACAGTCCACCGCCTGGCCTTTACTCCCAAATGGTATGAAAATTCCTCCTACCAGGGTCCTGGGGGTGATGAGACTCGGTGGTACTGACTCGCACTGACGAAGCTCCTAAAACACAAGTGTAGGAACAAAGATGCCCATTTATTAATGTACACTGAGATTTATATCCACCAAAGTGGGCAGGTACTCCTCACCCTGGTCCTCCAAATTCTCTCTTGGCAGGAAAGCTACTGGAGAAGCTCATTTGTAATCAGTTGCATTCCAGGTGTGTGTGGTATCGGAACAGGAAGTGCTTACGTGTTCACCATTACTGGCACTCGGCTGCAGTCGCCTGAAGCATCTGTCTCCACAGTGGAGATCTATGAGCTGCAGGCTCGGACAGGCCAGCATTTTGAATGGGACATCATCTCTAATGGGCTGTGATAAGATGGGCACCCCCATGCTTGCGTCTGTTGCTCTTGTATCTCCATCTCCCCTTCTGCCTATCACATTCCTTTCAGAGGGAATCAAACCAGCTTTCCAGATGCCAATATACCAGTGCTAAAACGTAATGTACTGAATCGTCAATTTGCTGAATGATCAGCTTACCCTATTACTGAGTCACCAAAACCTTGTTTCTATTAAGTACCTATGGAGCAGATAACACATTGCTTGTATGAAATTGCTTCAGTAGTCTTTGGGGATTTATTTTCAGTTTTTGTTTGGTGTGGCTCACAGGGATTGCTTCACTTCTCTTCTTGCCCTAAAGAATTTGTCAGACCAGCTCCACTGAATGTGTTTTCTGGTCTTCACCTTTTAGATCCTTGCACTTTGCTAACGTACGACGTTTTGTTCAAGAATGGGTGAGCTTTCTCTTCCAAACAGACCATTGCCCTCTTTAGTTGTCAGGCCTTATGCCTAACTTGGATTTTACAGACCACACGCCTAAATTTGTGTACAGCCACCGGTCACAGGAAGCATTTTGTCAGTTAGCACATTTACTGTGAATGTATGAAAATCGACATGGAGACAAAATCCTTGTTTATAAGACTGATAAAGTCAGCAAAAATAGAGAAGGGCAAATTGGTATAAAACTATCTTTAAAGGGCAGGATGTTCTTTCACTTAGATGACATCAAAATGAAAGGAGTCTGAAATTTGAAGCATGCACAGAATATTTTATTGAGCTCATCCCTATGATTAAGAGCCATAGAAAAAGCAGTGGGCTCAATGGATTAGCAGAGAGAAATCTACCTTATTATTCATAAAATTCTTGACATTGGAGATATACACAACACAGGAAACCCGAAAAACACGAGAGCTTCTCATTACTGAGCGACATAGACCCAAACTGCCATATACGTGGGGATTCGGCCAGCCACAGTAACACAACTGTAGCAAATTGGCTAATAGTGAAATTAAACAAAATTTAGATTTTGTTTAAAGTACCAGATTTGGAAGTTTTGTGTGAATTAATCATTCACCAAATTAACTTTTGACTTGTTGACTTTTGGTAAATTGGTCATTTAGTGACTTGGCTTCTGGTGAATTGATCTTTGGCAAACTGATTTTCATTAATGTTACCTAGAGTCTTTCTTTGGATTTACTACCATCATCTGTTGAGTTACCAGTAAGTCTCCTCTAATTGTAGGCAATCTTAGCTCTTTAAGAAGATTCAACAAGTCCCTGATTGAATAGCAAAGTGTTTAAGAGCTCAGGCTGCTCAGTAGTTAGAATCTACTAGTCGCTCCTTAGAAACACTTCGGGGCAGTTCTACTCTGTCCTATAGGATCGCTATAAGGTCACTATGAGTCAGAATTGACTCGATGGTAAAGAACAACTTGTTCATTTTATAGTTTACTCTGAGGACAAGCCTATTTTTCACTTTTGGGAAACACGTCACTAAGTCTTACCTGTGTTGTCTGTCAGTATTTTGCACTCGGTTTCCATTTTATGCTCCTGCACTTCTCACGCCCAGCACAGGGGCTTAAGGCACAGTCGTCTTCTTGCAAATCACTCCCTGGGGTCATCTCAGGCCCTGATCCTTAGTGGGGGTCATACGGTTGGGGCATTTTGGAAGTTTATGGTAACATTTTTGTCACAATGACTAGAAGGTGTTCCCGGCGTTTAGTGAGTAGGGGCCAAGGATGCTATACTTCCTGAAATGTACAAAATAATTCCACATGTCTCCTATGACTTTGGAAAATCACACTAGACATTTGTATAGATGAAAATCCTGCAGATAGTTATCTGAACCCAGATATAAACAAAGTATTTTTGCCTGGTTTTAATATACACTGACTACTGAGTTTTCTAGGAGTGTAACTACTGTATGAGTCAAGAGAAGAGGTCATTTTGTTTTATTTAGAACTTGACCAAGAGTTGTTCATAATTTTGGAAACGCATATTTCCAACAGCAATACTTCCCATGATGTTAAATCATCAATTTAACCACAATTATATTTGTCTGTATTTAGAGCTGTTGCGTTCACGTGATTTTAAGTAAAGGTTCAATCATCTGGTTCTTTACTATGTCTTCTAGCGTGGCTGTGACCTAGTATTCACATATTTAAGTATAGTTTGTTTTGTTATACTCTGTTGTTGTTAGTTGCGGTTGACTTGATCCTGACTGGTGGTGGCCCCCTGTGTGCAGAGTAAAACGGCTTCATAGGGTTTTCAAGGCTGTGACCTTTCACAAGCAGATTGCCAGACCTTTCTCCAGAGGTGCCTTTGAGTGAGTTTGAACCACAAATCTCTTGGCTAATAGTCGAGTGCTTAACTGTTTGTGCCACCAGAAACCCTTTATTATGCATTGCTTTCCTTTTAGTTTTTTCTTTATATTATAGGTAGGACATTAAAGTGATGTTTTAAAATAATTCTATGTGTAGGCAAGTTACATTATCTAAGAATTTCAGATGAGGATAGAAAGGAGATGTCGTAAATATTTCTCATGAAAGGGGAGTACTGTGTCGGACAGGGTTGAGCATCATCACCCTAGACTTTCTTTCTCCTGCACTGCTGCACTTTTGGGTCCTGTCACTCTGCTTATATCTCTCTAATTGTGCTCTGGAGCCCTGGTGGCATAGTGGTTACAAGCTTGGCTGCTAACCAAGAGGTCGGCAGTTCAAATCCACCAGCCGCTCCTTGGAAACCCTGTGCCACAGTTCTACTCGATGACACCTAACAACAACTGTGCTCTGGGGGTGGGAGGAATTTTATACTCAGCCTGGGCTTTTAGACAGGAAAGAACAGCCTCCAAGGTGAAATGACCCAACCAGGGCCCTCCAAGGCCCCAAAGTCATTGACTTCCTGTGTTGCAACATCAAATATCTTCCCTCCTCCACCCACACACCCAGCATCTCCTCATCACAACCAGACACCCAGTGGTTTCCCTGGGGAAGCATGTCACTCCTACTGATGAAGTGACAAAGTAAGGATGATATGCTTTTAGAGAACACCACAAGCCTGACCTATCCCCCAAAATCTCTGCTTGTGGGCATTTGACTAATAGCTACAATATCTCAAAAATTTTGGTCTATTTAGAAACATGTCACCTGGGAGGAATAGCCTAGTAAAGCTTCAGCAGTATTACTTGATATTATTAGGTTACCCAGGCAGTATGCCAGAAAGGGCAGGCTTCTGCAGAAACAGGGCCCTGATGTGGGAAGGGAGAGAGGACCAGGCCTGCGGACTGGTCAAGAAACCCAGCTGGCATAGAGCCTAAAGGGGTCATTCAGAGAGGGGGAAAGAGGGAATCACAGACTTTAAGGAGGCTAGTCTTGAGATATGTCACTAACGGGGAAGAGAGACAGACCAGTTCCCAGAGGAATATCCCTGGAGAGCTGACATTACTGCCACAGAAAGGAGAGGTTTGCAATAAGGATAGCAGGAGGAATGTATACCAGATAGTTATCCTTGTGGGTGGGGTCAGAGGCAACTTTTACTCTCCTTTTTCCCTTTCTGTACCTCCTAGAAAACAGTGAATAAATAGTAGAGGGCTGGAGCTTGGGCTCCCATCTCACTGCTTGGATGTGAACCCTGGAGCTATCACTTATGATCTGTGATTTTGGGCGAATAACCTGTCTGAGTTTGTTTCCTCAAATATGAAATGGGGATAATCACAGAACTGACTTCATAGAGTTCCTTTCTTAAGGATTATGGCCTAGAAAACTCAATGGGGCAGTTCTACTTTGTCATATGGGGTCGCTATGAGTCGAAAATCGACTCAAGGGTACATGGCATTGTGTGGCTTCCAATCATAAAGTCACTTAAAGGTCACAAGTTGGACATTACATCTCCAGCCCTTGCATCCACAATCCAGGCAGGAAGAAGGAGAAAGAGAGTAGGTCAAAGACAGCTCCCCGCTGATTCAACACTCCTTTTTTTTTAATGGCATTCCCCAAAACCCCTAGGTATTAGAAGCCTTTCAGAACTTAGTCACCCTTGTCTGTAAGAGAGACTGCGAGATCCTTTTTTTCAGCTGGGCATATCAACACTGCCACTGCTCCCCAAAACAGAATTCTGTTATTAAGGAAGAGAACCCATTGCCTTCTAGTTGACAGAATAGAACTGCCCCATAGAGGGTCAAAGGCTGTAATCTTTACTGAAGCAGACTGCCAGATCTTTCTCCTGGGGAGCGGCTGATGAGTTTGAATCACTGACCTTTTGGTTAGCAGCAGAGCGCTTTAACCACTATTTGAATAACAATGACAATCTCTGCCATTATTAGGAAAGCAAGGTGGAATCATTCCATAGCAAGTGTAGAATCAGAGATTAGCCACTTGGGTCCTCTTCAGTGTCATTTCATTTGGGTTATGGAAAAGATGAATGGATACCCCTGCCCCACCCCGGGGACGTTCATTACTGGAACGCGGTGTCCCATCTCCTTCTTGTGGGATGGAACAAACATGCAGACCACACCACACTATGGCTGGTTGGTTACACTGAGTTGCAGCTTCAATGTTTTTTGCTAAGATACCCTATCAGTTATGAATAGAATGCTGAACTACCTACTAATCAAGGTTCCTGACTTTTTTTTCCCCAGTTGATGGCTTCCCCCTGGGAAAGGGGAGAACAAAAGCCGAGTCCTGTAACTGTCTAAGGGGGGGGTTTATTCCTTCTTTTCTATGCACCCTTTAACCCAGAGAACAGAAAAAAAGGAAGGGAAGGGAGACAGAGAGGACATGACAGTGGTCCTGGGAAGATCCTGGGAAGAGAAGGCGCCAGAGAGTTCTGCCCTCCTGGGATAAGCTCACAGAAGGACCACTCCTTGTGGTCCTTTGAAGCAGAAATTAGAAAGATGCCCGAAGTTTTTGCTCACTCGATTGAGGCGGGGTGATGTAATTGATAACCAGAAGCCCAATCTATAGGTCCTGGCAACTTGACTGAGCCCAGGATGGGGTCCTGTCCTTCCTGCTTGGCCTTTGAGGTGCTCCCTCTGCCTTTCAGTACTCTGAACTCTTTGCCTTAACAGGCGGTTTTTACTTAGCATTAGATCAAATTTTCTTGGGCTGCTATCTAGATGGCCAACTTCTGCTTTGACCTCAGAATGTGTTAAGCTAATGCCCTCTGGGTCAGCATCTTAGATATTTAAACAGAGGCGAATTGGGAACTTCGAACACCCACATAAACACACACTGACAATTATAAACAACATCCTACTCATATTCCACACTTTCACAGCAAATGCTAATGCAGAGTGGGTACAGGCTTCCTCCTGGAGGTCTGGAGCACAGCGCAACCAACCAGTCCACTGCAATCAACGGTGACATTGTCTAGTAATCTGTTTTACCTTAAAAATGTATTAAAAAAAAAAGTATACAAATTTTACATTTTATCATTTATGTTGCTGTATTTACATTGATATTTTTAGCTTAAGAATCTTTTGGTATTAGGTGACCATCAACAGATGAATGGGTAAACAAATTATGGTATATTCACACAACGGAATATTATGCAACAATAAAGAACAGTGATGAATCTGTGAAACATCTCATAACGTGGGTGAATCTGGAAGGCATTAAGCTGAGTGAAATTAGTCAGTCACAAAAGGACAAATATTGTATGAGGCCACTATTATAAGAACTCAGGAAAAAGTTTAAACACAGAAGAAAACATTCTTTGATGGTTATGAGGGTGGGGAGGGAGGGAAAGCGTACTCACTAACTAGATAGTAGACAAGAACTATTTTAGGTGAAGGGAAGGACAACATACAATACAGGAGAAATCAGCACAACTGGACTAAACCAAAAGCTAGGAAGTTTCCTGAACACAACCAAACACTTCGAGGGACAGAGTAGCAGGGGAGGGGGTGTGGGGATCATGGTTGCAGTGGACATCTAGGTCAACTGGCATAACAAATATATTAAGAAAACGTTCTCCATGCCACTTTGGTGAGTGGCATCTGGGGGTCTTAAAAGCTACCAAGCGGCCGTCTAAGACGCCACAATTGGTCCCAAACCACCTGGAGCAAAGGAGAATGAAGAACACTAAAGACACAAAGAAAATATGAGCTCAAGAGACATAAAGAGCCACAAAAACCAAAGACTCCATCAGCCTGAGACCGGAAGAACTAGATGGTGCCTGGCTACCACCAGTGAGTGCCCTGATGGGGAACAAAACAGGGAGTCCTTGTTGGAGCAGGAGATAAGTTGGGTGCAGAACTCAAATTCTAGGAAAATGACCAGACTTAATGGTCTGACTGAGACTGGAGGCCCCAGAAGACATAGCCCCCAGACTCTCTGTTAACCCAAAACGAAAGCCATTCCCAAAGCCGACTCTACAAAGGTGAGACTGGACTATAAGACATAAAACGATACTGGTGAGGAGTGTGCTTCTTAGCTTAGGTAGACTCATGAGACTAAGAGGGCAGCTCCTGTCCAGAGGTGAGACAGAAGGTAGAGGGGAACAAGATCTGGTTGAAAGGACATGGGAAATACAGGGTTGGAGAGGAGAAATGTGCTGTCACATTACAGGGAGAGCAACTAGGGTCATGTAACAATGTGTGTATAAGTTTTTTTTTTTTTTTTAATGAGAAACTGATGTGAACTGTAAACGATCACTTAAAGGACACACACACACACACACACACATAAAAAGAATCTTCTGGTAAAATGGATATTCCAGGGAGTTAGAAAGTATGACTTTTCATATTATTTGTGTACTTCCAGGGTGTCTTTGATCCAGTTTGAGTTTTCTTTGGTTACATTCTAGTACTGGATAAATGTTACCTTGATAGGATTTAAATGGTTCTTCGCAGGGTTTCTTGCAGCAACCCAGTCACTTCTGGGGATGGTAAATTCTTTCACTGTGTTTTATTTATTTGTCAAATTTTATATTATAGGGGTAATTTACATTTATTTCAAAAAATACATCCTCTATTCAGTGACCATCTTCTTAGTCTTCATAGCCTGCACAGCCTACTCCTCTATAGGGATTGGCAAACTTTTTCTATAAAGGGCCGGGTAGTAAATATCTTTGACTTTGCAGGCCATACAGTCTGTGTCAAAGCTACTCAACTCTGCAGTTGCAGTGTGAAAACAGCCATAGATAATGCTTAAACAAATGGTCTGGGTGTGACTGTATTTCAGTAAAACTTTACCTACAAAAACAGGTGGTGGGCAGGATTTGGCTCTATTTTGCTGACCTTTGCTCTAAACTCTATAGACATTGAATATCTACAAAAACTAGCCCACACAGTCAGCCACAAAAGCCATAAATAAACTCCCAAACAATTGGAAGAGAAACTACAAAAAGAAGAGCAAAGTAAGTTCAATGCAAGTGGAAGAAAGGAAATAATAAATATTAGAGTGGAAATAAGTGAGACACAGAATAGAAAAACCATAGAGAAAATCAACAGGAGGTTGGTTTGTTTGTTTGTTTTAAACAAGATAAACAAAATTGGCAAACCTTTAGCTAGGCTGACCGAGAAAAAAACAGAGAAGACACAAATGGCTAAAATCAGGAATGAAAAAGGGATGTAACTACTGACCTCACCCCTGCCGAAAAGGCAACACTATGAGCAACTATTAGATAGAACAACAAATTAGGTAACCTAAATGAAATGGAAAAATTCCTAGAAAGACATGAGCTATTAAATTGACTCAAGCAGAAATGCATCTATCATCTGTCCATTTTCACTGAGCTGATTCTGACTCATAGTGACCCCAGAGGACAGAGTAGAACAGCTCCATACGGTTTCCAAATAGTGGCAGTGGATTTGAATGGCTGACCTTTTGGTTAGCAGCCTGAGCTCTGAACCACTCTGCCGCCAGTGTTCCCAAGAAAAGATAGAAAATATAAATAGGTCTATGAAAAGTAGAGATTGAGTTAGTAATTTTAAAACTTCCAAGAAAGAAAAACCCAGACCCAGATGGCTTCACTGGTGAATTCTACCAAATATTTAAAGAAGAATTAATAGTAATTCTTCACAAAACTCTTCCTAAAAGTAGAAGAGGAAAGGACACTTCTCATTTCATTCTATGAGGCCAGTATTATCCTGATATCAAAACCAGACAAAGATATCACAAGAAAAGAAAACTACAGCTCAATATCCCTTAAGAATATAGATGTAAAAATCCTCAACAAAATATTAGCAAACTGAAGTCAACAGCATATAAAAATGATTATACAGCATGACTGAGTGGGATTTTTCTAGGAATGTAATGTTGGTTCAACATACAAAAATCAATTTAAGTAACATACCATATTAATATTAATGGTATTAATAGGATATTAGTAGAATAAGGACAAAAATCACATAATTACGTAAATAGACACAGGAAAAGTATTTGAAAAAAATCAAACACGCTTTAGTGATAGAAACATTCAACAAACTAGGAATAGGAGGGAACTTTCTCAACCTGATAATAGGCATCTATGAGAGACCCACAGCTAACATCATGCTTAATGTGAAAGATTGAATGCTTCCTCCTAAGATCAGGAACAAGACAAGATGTCCATTCTCACCACTTCTATTCGATATTGTACAGGAGGTTCTAGCCAAAGCAATTAGGGAAGAAAAAGAAAAAGAAAGAAAAAGATTGGAAAGAAAGAAGTAAATGCATCTCTATTTACAGATGACATGACCTTGTGTATAGAAAACTGTGAGGAATCCACGAAAAAAATTTTTTTCTTAGACTAACAAATGAGTTCAGCAAAGTTGCAGGATTCAAGATCAGTATACCAAAAGCTATTGTATTTCTGTACACTAGCAACAAACAATCCAAAAATGAAAATAAGAAAACAATTCCATTTATAATAGCATGAAAAAGAATATAAGACTTAGGAATAAATTTAACAAAAGAAGTACAAGACTTGTACACTAAAAACCACAAAACTTTGTTGAATGAAATTAAAGAAGACCTAAATAAGTGAGAAAATATCCCATGTTCATAGTTCAGAAAACTTAATATCAGTAAGATGCCAATATTTCCTAAATAAATCTACAGATTCAACACAATCCCTCTCAAAATCCCAGCTGCCTTTTTTTGCAGAAACTGACAAGCTGATCCTAAAATTCGTATAGAAACCCATGGGACACAGGGTAGCCAAAAACAACCTTGAAAAAGAAGAATAAAGTTGGAGGACTCACTTTTCCCAATTTCAAAACTTACCACAAAGCTACATTAATCAAAACCATATGGTATTAGTACAAGGATAGGCCTCCATAGAGGTCAATGGAATAGAATTGAAAGTCCAGAAATAAACTCTTATATTTATGGTCATTTAATACTTAACATTTATGGTCACTTGATTTTTGACAAGTGTGCCAAGACAATTTAATGGGCAAAGAACAGCCTCTTCAAGAAATGGTGCTGGGACAATTGGCTATCCCATATGCAAACTAGTGAAATTGGACCATATACAAACTTAACTCAAAATGCCTCATAAAGGTAAATGCCAGAGCTAAAACTATAGAACTCTTAGAAGAAAACAGGAGTAAATGTCCATGATCTTGAGTTAGGCAATGGCTTCTTAGATGTGACACCAAAAGTGTAGTGACAAAAAAGATAAATTTGGCTTCACCAAAATTAATAACTTTTGTGTTTCAAAGGACACCATCAAGAAAGAGAAAATCCTCAAAATGGGAAAATATATTGCAAATCATGTATCTGATAAGGGTTTAGTATTAGAATATACAAAAAACTCTTACAAACTCATGAATAAAAAGACAAATAACCCAAGTAAAAAATGGCAAAATATTGAATAGACGTTTTTCCGAAGAAGATACACCAATGCTACAAGCACATAAAAAGTTGCTCCACATCCTTAAAAAAACAAACCCACTGCTGTCAAGTTGATTCCGACTCATAGCGACCCTACAGGACAGAGGAGAACTGCCACATAGAGTTTCCAAAGAGCACCTGGTGGATTTGAACCGCCTACCCTTTGGTTAGCAGCCGTAGCACTTAACCACAATGCCACCAGGGTTTCCAAAATGTCAGCCCACTGTGTTGGCCGGGAATCGAACCTGGGTCAACTGCTTGGAAGGCAGCTATGCTCACCATTATACCACCAACTCCCGTTAGTCATTAGGGAAATGCAAATCAAAACCACAATGAGATATCACTTCGTACCCACTAGATGGCTAAAGTAAAAAAGTCAGAAAATGAAGCATTACAGGAATTCATAACAAAGTCAGGAACAAGACCAGGGTGGTGTTATCCTCTCTATTATTTTTTATTGGAAATTCTAAAGAATGCAAGTTTATATAAAAATTAACTACAACGTACGTATATGAGAGAGAGAGAAAGCACAATTACCATTCCTTGCAAATGGTGTAATTATTAAAAACCCAGTTACCTGTCTTAAAAACCCCATAGGATAAAGTGAAAAACTGTTACAAATAATAAGAGACATAAATAAAATAAGCAAAAATCAATAGCTTGCCTCTTTACCAACAATGATTATATATATATGTATTCTTTACATATATATAGAAAAAACCGGAATCTTATCTACAATTTCAACAAAAATATTAAATAATTTACCAAATACTAAAACAAAAGTGTAAAATAAGGTTAAAAAGACTCCTTTAGGATCTTTATGAACTAAACTAAAACATCCTACCAATGAAATAAGTGGAGAGACACACTATATTCACGGGTGGGAAAATTTCATATGAAAGTTGTTTCAATTTCTCCCTAAATTAAGTTATAAAGATAATGATACCCCAAGCAAAATTCCAATGAAATTTGAAGATAGGGGAGCTTTTTAAAAGAAGGGTAATAATATTGGTAGCATAGTAGTTAAGACCTACGGCTAGCTGCTCTGCTAATCAAAAGGCTGGCAGTTTGAATTCACCGGCTGCTCCTTGGAAACTCTGTGGAGCAGTTCTACTCTGTCCTATAGGGTCGCTATGAGTCAGAATTGACTTGACAGCAATGGGTTTAATGTAATTATACAACAAATATATGATTAAACTGTGATAATCAGAATGATGTGGTTCTGATGACAACGTGAGAGAGACAACGTCAGAATTTAACATAATTTCGAGGTGATGTTTTCAATCAGCTGAGAAAGGATGACTGATTTAGGGACACTAACTAACTATTTAGGAAAAAAGTTCCAGGTTTCTTTTAGGGCAAGGAGAGAATGGGTTCACTCAGACAAGGGGGCTGGAGAAACAGGGGAGTGCTTGTTGTAAGGCAGTGGTTGCAGAGGGAGGGTTTCATAATGGGGGAAGAGTCGGGTGTTGAGGCATGGAGGAGGAAGTACAGAGTATCTGGAGGACAATGGTGTAGAGAATGGGTGGCCAGGGTGGCTGACATGTGAGCATTATCAGATGGAAGAGAGGATGAGAGACATTGAGGGGTTTATTTCAAGTCTCTTTGACAACAGTGTCAATGGGCCTAGGATCAGAATTCTTGTCCACGTGGATGGCCTGATGGAGGACCTAAAAACGGCAGACTTACGCATGCGCTCAGTAAGGTACTAGTACAGTGCCTGGCCATTGTTGTTGTGTGCTGTCAAGTCAATTCCAACTCATAGTGAACCTATTAGACAGGGTAGAACTTCCTCTGTAGGATTTCCTAGGCTGTAATTTTTATGAGCTGTCACACATCTGATAGTTTGTCGTACTGTGGTGGCTTGTGTGTTGCTGTGATGCTGCAAGCTATGCCACGGTATTTCAAATGACAGCAAGGTCATCCATGGTGGACAGGTTTCAGCCGAGCTTCCGAACTAAGACAGATTGGGAAGAACGATGCAGCAGCTTACTTCTGAAAAAAATGAGCTAATGAAAACATAATAGCTGTGGAACATTGTCTGACATACAGCTGGAAGATGAGCCCCTCAGGTTGGAAGGCACTCAAAAGACAACTGGAGAAGAGCTGCCTCCTCAAAGTAAAGTTAACCTTAATGATGTGGATGGAGTCAAGCTTTCGGGACCTTCATTTGCTGATGTGCATGATTCAAAAATGAGAAGAAACGGCTGTAAACATCCACTAGTAATCGGATTGTGGAATGTATGAAGTATGAATCTAGGAAAATTGGAAGTCATCAAAAATAAAATGGTACACATAAATATCGATATCCTAGGCATTAGTGAGCTGAAATGGGCTGGTATAGGCCATTTGGAATCTGACAATCATATGGGCTACTATGCTGGCACTGACAAATTGAAGAGGAATGGCATCGCATTCATCATCAAAAAGAACATTTCGAGATCTGTCCTGAAGTACAACACTGTCAGTAATAGGATAATATCCATATGCCTACAAGGAAGACCAGTTAATACAATTATTCAAATTTACACACCAACTACTAAGGCCATAGATGAAGAAATTGAAGATTTTTACCAACTTCTGCAGTCTGAATTTCATCATACATTCAACAAGGCGTGTTAATAATTACTGGTGATTAGAATGCCAAAGTGGGAAACAAAGAAGGATTGGTAGTTGAAAACTATGGCATTGGTGATAGAAACAACCCTGGAGATTGCATGATAGAATTTTGTACGATCAACAACTTGCTCATTGCGAATACCTTTTTTCAGCAACATAATCGGCGACTATACACATGAACCTCGCCAGATGGAATACACAAGAGTCAAATCGACTACATCTGTGGAAAGAGATGATGGAAAAGTTCAGTATCATCAGTCAGAACAAGGGCAGTGTCTGACTGTGGAACAGACCATAAATTGCTCATATGCAAGCTCAAGTTGAAGCTGAAGAAAATTAGAACAAGTCCATGAGCGCCAAAATACAACCTTGAGTATATCTCACCTGAATTTAGAGACCATTTCAAGAATAGATTTGACACTTTGAACCAGCGGTACTGAACAGAGAAGTCCAAGCTGCACCGAAGGCATTAGCTAAAAACAGGGCTCCAGGAATTGATGGAATATCAATTGAGATGTTTCAACAAATGGACAGAACAGTGGAAGTACTAACTCATCTATGCCAAGAAATTTGGAAGACAGCTACTTGGTCAACTGATTGGAAGGGATCCATATATGTGCCCACTACAAAGAAAGGTAATCCAACAGAATGTGGAAATTATTGAACAATATCATTAATATTGCCCTATAGGGTCACTATGAGTCAGAATCGACTCGATGGCCCTGGGGGTTGGGGATCATTAACATCACATGAAAGTAAAATTTTCCTGAAGATCATTCAAAAGTGGGTGCAGCAGTATATTCACAGGGAACTGCCAGAAATTCAAACTGGATTCAGGAGAGGACATGGAACAAGGGATATCATTGCTGGTTCAGATGAATCTTGGCTGAAAGCAGAGAATACAAGAAAGGTGTTTACCTGTGTTTTACTGACTATGCAAAGGCATTTGACTATGTGGATCATACCAAATTATGGATAACATTGCAAAGAACAGGAATTCCAGAACACTTAATTGTTTTCATGAGGAACCTGTACATAGGCCAAGAGACAGTCATTTGAACAGAACAAGGGCATACTGCCTGACTTAAACGCAGGAAAGGCGTGTGTCAGGGTTGAGTCCTTTCACCATACCTATTCAATCTGTATGCTGAGCAAATAATATGGGAACCCGGACTGTATTAAGAAGAACGGGGCATCGGGATTGGAGGAAGACTCATTAACAATCTGTGATATGCGGACAACACAACCTTGCTTGCTGAAAGTGAAGAGGACTTGAAACACTTATGATGAAGATCAAGGACTACAGCCTTCAGTAGAGATTACACCTCAACATAAGGAAAACAAAAATCCTCACAACTGGACCAATAAGAAACATCATGATAAACGAAGAAAATATTTATGTTGTCAGGATTTCATCTTATTTGGATCCACAATCAGTACCCATGGAAGCAGTAGTCAGGAAATTAAAAGACATATTGCATTGGGCAAATCTGCTGCAAAAGACCTCTTTAAAATGTTAAAAAGCCAAGATGTCACTTTAAGGACTAAGGTGCATCTGACCCAAACAATAATGTTTTCAATAGCATCACATGTGTGTGAAAGCTGGATAATGAATAAGGAAGATCAAAGAAGAATCAATGCCTTTGAATTACAGTGTTGGTGAAGAATATTGAATGATGGACCGCCAGAATAATGTACAAATCTCTCTCGGAAGAAGTATAGCCAGAATGTTCCTTAAAAGCAAGGATGGTGAGACTTCATCTCACATACTTTGAACATGTTATCAGGAAGGACCAGCCCCTGGAGAAGGACATCATGCTAGGTAAAGCAGAGGGTCAGCGAAAAAGAGGGAGACCTTCAACAAGATAGACTGACACAGTGACTGCAACAACGGGCTCAAGCATAACAACAATTGTGAAGACGGCACATGATCAGGCAGTGTTTTGTTCTGTTGTTCCTGGGGTTGCTACTAGCTAGAACTGACTCGATGGCACCTAACACAGCAACAATCTTTATGGGAGCAGATCGCTAGGTCTTTTCTCCTACAGAGCAGCTGGTGGGTTCAGTTTGCATCTGAACTCTTTTGTTGTGTTTATTTTATTGTGTTGTAGGTGAAACTTTAGAGAGCAAATTAATTTCTCATCCAAAAATTTATGCACAAATTATTTTGTGACATTGGCATCAATCTTCGCAATGTGTCAACATTTGCCCCTTTCCCTTTATACCACAGGTTCCCCCTGTCCATTCGTCCAGTTTTCCTGTCCCTTCCTGCTTTCTCATCTTTGCTTTTGGGCAGATGTTGCCCATTTGGTCTCATATACTTGACTGAACTAAGAAACAAGTTCCTCCCATGTGTTATTGTTTGTTTTATAGGCCTGCCCAATCTTTTGCTGAAAGGTGGCTTCTGGGCCTGACTTCAGCTCTTAGTTAGTAGTCTCAAGGGTTCCTCCAGTCTCTGTCAGACCAGTAAGTCTGGTCTTTTTTTGTGAATTTGAGTTTCGTTCTACATTTTTCTCCTGCTCTGTCTGGGACCCTGAATTGTGATCCTTGCCAGAGCAGTCAGTGGTGGTAGCTGGGCACCATTTAGTTCTTCTGCGCTCAGGCTGGTGGAGGTTGTGGTTCATGTAGTCTATTAGTCTTTCGGAATAATACTTTCCTTTTGTCTTTCGTTTTCTTCATTCTCCTTCTTTCCCAAACTTGGTGGGGTCAATAGATGTCTCTTAGATGGCCACTCGCAAGCTTTTAAGACTCTAGACACTACTCACCAAAGTCAGATGCAGAACATTTTCTTTATGAACTATGTTATGACAATCGACCTAGATGTCCCTTGAGACCATGGTCCCCAGCCCCAGTAACTAGGTCCCTCAAGGTATTTGGATGTGTCTTGGAAGTGTCTATGACCTTGCCTTGGTCAAATTGTGCTGACTGCCCCTGTATTGCATGTTGTCTTTCCCTTCACTAAAGTTAACACTTGCTTACTAACTAGTTAGTGGTTCCCCTTTCCCCCATCAAAGATTTTTTTTTCCATGTGTAAACATTTTCTTGGGTTTTTATAACAGTGGTGTCATACAATATTTGTCCTTTTGTCATTAACTTATTTCACTCAGCATAATGCCCTCTGTATTCATCCATGTTGTGGGATGATTCAGAGATTCATCACTGTTTTTTATCATTGCATAGTATTTCATTGTGTGTATGTACCATAATTTGCTTGTCCATTCATCTATTGATGGGCACTTAAGTTGTTTCCATCTTTTTGCTATTGTGAATAATGCTGCAATGAACATGGGTGTGCATATGTCTATTCGTGTGACAGCTCTTATTTCTCTAGGGTATATTCATAGGACTGGGATTGCTGGATCATGTGGTGGTTTTTTATTTCTAGCTTTTTAAGGTGGCGCCATATCCTTGTCCATAGTGGTTATAACATTTAACATTCCCACAGGCAGTGCATAAGAATTCCAACCTCCCCAAAACCTCTCCAAGAGTTGTTATTTTCTGTTTTTGTGCTTGGTGTCAGGAGTGTCCGGATGAAATGCTATCTCATTGTACTTTTGATTTGCATTTCTCTAATGGCTAGTGGGAAAACCTGGTGGTGTATTGGTTAAAAGCTATGGCTGTTAACCAAAAGGTCGGCAGTTTGAATCCGCCAGGCCCTTCTTGGAAACTTTATGTGGCAGTTCTACCCTGTCCTATAGGGTCACTATGAGTCAGAATTAACTTGACAGCAACGGGTTTGGTTTTGGTTTAATGACTAGTAATCTCGAGCATTTCCTCTTGTATCTTTTAGCTATCTGTATGTCTTCATTGGTAAAGTGTCTGCTCATATCATTTGCCCATTTTTTAATTGGATTGTTAGTCTTTTTGTTGAGGTGTTAAAGTATTTTAATAGATTTTAGAGATTAGACCCTTGTCGGGTATGTAACCAAAAAATTTTTCCCAGTCTGTAGGTTCTCTTTTGGAGAAGCCTTTTTTTTTTTTAATTAAAATTTTTAATTTTTATTGTGCTTTAAGTGCAAGTCTACAAATCAAGTCAGTCTCTCACACAAAAACTTATATACACCTTGCTACATACTCCCAATTGCTCTCCCCCTAATAAGACAGCCCACTCCCTCCCTCCACTCTCTCGTCTCATGTCCATTTCGCCAGCTTCTAACCCCCTTTACCCTCTCATCTCCGCTCCAAGCAGGAGATGCCAACATAGTCTCAAGTGTCCACCTGATCCAAGAAGCTCACTCCTCACCAGCATCCCTCTCCAATCCATTGTCCTGTCCAATCCATGTCTGAAGAGTTGGCTTCGGGAATGGTTCCTGTCCTGGGCCAACAGAAGGTCTGGGGGCCATGACCACCGGGGTCCTTCTAATCTCAGTCAGACCAGTAAGTCTGGTCTTTATATGAGAATTTGGGGTCTGCATCCCACTGCTCTCCTGCTCCCTCAGGGGTTCTCTGTTGTGTTCCCCATCAGGGCAGTCATCGGTTGTAGCCGGGCCCCATCTAGTTCTTCTGGTCTCAGGATGATGTAGTCTCTGGTTCATGTGGCCCTTTCTGTCTCTTGGGCTCATAATTGCCTTGTGTCCTTGGTGTTCTTCTTTCTCCTTTGATCCACGTGGGTTGAGGCCAATTGATGCATCTTAGATGGCCACTTGCTAGTGTTTAAGACCCCGGAAGCCACTCTCCAAAGTGGGTTGCAGAATGTTTTCTTAATAGATTTTATTATGCCGATTGACTTAGATGTCCCCTGAAACCATGGTCCCCAAACCCCCGCCCCTGCTACACTGGTCTTCAAAGTATTCAGTTTATTCAGGAAACTTCTTTGCTTTGGTTTAGTCCACTCATGCTGACCTCCCCTGTATTATGTGCTGTCTTTCCCTTCACCTAAAGTAGTTCGTATCTACTATCTAATTAGTGAATACCCCTCTCCCACCCTCCCTACCTCACCCCTCTCATAACCATCAAAGAATATTTTCTTCTCTGTTTAAACTATTTCTTGAGTTATTATAATAGTGGTCTTATACAATATTTGTCCTTTTGCAACTGACTAATTTCATTCAGCATAATGCCTTCCAGTTTCCACCATGTTATGAAATGTTTCACGGATTCATCACTGTTCTTTATCGATGCGTAGTATTCCATTGTGTGAATATACCATAATGTATTTATCCATTCATCCATTCATGGGCACTTGGTTGCTTCCATCTTTTTGCTATTGTAAACAGTGCTGCAATAAACATGGGTGTGTATATATCTGTTCGTGTAAAGGTTCTTATTTCTCTAGGATATATTCCAAGGAGTGGGATTGCTGGATCATATGGTAGTTCTATTTCTAGCTTTTTAAGGAAGTGCCCAATCGATTTCCAAAGTGGTTGTACCATTTTACATTCCCACCAGCAGTGTATAAGTGTTCCAATCTCTCTACAGCCTCTCCAACATTTATTCTTTTGTGTTTTTTGGATTAATGCCAGCCTTGTTGGAGTGAGATGGAATCTCGTTGTAGTTTTGATTTGCATTTCTCTAATGGCTAATGATCATGAGCATTTCCTCCTGTATCTGTTAGCTACCTGAATGTCTTCTTTAGTGAAGTGTCTGTGCATATCTTTTGCCCATTTTTTAATTGGGTTATTTGTTTTTTTGCAGTATCATGTAGATTTTAGAGATCAGGTGCTGATAGGAAATGTCATAGCTAAAAACTTTTTCCCAATCTGTAGGTAATCTTTTTACTCTTTTGGTGAAGTCTTTGAATGAGCATAGGTGTTTGATTTTTAGGAGCTCCCAGTTATCTAGTTTTTCTTCTCCATTTTTAATAATGTTTTATATGCTGTTTATGCCATGTATTAGGGCTACTAACATTGTCCCTATTTTTCTTCCATGGTCTTTATCATTTTAGATTTTATATTTAGGCCTTTGATCCATTTTGAGCTCGTTTTTGTGCATGGAGTGACGTATGGGTTTTGTTTCATTTTTTTGCAGATGGATATCCAGTTATGCCAGCACCATTTGTTAAAGAGACTATCCTTTCCCCATTTAACTGTTTTGGGGCCTTTGTCAAATATCAACTGCTCATATGTGGGTGGGTTTATGTCTGGATTCTCAATTCTGTTCCATTGGTCTATGTATCTGTTGTTGTACCAGTACCAGGCTGTTTTGACTACTGTGGTGTATACCCAGCCAACCAGTGCCGTCTAGTCAATTCCGACTCATAGCGACCCTATAGGACAGGGTAGAACTGCCCCATACAGTTTCCAAGGAGCACCTGGTGGATTCAAACTGCTGACCCTTTGTTTAGCAGCCATAGCACTTAACCACTATGCCACCAGGGTTTTCTTGTGGTGGTATAATAGGTTCTAAAATTAGGTAGAGTGAGACCTCCCACTTCGTTCTTCTTTTTCAGTAATGCTTTACTTATCTGCGGCCTCTTTCCTTTCCATATGAAGTTGGTGATTTGTTTCTCCATCTCATTAAGAAATGTCATTGGAATTTGGATAGGAATTGCATTAAAGCTGTAGATCACTTTTGGTAGAATAGACATTTTTATAACGTTAAGTCTTCCTACGCATGAGCAAAGTATGTTTTTCCACTTATGTAGGTCTCTTTTGGTTTCTTGCAGAAGTGTTTTGTAGTTTTCTATGTATAAGTATTTTACATCTCCGGTAAGATTTATTCCTATTTTATCTTCTTTGGTGCTACTGTAAATGGTATTGATTTGGTGATTTCCTCTTCGACGCTCTTTTTGTTGGTATAGAGGGATCCAACTGATTTTTGTATATTTATCTTGTATCCCGGTACTCTGCTGAACTCTTCTGTTAGTTTCAGTAGTTTTCTCGAGGATTGTTTAGGGTTTTCGGTGTATACGATTATGTCATCTGCAAATAGAGATACTTTTACTTCTTCCTTGCCAATCTGGATGCCCTTTATTTCTTTATCTAGCCTAATTGTTCTGGCTAGGACTTCAAGCACAATGTTGAATAAGAGCAGTGATAAAGGGCATCTTTGTCTGGTTCCCGATCTCAAAGGGAATGCTTTCAGGCTCTCTCCGTTTAGGATGATGTTGGTTATTGGCTTTGTATAAACGCCTTTTATTATGTTGAGGAATTTTCCTTCTATTCCTGTTTTGCTTAGAGTTTTTATCATGAATGGGTGTTGGACTTTGACAAATGCCTTTTCTGCATCAGTTGCTAAAATCATGTGATTCTTGTCTTTTGTTTTATTTATATGATGGATTACATTAATTGTTTTTCTAATGTTGAACCACACCTGCATACCTGGTATGAATCCCACTTGGTCACGGTGAATTATTTTTTTGATATGTTGTTGAATTCTATTGGGTACAATTTTGTTGAGGATTTTTGCAACTGTGCTCATGAGGGATATAGGTCTGTAATTTTCTTTTTTTTGTGGTGTCTTTACCTGGTTTTGGTATCAGGGATATGGTGGCTTCATAGAATGAGTTTGGTAGTATTGCATCCTTTTCTATGCTCTGAAATACCTTTAGCAGTAGTGGTGTTAACTCTTCTCTGAATGTTTGGTAAAACTCTGCAGTGAAGCCGTCCAGGGCAGGGCTTTTTTTTTGTTGGGAGTTTTTCGATTACCTTTTCAATCTCTTCTTTTGTTAGGGTCAATTTAATTATTCTACCTCTCTTTGTGTTAGTTTAGGTAGGTAGTGTGTCTCTAGGAATTCACCCATTTCTTCTCGGTTTTCAAATTTGTTAGAGTACAATTTTTCTAGTAATCTGATATTATTTTGTTAATTTCAGTTTGGTCCGTTGTAATATGGCCCATCTCAGTTCTTTTTCGGTTCATTTGCTTCCTCTCCTGTTTTTCTTTTGTCGGTTTGGCCAATGGTTTATCATTTTTTTTGTTGATTTTTTTCCAAGAATCAGCTTTTGGTCTTGTTTATTCTTTCAATTGTTGTTCTGTTTTCTATTTCATTTTCTTTTGGAGAAGTCTTCATGAGCGTTAAGTGTTTAATTTTTAGGAGCTCCCAGTTATCTAGAGCAGCTGAACTCTTAACCATTGTGCCGCCAGGGCTCCTTAGCACAGCGCCTGGCCATTAAAAAAGAAACAAACTTATTACGATTGGTGCAATAGATTTCAACTCATAGTGACCCTATTGGACAAAGTAGAACTGTTCCATAGGATTTCCAAGGTTGTAAATCTTTACGGAAGCCAACTGCCACATCTTTCTCCCACTGAACAGCTCGTGGATTTGAACCTCGACCTTTCGGTTCGGTTAGTACTTCGGTTCAGTTCGGTTTGGTTAGTACTTAACCATTGTGCCACCAGGGCTCCTTGCTGGTTCTTTACGAGGGTGAAATCATTTCATAATAAATGCTAATGTTGATGATGGCTAAAGTTATTAAGTGTTTACTATGGCCAGGCCTTAATACTTAATAACTTTAGCCGTCGTCATCATTAGCATTATAACATTGGCAAAGTTGAAGACATTTGATAATACCAGAAACAGATGGGAGTGTGAAGAACTAGGTACTGTTGCTGATACTGAATTTATATAAACTTTTTTGGAAGGCAATCTGGCAATATGTTACAAAAAAGATCTTTGCTTTCATTTTTTTAAGTATGTGTGTGTTGAGGTAGTAACTTCACGTTCTAGGAATTTATTCTAAAGGAATAATTGGAACCATCTGAGGATGCACTTCTGATACCTATAGCAATCACCTATAAGGCAACTCACCTCCACGTTGTTTTTAACAGGAAAAACTAGACAACCTAATTCTTCAGTAGTAGGGGATTGGTAAAATCAATTAGACCCAGCCAAAGGATAGAATATTGTAAAGTAATTAAAAATCATGTTGCAGAGAAATGTTTTATATGGGAAAAATTCAGTGAAAATTAAGTTTAAGAACAGCGTGTATAACATCGTCCCAAATATATAGAAAGTATGTATCTTATATAAGCATAGAAAAATATCAGCAATGATTCTCTCAGGTAAACAAAAACCAGACCCACTGCCCTTGAGTCGATTCCAACTTGTAACAACCCTATAGGGCAGAATAGAACTGCTCTGTAGGATTTCCAAGGCTGCAAGTCTTTAGGAAAGCAGACTGCCACATCATCCTCCCTCAGAACATTTTTTTGAACCATGAGCCTTTCAGCTGGCAGCCAAGTACTTTACTGTGCTACCAGGGCTCCTTTGATAACAGTTTTTATTTTATTTTTATGCTTTTCGGTATGTTTCAAGTATGCTTCAGTGACATTTCCTTTTTCTTTTGTTTTTCTCTTTTGGGAATAAATGAAAAAAACTCAACGTTAGTGGAAAAAAAAAAGGTAATGGCTTATATCGCCCAATTTTGGACTTCATTATCCTTTAATTGGTTCTCTAATTGAGTGTTACTATTGTGTCTTTCGACCTAGAAATGCTATGTCTTGCAGGAGACCCTTCTGACATGGGGATTTCTTATTATTCTCAGTGTGTCTTTCAGACTGGAGCAGTTAACCCCCTTTAGAGAGGCTCTGCTCCCAAGCAGGAATCTGCAGAAGTTACTGATCTCACTAACACCCTTCAGCTGCAGCCCCTGTAATTCAATAGTAGAATCACTGATGGTCTGTAATAGTTACAGAGCTCTTTTCTTCGCCTGTGAAGGAGGAACCTCAGCTGAGGACAGCACTAACAGGGGCTCCATTTCTCTTGTGTCTCCCTCAAAGTCCTTGGAACATCGAGTATCTGCAAGTTCATTAAGAAAGCTGAGAATGGCATTACTAAAAAAGGCCATTCTCACTTTACACAAACATTCTGGTACAACAGTTATTAATGTTTGTGGTGTGTACCAACAAGTCTGAGGAGGCACATTGATACCCACAGCAAGCTTAAAGCCAAATGAGAAAATTGCTCTGGAAAATAGCAGATGCTCTCAGATCAGTTATATCTCCTCAGAAGAAAAAGGAGAAAATGGAAAATAACCCCAGACATGATCAGGACACCCAACAGAGAAAATATCAATATTATAGATCGTTCAATTAAAAATTGTGTACTAGGGTTTATTTATGGTTTTAGTCCCTGAATTTTGGGTCTGAAAAGGGTAGATTAAATAAAATAGTAGTATCAGGCTCCTATTTGTGGACTTCCAAAAATTCCATGCCATACCTGTTAAGAGTATTTTTAAATTGGGGTGCCATGCAGGATGGGGAAAGGGCATTGGCCCCAGAATCAGACAGAGCTATGTTTCAAGGCCAGCCCTGCCAATCTAGATGTGTGACCTTGAGAAAATGATTGAACTTCTCTGAACCAGTTTTCTCATTTGTAAAACGGGTGTAGAAATATCTATCTCTCAGGGTTATTGTGAACATAAAATAAAATAAGGTATAGAAAATATCTGGTATAGTGCCTATAGATACTCCATAAATTATATCATTTAACGTTACTGTTAGCTGTGGTAAAATGAGTTCCTTTACGTGGCCTTTTGCCTTGGTTCTCTGGAAAAATAGCTTGAGAGATTTCCCCCCCTAAGCCCTGAGGAGATACCTGTGCCCTAGTTTTCTACCCCAGAGGGTTTGTTACTTTTGTTCAGGTTGATCAACATTTCCTGGGTAAACTGTAAACATCTTGAAGGCTTGAGACTTTTTGTCTGGCCCTGGGCTGCAGCCTGCCCTGTGATTGGTCTATTTTACTCACCTTGAAGGGATTGGTCAATATACTGTATGCTGTGTGAATGAAGTGGCTGTAGACTATGCAAATAAAGTGACTATGGTCCACCAAGGGGATTGGTCAGTTTGTGGCCCTGCTGGGAGGGCCACACCTTGAAATTGACAAGGAGTTTGCTTATATATGTAGCCAACCCCACAGGGGTTTCAGAAAGAAGGAAAGGAGAAAAGGCAAGAGAGATAAGAAGAGAGAAGAAGCAGAGAGAGCGTGATAGTTAAGATCATGTGTCAACTTGCCTGGGCAGAGATTCTCAGTGTTTATATGTGATCATGCCCATGATGAGATCTGCTGTGAGTAGCCAATCAGTTGAAAGGGAGTTTCCTTGGGTGTGTGGTCTGCATCCAAATATAAGTGGACTTTCTGGCTTTTGCCTGCCCTGGAGCTGCCTCCTGTTCATCTGTCTGACCTCTAGTTCTTGGGACTAGAGCTAGCAGCTTATCTGCTGATCTTGGGATTCATCGATCTTCACAGCCTGTGAGCAAGAGCCCTGCTCTCCGACCTGTCAATCTTGGGTTCGCCAGCCCCTGCAGTACATGAATCAGGAGAAGCCTCTATCCTGATCCACAGACTTGGGACGTTTCAGCCTCTACAATCGCGTGAGCAGTTTCCTTATATAATTCTCTCTGTATATATTTACACGCTTTACTGGTTTTGCTCCTCTAGAGAACCCAGCCTAAGACAGAGAGAGAGGAGGAAAGGAACCTCTTAAAAGAACTGTAACACAGGTTAAGGGCTGTAATACTGAAGACAGTGAGAGGCCTGGAAGGGGCCCTGTGGCAGAGTCAATGGTGATGGCAGAAACCTGCTGCTCAGAATGCAGCTAAGAGTTCTAAGCAAAGCTGCTACACTGACTATGAGTTGAGTCAGTTAGCAGTGGAAAGGCTGACAGCAGGAAGGCCAAAGGCAGAGAGGCCTGAGTGGCCAAGAGGGGGCGTACATGACCAAAAGGAGGCCTGTCCTGTAGGGGCTGAGAGGAGGCCTGCACAGCTGAAAGGGGGCAAGTAAGGCCAAGAACCCTGTCCTGAGGGGGCCAAAAGGAGGCCTATCCTGAAGGGACTGAAAGGAGGCCTACATTGAGGAAAGGGGCATGCATAGTCAAAAGAAGGCCTGTCCTAGGGGGCTGAGAGGAGACCAGCACAGCCCAGAGAGGGAGTGCATGGCAGAAAGAAGGACCTGCTTGCTTGCAGGGGTGAGAGAGCTGTCCTGCACTGAAGAAGGGAGGGATGTCCTCTCCACTTCAGGAGAGCCTTGCGCATTTTGCCTACATGCTTCCTGACCCTTATCCTGAGTTGTAGCCTGTTGATCTTGATCCCAATTTGTACTGTTATTTCCTTAATAAACCACTTAACTGTAAGTATGGTCTGTGAGTTCTGTGTGGCCACTGCAGTGAATTATCAAACCCAGCAGAGAAGTAGAGTGTACTGTGGGGAGGGAAGGGGAGAGCTGGTGTTAGAAATGGTAATGAAGTTGGAGAGTAGCGATATCTCTGACCACCACCTCGAAGGAATCACCTTTGTGCTGATGTTGATTCCCTCTCCTCCCCAAGAAGTTAGAGGACTTCAGGTGCTACTATTCAAACATCTACGGTAATGTTGCAGGGTCCAGTGTACAACATCAAGTAGAGAAGCAAAGCAGTCTTTGATAAACAAACAAACACCCACTTGACCTAGTGCTTTAAAGAGGCATCCAGTTCCTTACTGGGGAAAATAATGAAACACTTTAAAGAGGAGTCCCCAGGTGGTGCAAACAGTTAAGCTCTTGGCTGCTAACTGAAAGAAGGTTGGCCCTTTGAGTCCACTCAGAGGCACCTCAGAAGGAACGCCTGGTGATCTACTTCCAAAAGCTCACTGCCATTGAAAACCCTATGGAGCACATTTCTACTCTTACACTTGTGGGATCACTGTGAGTTGAAATCAGAGACAATTGGTTTGCGTTATCGTTTGTTTGCTTGCTTAAGATGAACCATGAGGCTCGACCATTGGGTAACCTTGGGTTGTAACTGACACATGTTTATGGGACTCTTGAGATCAGCTTTTCTACTTTAAAGCCCATAGTCAAAATGTGGCAAAGAGACGTCACCGCCCAGAAGCTTGGGGGTGAGGGGAGAGTGCTATCTAGAAATTTTTGAGATATTCTTGAGGAAACCCAGAATTTCATTTAAAGAGGAAACTAAAAAATCACCCCAAGGAAAATGAAAAATTTCCAGGAAGCTCTTAATGGCTGGGGGTGGGGGAGGAGGGTAGAAGTGAAAATGTAGGAAATCGTGTTACTTACCAGTAACACTGAGTAAAAAATAAATAAATGTGACACATTTTCTTTAGCATTTCAGATTAAAAAATTTAAATGCTTCCATGCCCTGCTTCAGCTCTGGAACTAAAATCAATGAGAATGGCACAGTGGAGACGTTGTAGGATCTGGGGTCAAAGTTATAAGGTGGATTTCCTACTCTGTCTTTCCTAGCTGATTGACCTTGGACAGTTCATATAACTCCTGAACCTCAGTGTGCCGATCTGTAAAATGGCGATAAAAACCACCTACCTTCAGTTGTTATGAGATCACTGAGATTATGTGGAGTCACAAAGGCAGAGACATGCTGGCTTTAGCATAAATAAAGGTTTGGGTAAGTCATGGAAAACTGGGCTGGACCATAGGCTCTCAATAATGGGTTGAGAGATTTTGTGGAGAAACAGGTGGTTAGATTGGGATATGACCAACGCAGGTAAGTCCTTGGGGGGAGCCCAGGGGGGATTTTCCAAAAATTAATTTAAAACTTTAGACTTGGAGAAACAGAATTTTATTTACAAACGAAAAAGATGGAAGTATAATGTCTGATGCTGTTTTTAGATTTTTCTTGATCCTTTCCTAACATTATCATGATGAAATAAACACACATCATGACAGTCACCTTGTATAGATAAATGCGCAGGTTAATGAAATGACACTTTATGGGCTAAAGGGGAGGAAATTCTGAACTGTCTCCTTGGAATTACATTGTTTTTCTCATTTGCCTTCCATAGTAAGCACGGCTACATTTGCTGAGCGCGTCTGAGACGACGGGGGCAGGGGCGGGGGACTGTAGGTGTCTGACTGTCAGATCATTCACATTCATATAACATTCATCTAGACAGGACTTGGGCTTTAAGCTGAGAGGTCATTGAGGTTCAGGCCTGCAAGGTCAGAGTTTAGAGTGCCAACTTCATATCGTTTATTATTATGAGGTAGTGAAAATCTTTTATTACAGTAGATGCAATTTTTTAAAAACCATCCAGGTTACAGTCGTATTTGAAACAGTATTTTTTATACCCAGTAGAATTATAACTCAAACTCTATAATTTTCGTGATCAAATAAAAAAGGCTTAAAGGGCTCGGCTGAACTGCTGACATACACATTACCGAAAAAAAAAACAAAAAAAACCTATTGCTGCCAGTCTGTCAAAAGTGAGCCCCATTCTGTGATTCACTGCACCAAGCACGGAGATGTGCATCCAACCTGTTGCCATCAAGTCAATTCCGACCCTTATAGTGACCCTATAGCAACCCTATAGTACAGAGTAGAACTGCCCAAGAGGGTTTCCAAGGCTGTAAATCTTTACAAAAACAGACTGCTGTATTTTTTTCCCGCAGATGGGTGGTGGGTTCAAACCAGCAAAATTTCGGTTAGTAGGCAAACACTTAACCACTGTGCCACCAGGGCTCCTTCTGCCTCAGAAGAGGTTTAAAACAATACAGAAGAAACGAGGGGAAAGGAGATTTTCTTTGTAATTTGTAAAAGGTCCCATGTTGTCCTTGTTAGTCCCCCGACATAGCTATAGGCTCCTGGACCTTCCGATTTTCCTCCCTCAAAACTTACCTTCTCAGCCTCACTGTCCCCTCAGGTTCGTCTCTTTTCAAAGCAATGGCTGGCTAATCCTGCCACTGAGTTCTTTCTAATTCATAGGTGTTCTACCGGTAACCAGTGCTTTAACTCAAAGGAATGAGTCTAACACTGGGGATTTCAAGCCAAAGTAGGCTCTGGGCTCCTGAAGTACCTTTCTTTGTTACAGGACTCCCTAAACAGTGTTGCAGCTCTTCAGAGGAAGACATGGTGTCTCATCTGTCTTTGTGTTCCTAGCTCCCAGAACAATTCTTGCCATCTAGCTGAGTACTCCATAAATGTTTGTGGATGAAAGAAGGGTGAGTGGATATAGCCAGTGACAGAGATCTTTTATGGCAGGTCTCAATTTTTGCCTATTAATAGATGTCATAATACACCTCTATTGAATGGCTTTATTGTTAGACAGATTTGTCTAAATTTGGGCTTTGTCTGAAGCCCTTGTTCATCCTGACTCCATTGCCATTGCTATCAATCGGGTGGCTATTTCTTTCTGTTTGAGAGACTGAGACACTGTGAAGTTGTGCGATTTGCCTACTATCTCGGTCTCTGTCTGTCTCTCACTGGCACACACGTGCGCTCACACACACAGACACACTGAGATAGATCTGAGAGTAGAACCCCGGTTTCCTGCCTCAGTCCAGAGTGTTGGCCACGGGACAAGCCTGTTAAAGAGCCCCTCCTCCAGGTCTCTGCCATCTTCCACAGCAGCCTTTGTAATAAATCAAGAGCTACATAACTACATGCGCTGTGCAGTTTTACAAATAGAAAGCTGTCTGAAAGACGCACAAATATTGTGACTCCCTGGAATGAAAGCTTCTCTCCTGGGAGCCAGGAAGATAGAGCGTGCAGAAATCTTAGCCTCTTTGAACATTCCATCCTTTAAGTAGAGCTCCCCTGAGGATGAGCTTGTCATCTTCCCGACACTGTTTCACACTGGACTGTTTATTAGTGTGATGGCTAACGTGGACAATGGAGGAAGGCCAGCTCGAGCTTGGGCTTTGTTTAAGGGCCGTGTCTTCTGGATGGCTGATCGGTCGGCAGCTGCAAATCCCAGACTTCTCTTCAATTGCAGTTCTAATCTCTCTCTGGGCATAGAGCTCTGTAAAGGCAAAATGGTGTGTAGAAAAAGTGGTTTTAACATCAGATAGACCTAGGTTCAAATCCTGGCGTTCCTACTAACTGTGTGATTCAGGGCATATTACTTAACCCCTCCAAGTCTGATTTTCCCGTCTGTAAAATGGGGATATTAATACCTGCTTTGCAGAGTTGTTGTGTCGGGCAGCAGGGCTGAATGCAACTTGGCTGAGTGGTGGTCATGCAGCTTTCCAAATGGAATTCCAAAAGAAGAGAGCACAAACTCTGGGATCCTTGCTTGCTATGCCCCTCTCTGGGACCACCAGGGGCAGGAAGCCACTTGCATTGTCTTCCTGTTCGAGGGCTTGTTAGCATTTTCTTCTTGTCTGAGAAACATTAAAAAGTCAATGATTCATTTAAGCCACATGTTCCCAATGTCTTGCAAAGGGCAGTGAGTCATACCTGCTGTCTGTCCTTTTGCCTGCGGCAGGGGCTGTGTTACTCTGTGTTCCTTTGAGGAATGCCCAGTCCCCCGGAACAGCTCTTAGCAGCCCAATGTGGATGAGGTCACAGCAGGCTGGCTGTAGCAGGAGTGGTATGGAGTGGGCCAGGACCAGTGATTACTATGATGGTCTTGGGAGCTGCTTTCCTTTTCGTTCCCTCCTCATCCACCCCAGCCTCTGCTCTGTCCTGGTAAACATGGGCATTAGTGCAGTCTGGGCTATGCTGAAGGGATTGGAGCCTCACTGGAGCCTGGAGAGAAATGCTTTCAGTAGCTCTGGCCCAGGGTAGTGAAGAGGGAGCTGTTCTCCGGAGCAACTGGCTGAACTGCTGCCCCTCCCACAGGCGGCCAGAATTCCCTCCAGCCTAATACCCTGCAACATTCTCTCTCCCATCACACCCTGTTTTGCCCACTCATCAGGAAAAAAAAAACAAAAAACAAAAAAAACCACTCTGAAACTAAACGGGAACAAACTGGCCTCTTTGGGTCCTATAAATGATCCATAGTGATTAATTAATCCATAATCCCATGCTTTCAAAACAAGATTGACTAAGAAATTTACAGTCCAGTAGAAGATGTAAAAGGAGCCCTGGCAATGCAACGGTTAAGTGCTTGGCTGCTAATTGAAAGGTTAGTTATTGGAGCCCATCCAGCAGCTCTGCCGGAGAAAGACCTGGCAATCTGCACCCATAAAGATTACAGCCCAGAAAACTCTATGGGGCAGTTGTACTCTGTCACCTGAGGGTCTCTGTGAGTCAAAATCGACTTGATGGCTCCTAACAACAACAACAACAACAGAGGATGTAAAAAACAGCTGAATGAGCAATTACTATGTGCTGGAGCAAAAGGTCAGTGGTTCAGATCTACCAGTTGCTCCTCGGAAACCCCATGGGGTTGCTATGAGTCAGAATCGACTCAACAGCAACGGGTTTGCTTTTTGTTTGTTTGGACGTTGTTCCAAGCACATTACAGATGTCACCTACCCTGTAAGGTGTGAGGGCTCTGAAATCAGGCTGTCTCAGTTTGAACTTTGACTTTGACATGGAGTAGCCATATGGCCTTGGGTGATTCATCATTTTACCTCTTCAAGCCTCAATGTCCCCTTCAGTTTCCTTATTCAGCCTGCTCTTCCTCTGGGCTTTTGTCTGGCTGGCCCCTCCTCATCCTTCAGGTTTAGCTTAAGTGTTATTTCCTCAGAGAGTTGTCTCCCTGCGTGACCATCCTATCTGCCGTAACCCCGCCTCCAGCCCCACCTGCCTGATTTCTGTTATGTGCCCCTGTTTATCATCTTCAACCACAGCAATGCTGTTGAGAGTCCCCTTTATGCCAGGCTTAGTTTCTAGGTGCTGGGAGTAACAGCAATGAACAATCACTACCCTCATAGAGCTTTTGTTCTGGTAGGGGGGAGACAGACAGACAAACAGGCAGGCAGAAAATAATAGTCTAAATTTACATTTTCTTGTTTACTATTTCCCTTAATGAAATTGTTAGCTCCTTGAGGACAAGTTTTGGTCTGTCTTGATTTCTGCTCAATTCCCAGTGCTAAATTAGACCTGGTGGCCCAGTGGGTGAGCACTCAGCTGCTAACCGAAAGGTTTGTGATGTGAGCCCACCAGCCGCTCCGTGAAAGACAGATGTGGCAGTCTGCTTCAATAACGATTACAGCCTGGGAAAGCCCACGGGGCAGTTCTACTCTATCCTACAGGGTCACTATGAGTCGGAACCGACTCGACAGCAACAGGATCAAAGTGTTAGGTCCTTAGCAACAAGTGGTTTGCAATCAACTGCTAATCTAAAGGTTGGCAGTTTGAACCCACTCAGTAGCACCTCGGGAAAAAGGCCTGGAGATCTGCTTCCGTAAAGATTACAGCCAAAAAAATCCTATGGAGCAGTTCTACTCTATAACACATGGAATTGCCATAAGTCGGAATCAACTCCATGGCAATGTTTCTTTTGTTTTTTTCTTTATTATTATATTTTAGATGAAGGGTTACAGAAAAAAATAGCTTCTGATTAAACAATTAGTACACATATTGTTTTGTGGCATCAGTTACCAGCCCCACGACACGTCAACACTCTCCCCTTCTTGACCTTGAGTTCCACTTCACCAGCTTTCCTGTCCCCTCCTGCCTTCTAGTCCTTGCCCCTGGGCTGGTGTGCCCATTTAGTCTCATTTTGTTTTACAGTTCTGTCTAATCTTTGGCTGATATGTGAACCTCAGGAGTGACTTCATTACTGAGCTAAAAGGGTGTCCAGGGACCATACTCTCGGGGTTTTTTCAGTCACTGTCAAGCCAGTAAGCCTGGTCTTTTTTTGTGAGTTAGAATTTTGTCCTACATTTTTCTCCAGCTCTGTCCAGTACTCTCTATTGTGATCCCTGTCAGAGCAGTCAGTGGTGGTAGGTGGGCACCATCTAGTTGTGCTGGATTCTGTCTAGTGGGGCTGTGGTAGTTGTGGTCTATTAATCCTTTAGACTAATCTTTCCCTTGTGTCTTTGGTTTTCTTCGTTCTCTTTTGCTCCAGATGGGGTAAAACCAGTAGAGTATCTTAGATGGCGGCTCGCAAGCTTTTAAGATCCCTGCAGACACTACTCACCAGAGTAGAATGTAGAACATTTTCTTTATATGTTATGCCAATTGAGCTAGATGTTCCCTGAGACCATGGTCCCCACAGCCCTCAGCCCAGTAATTTGGTCCCTCAGGGAGTTTGGATGTATCTATAGAGCTTCCATGACCTTACCTTGGACAAGGTGGCTTCCTCTGTAAGTGTACTGTCTTACCCTTCATCAAAGTTACGACTTATCTATTGTCTATTTAGTGTTTTTCTATCCCACTCCTACCCTTCCTCATGACCATCAAAGATTCTTTCTTTTTGCGTGTAAACATTTTCATGAGTTTTTACAGTAGTGGTCTCATGCAATATTTGTAATTCGTCTTTTTGTGACTGACTTATTTCACTGAGCATAATGCCCTCCAGATTCATCCATGTTGTGAGATACTTTGCAGATTCATCATTGTCCTTTATCGTTGCCTAGTGCTCTGCTGATTTTTTTTTTTTTTTGTAACATAGTGTTGGAATCCTTGGGTGGTACAAACGGTTAATGTGTTAGAAAGTGCAAGTCCACCCAGAGGTGCCTTGGAAGAAAGGTCTGGTGATCTACTTCTGAAAAGTCAGCCACTGAAAACTATGGAGCACAGTTCTACTCTGACACACAGGGGTTGCCATGAGTTGCAGTCGATTTGCTGGCAACTAGCATTAGCACAGTGTTTGGCACATCATCATAAAGGGCAACTCTGTGTAGCATGCTTTAAGGCAAATTGTGTCAAGACTTTGTTATTTAATCATCATTGCTTAGTAATTCTCCGAAGGAACACCAGGGAAAAAAGTTTCAGGGAGTCCAGGGAAATACTCCCTCTTCTGGTGTTACTCCAAACACTAAAAGCAGAGTCTTCACGACCTGACATTAACAACAAGCACAAGTCACAACCAAACACTTTGAGGACCAGAGCAGCAGGGGTGGGGGTCTGGGGACCATGGTTTTGGGGGGTATCTAGGTCAACTGGCATAACTAAGTTTATTAAGAAAATGTTCTGCACCCCACTTTGGTGAGTGGCGTCTGGGGTCTTAAAAGCTTTTGAGCAGCCATCTAAGATGCTCTTAACCCACTTGGAGCAAAGGAGAATTAAGAACATCAAAGACACAAGGAAAATAGTAGCTGAAGAGACAAAAGAGCCACATAACCTAGAGGCCCCATCAGCCTGAGACCAGAAGAACTAGATGGTGCCTGGCTACCACCAATGGCTGCCCTGACAGGGAACACAACAGAGCAGGAGAAAAGTGTGGTGCAGAGCTCAAATTCATGTAAAAAAGACCAGACTTAATGGTCTGACTGAGACTAGAGGAACCCCAGAAGTCTTGGCCCCTGGACTCTCTATTAACCCAGAACTAAAACCATTTCCAAAGCCAACTCTTCAGACAAAGATTAGACCACTATAAAACATAAAATAATACTTGTGAAGAGTGTGCTTCTTAGTTCAAGTAGATACATGAGACTACATGGGCAGCTCCTGTCTGGAGGCAGGATGAGAAGGCAGAAAGGGATAGGAGCTGGTTGAATGGACATGGGAAACCCGGGGTAGAAACAGGTAGTGTGCTGTCACATTACAGGGATTGCAACTAGGGTCACTTAAAAATATGTGTATAAATTTTTGTATGAGAAATTAACTTTAGCTGTAAACTTTCACCTAAAGCACACACACACAAAAAAAACCCACCAATAAGCACATGTTAACCAACATTCACAGCACAGGCCTGGTATTCACCCTTGATGTTGGATATCTTCCTTTGGCCCTTCCAGCGGCATGTTCCACCCTTTCTCACCCTCCCCTGTGGCCTGTGAGGCTGACCGAGTGGACCACAAGCACCAAGAACCTTGTCCTCTGGGGCTGAAGTCTTCTGGCTCCTTCCCTGTGGGGTTACATTAAAATGGCTTGTCCCTAGAACAAGGTCTCCGCTCTTGTAAAACAGCCTTCCTTCACACAGCTCTCTCTACCTCTAGGATTCTAAGCTCCCTCCCCTGGTCCCTTCAGGTCTGGGATATGTACTGTGTCTTGTGGTTTCCCTCTACCCTGCCCACACCTTTGTAAATAGCCCCTTATTAAGCCCCTTTGAAGGACGCTCACGTAGATATAAGGAGCCCTGGTGGAGCGATGTTTAAGACCTAGGCTGCTAACCGAAAGGTGGTTAAAGCCTACCCAACCAGTCTTAGAAAACCCTAAGGGCAGTTCTACTCTGTCACATGGCATTGCTATGAGTCGAAAATCTGACTCCATGGCACACAACAACAACAATTTAGATGTGTCATGTGTTTCTTGCTGGGAGCTCCTTGACACACCTTGTTTCTTCATAGTAGCCATGTTTTCATTTTCCCTCTGGGGCTTCCTCTTTGGGTGAAGAAAAAGTGTGTTTCTTCCTCTCTCTCTTTTCCCTCTTCTCCCCTCAGAATTATGTATAGGATTTCCAGTCCTGTGGATACGTTGCTGTCGAGTTGATTCCAACTGATAGCAACTGCATACACTAAAAAAAAAAAAAAACCAAAGCCCACTGCCGTCGAGTCTGTTCCGACTCATAGTGACCCTATAGGACAGAGTAGAACTGCCCCATAGAGTTTCCAAGGAGCGCCTGGTGGATTCGAACTGCCGACCCTTTGGTTAGCAGCTGTAGTACTTAACCACAAAGCCACTAGGAGTCTCTCTTTATTCTGGGGGATCTCTTCCAGTGAAAGCTTTGTAATTCAGGAGTGGATGAAGGCCATGCAGTCAGATCCATCTACACTTTTTCTTTTTTTAAATCCCTGACTCCATCAGTTGGTTTTATACAGCTGAAACTCTATCCTGGTTGTTAATTAATTCTCAAGAGTGGGTCAATCTTGTGTTCAGTGTATAGTGTTCTAAGTCATTTAAGATAGCTTCATTGGTAAGGCTCTACGGGTATGGCCTTTCCATTTACACACATTAACCTTTGTGCTGGGAATTGCCCTCCAGACCCACTTTCTGCTCTTCCTCAGCCTAACGGGCTCTCTTACCCTCTGGTTTCTAGTTGGTTTAGGCTATTGGAAGCTACTACTATGAGATCAGAAACCCTGGTGGTATAGTGGTTAAGAGCTATGGCTGTTAACCAAAAGGTTGGCAGTTCAAATCCACCAGGCGCTCCTTGGAAACTCTATGGGGCACTTCTACCCTGTCCTATAGGGTTGCTATGAGTCGGAATTGACTTGACAGCAATGGGTTTGGGTTTTATTTGGTTTAGCATGAGATCAAAGACTGAGAGGAGACAGAAGTCCAGGTTTTTATTGCCCCCACTCCTCTGCCAGGCCATGGTTTCGCAGTGGCTGTGTTCCTCCACCTGATGACCCAGCTCCTGTCAGGGGGCCCTTTTCCACAGTTACGACTCTTGCTGAGTCCTAGAAACAGCTTCTTCCTCTTGCCTCTTCAGTTTGAGGGTGGTATCAACTTCTCTTTATTGCTAGTACCTGGGTGCTTTACTATAACTTCTTGTCCCTCTTCACCCTGCCCACGCCTCTGTAAATAGTCTCTGCTTTAAACTTGCATCAGTTACCACCTCAGGTGTGCCATCTGTTTCCTGCTGGGTCCTTTACTGGCATACACCTTTTAATGTCATTCAGAGACTGGAAGTCTGGATCGCCCTCATGTGGATTGCAAGCCGTAGAGCCCTATCATCCTAAAAAAAAATTGCTGTTGAGTTGATTCCGACTCATAGCAACCCTATGGTGACCCTACAGGACAGAGTACAACTGCCCCATAGGGTTTCCAAGGAGTGCCTGGCAGATTTGAACTGCTGACCTTTTAGTTAGCAGCTGTAGCTCTTAACCGCTACGCCACCAGGGTATCCCCTATCATCCTAGGTTAGGTGTAATTCAGAAGTCACACTTGGGGTCCTAACACTTCAAATTCCACGTAGTCCCTAAAGCTCGTCACTCATTACATAGATTTCTCATGGTGTGGTTTCCCAGCTGTACTCCAGGAATAAGTTGGATTTGGAATCCTGAATTCTCAGGCAGACGTCTCCCCTGAGTACGGAATTCCAAGGGAACTCTCCTTGGAGATCCAGCAAGCAGAGGCATTTCCCTAGGGCTTGGCCTTTGACCCTTTTCTGATTTCCTCCTCTAGAAAGCCGAGGTGGTCTATATGTGGACCACAAGGGCCACTGCCCCACTAACCTAAGAGCTCAACTAAAAGCAGTCCAGGTGGTCTCCTTAGTCCCTTCCCCCTAGATTCACAGGGTTGGAGGGAGACTGAAGTGACTCTTCAAGCCAATATTCTTTAAATGTTTGTTCAACATTCATTCAGTTGGGCATGAGTTTGGAACTGGCTAGTTGTTTTTTGTTTGTTTGTTTTAAATTTCCTGTCTACCTAGATGTGAATGAGACTGTATTTTTAGTTTTTTTTTTTTTTTTTAAGACATGTATACCAAAACCTGAAACCAAACCCTTTGCCATCCAACTCATAGTGACCCTATAGGACACAGCAGAACTGCCCCATAGGGTTCCCAAGAATGGCTGGTGGATTTGAACTGTTGACCTTTTGGTTAGCAGCCGAGCTCTTAACCACTGCACCATCAGTGCCCCACCATGTATACAGACCTGAGTTAACTGGCTCCTTATCCAGGGCAGCTGCTTATCTGACCCATCAGTTAATTTAACCTGTTCATCCTGATCTTGACTCTCTAGGTATTTTCCCTCAAATGGCAAGATAATTCAAGGTAAGAAGATGAGCAAAAGGGGAAGAGAGCTTTTGTTGTCCCAAGGATGGTCTCATTCCTTCCCCCAGAAAACTGAGCTTCTAGAGTGGGTGCCTAGTTGACCGTCTTTGCTGATGTCAGAAGCTTCCCCATAAGAGTGAAATGAGAGAGGAAGCCTTGAGCTCTCCCAGAAAGTAAAATGGGCCACAACCAGCCTTCCTGCCTTGAGATATATTAGGACAATGCCATTTTGTGTGGTGGGAATGACCATAGAAACTAGGGAGTGGGGCCAGCTAAAGTAAACGTGGGCAAAGGAAGAGGAAAATGGGACAAAGACTGAGTAGCATTTTTTTTTTTTCAAAGCCTTTCTCCCTCTCAGTTAGCAGGAGGGAGGTGAGTATCATGAGCAACTGAAGTGTGGGTTGAAGTGATAGAGGGAAGGTGAGCAAATTAACTCAGTTGCTTTGATAGCAACTATGTGCAGTTCTGGGTTTGAGCTCAAGTCAACTCCCTTTTGCCTTGATGTTTTTATCTTTGTGCGTGTCGAGATGTGTGATGCAAAACTAATTCACTCACAAAGATTTTGTAATCTCCACATTTCACAACTCACTTCTTAGAAAAATCGATCATATGTTGAATTATCATTCCTATTAGTCCCCATTGGTGGGTTTCTCCTTACTTGTCTTGCCTCCCGTTAGTCATCTCATCAGCTGCTGTGTATCCTGAATTGGATTTTTTGTTTGATCAAGACATCTCTGACCCCTGCATGGCACATGTGTGTTTTTGAAGCCCACAAGGTATTTCTGCTTAAAAGCAACTGTGGCGACAAGTCCATCAATGATTGTTGTAAGGTACTCAAACTATGTCTTCTTGCTTCAGCAACCCAGCCTGTGTTTTGGGAGGGCAGAAACTCCTTCAGAACAACGGGTAAAGAGGCCTCACCCACCTTGCTTCTCCAGAGTGCTGGGAAGGATCAAGTGGACGAGTAACTGCATTATCCAAAGATCCTCCAAGGAAATAGAAAGCAAGGATGACCACTAGATTTTATAAATATATGTCTCTATCTCCTTGTATTGGGCTTCTTCTCTCCACTATGGTCTTCTTTTGTTTTTCTGCTTTTCCAGAGGAATCCTCTCTCTATCTTATATCTTGCCACTCCCACCACAATAAACCATGTTCTGTCTTTCTCTAGTCCCCTCTGTTACTCTCAAGGGTTTTACTATTATAATCTCCCACTGCATTGTATCATAGCCAAAATACCTGATTATGATTTTTGATAATGAGATGATGGTGGTGGTGTCTGAAGGCATAGCTTTTGTTGAACAAGAGGAGGTTGGCTCATAATAACTCATCTAAAGTGATTCCCCCTAATTCCCAAAGAGTTAAAAGTGATCAGAATGAAAAAGAAATATTTGACAATATACCATTTAATGGAGATCCAAAACAATAAAAGGAAACAACAAGAACTAAGCATTGTCAGGATAGGTTAAGCTTGCCACAGGAGATTTACTGGGTCTCATCACAAAACTATAACACTTCCTCAAACAGAGCCATGTGCCACGTTCGTGGCCTTCCTGGATGTAAGCTAGAGTTTCCCAACAAACTACATTGCGTTTTCAACTTACCTCTCTAGTCTATGAGGGACACTACCACATACAAAAGTGAAGCACCAAATCTTAGAGGCCATTGGGCAACAGGTAAACGGGGCTAGATGGTCCGGCATTCAAACCTCATACTGATGACCTTGACAGGTGGTAGCAATGTGTGCCTGAGACCTGTGCCAGGCAGTATGGGTCCTTCTGTTTTCTCGGTCTCCCCTAGGTCTGCTTTGCCCAGCTTAATCCTCCCTCCTTCTCTGCAACTTAGTCCAGGTTTCTTCTTGTCGACGTCTCCAGGCGGCAATGATGGCTTCATCGTCCATTTCCCCCTCTTCCTCCCTGTCAGTGCTTCTGTGATACTGGGACCGCCGCCCCGAGGCAAACCTCCCTTCCTCCCTGTTTTCCACCCTTTCTCTTTCTCCCTCCTCTTCAGACCTCGCGAAGCTCTGTGTGAACTTCCTCTTGGCTCCAAATTCAGAAAAGTCTGATTTGGATGATTCTTCCACATCTTCCCAGTCCTTGGGCCTGGCCCAATCCCGACGTCGCTGTTCAGGGGACTCTGCCCCTTCAGGGGGCTCGGGGGTCCTACGGAAGAAGTAGGGCTCTGGGCTTTCCTCTCGGGAGCTTGAGGTCTCACTGAACATGGACCTGGAGGACTTGTGCATCTCTCTGCCCTCTCTGGTGGAGGAAGAGGAGAACCGGGAAGTGCTTCTGACCGAGTTGCCATTTGCCTCCTGGTAGGAGGAGGTATCCCGTTCCTCTGACTGCGACTTGGAGAATTTGTAACTGGAGGATTTAGACGCAGTCTCCCGGAGCGTGGAGGATCTGGTGTACTTCCCTCTGGAGCTTCCAGACCAATCACTTTGGGAAGGAGATTTTTCCTCTGTCCTGAGGCCACCTAGCCACTTATTAATGCTTCTATCCATCTCTTTGTCAGCTCTGTTGTCATTTCCATAACAATCAGAGACAGCCAGGGAAGAGGAGGTGTCTGTTTCCGGTTTTTGGGAATTAGTGTGGGAAGAGTATCGGAAGCTCCCTATGGCACTGTCAGTGTCCTCATCCCTGTCACTAACGTCATCATCCTCTTCCTTGACCTTCTTCTTGAAAAGGGAGCTGCGTTTGTTGTCTGAGGCCAGCTTCTCCATTTTGTACTCAGACATCTTCTCCCTCAACTCCATTTGCCTCTCCTTCTCCTTCCGACCAAGCTCCTTTAGGTCCACATCATCGGCAAAGAGGCTATAGATAGGCTTGCTTGTCCCCTTCACCTTACTCCCTGTGTCCTCGGCCCTCGAGCTCAGTGTGGTGTTGGAGGACAGCACAGACTGCGTGTCACAGCTAGGTCTTGTCTGGCTCTGAGGCCACAGGCAGCCACCCAGGGAGGAGCCGCTCTGTCCACTGAGCATGGACGCTTGGTCATCCCCCAGGCAGCCAGCCAGCGGTGCCACCTTCAGGCTTGCAATGGACGGTGAGCGGGACAACAGCAACATTTCATTCTGCTTCTGGGCAAGGGTCTCGCTGACCACGTTGGCGATCCAGTTCTGGATACTGGCAATGGAAATTGTGTCTCCAGGCCCCACTGGCAGGGTGGGCAGGGGTGTGGTGGGGTTGGAGACAGAGCATCCCCTTGAGTTGCTTGCGGCCTGAGACAGGTGGGAGCGGTGGCTCTGGGTGCTGAGTACTGACCCTGTGTCCCCATCAGCACTGACTGAGGGGGTTGCAGACCAGAATGCTGACAGGGGGATGCTCATGCTGGCTGCCGAGCTGGCTGCCTCCCAGCTTCCCATGGACTGGCTCTCCTCCAGCGTCTGCCGGCTCCTCTCCAGCAGCTCCAGCCTCCGCTGCCTCTTCTTGGCTGAGGCTGAGTCCTCTCCCTTGCTGAGCTCCACCACCTCCTCCTTGTTCTCACTGCCCAGCTTCTTCTGGTGTTTCAGCTTCCAGGCCTGGTAGGCCGTCAGGTTGACATCGGAGGGGTTCCTTTTCTCCCCCTCTGCCTCCTCTGCCCCTTGCTCACTGCTGCCATCTCCTGCCTCCGAGTCTTTTTTGTGAAATCCAAATTGGATTCTCTTGATCTTCCACCTCTCTAGGGCAGTGAGCTTGTCCTTGTTCCTGCTGCAGAAGTTGTAGAAGGAGCTGGCCTCTGAAGCCACACTCTCCTCATCATCCTCTGGCACCCTGCTCCCTGCCTCTGAGCCTGTGTCTGCCTCCTCTCTCCTGCTCCTGGAGTGATACTTCCGGGCGGCCTCCTTCTCAATCTCCAGCAGCCTCTGGTTCCACATGTCCCAGGTGCTCTCTGTGGACACTGAGTCCGAGCGGCGCCTCCCAGCTCGGTTCAGGCTGCTCATCTGCAGCTGCTGCTTCAGGACCCGTATGTCATGGCTGCTGACGCTCTCTGAGGTGCTGCTCTCACTCAGGGTGTGCCTCCGTCTTCTCCCCACGAAGCAGCCAGCCTCACTCTCCACCTCCTCTTCCTCCTCCCTGCCCCGTCTCTGGTGCTCTTCTGTCTGGTACCGCTCATTTCGGCTCTGCCATTCCCGGATGATGCTCTCCACGTCCTCATCCTCCAATTCCTCCCCGCCCTGGCCAGAGGAGGCTAAGCACCGGCCATCTCCACCCTGGGGGACCTTGCCTGTGGGGAGGCCTTGCCCCTTCTTCCACTCCTCATACAGCCTCTCCTCCTCATCCTCGTCTATAAGGGTGAGGGGCTTGGAGGCCTGGCTGGCCTTCCCCAAGGAGGATCCACTTAGGTGGCTGGTGATGTCATCCTCCTCCTCCACGGTGAGGCCATGCACTCTGGCCCCTAGTGTGCTCCCCTGGTCTGTGCCCTCCTCCCCGCCATCGTCCTCTTCTCTCTCCTCCATCAGCTTCTCGTTGAGCTCGCGGAGCTGCTTCAGGAAGCCGTCGTTGGGGTAGATGGCCCGCTTCTTGCGCACGGTCATCAAGGCCTCCAGGATGGCCATGTTGTGGAAGATCATCAGGTAGGCCACCACAAGCACTGCTGACCGGCTGATGCCCATTTCACTACTGACCAGGGCTTTCCCTGAAAAGGAAATACAAAAATTTAGCTACTGCTGAGTGTGGCAGGATATGCGGTACCAGAGCCATCTGATACTCCTCTCTAAGAACAAGCAAATCGGTCTTAGAAGAAATGCAGCCAGGGTGCTGCTTAGAGAAGACGATTGGGGGACTTCCACTGGCTTACCTTGGGTACATAATCAGGAAAGATTAATTGCTGGAAAAGAACATTGTGCTTGGTAAAGGAGAGAGTCACCAAATGGAGGGAAACCCTTCATGAGATATACTAACACGAGAGCCACAACAATGGACTCAGATGTGAATTACGATGGCACAAGATGGGGCAAGGTTTCGCTGTATTATACCTAAGTTGCCATGAGGTGGAGCTAACAACAACAATAATTACACTTGAATGGCTGAAGGGGTAACAACATAACTACAGTGGCTTCCCTGAAGTTAAAGTGGCGTTTTGATGTTCTGGACTTCTTGTGTTTACCTTGCCTCTGGTGTTCGTCCAGGCTCATGTCACATGAGAAATGAACATCATTGTCCCCATATTACAGATACCCGTTGCCGTTGAGTTAATTTGGACTCATAGAGACCCTATAGGATAGTGTAGAACCGCCCCATAGGGTTTCCAAGGAGCTGCTGGTAGATTTGAACTGCTGACCTCTTGGTTAGCAGCTGAGCTCTTAACCACTGTGCACCAGGGCTTCATATTACATTCATATGGTGTTTATTGGACACATAACCGTTGTCGGCACATAAGCAGGGGTTGGGTGGGAAAAACAAATGGTGAGTATCCCCTCCTGTCACGTGGGAGACCAGGGTTTGAGTCCCTGCTGGGGAGACAGATACCCTTTTTGGAAACCCTGGTGGCACAGTGGTTAAGAGCTACAGCTGCTAACCAAAAGGTTAGCAGTTAGAATCCACCAGGTGCTTCTTGGAAACCCTATGCAACTGCTCTACTCTGTCCTATAGGGTTGCTATGAGTCGGAATCAACTCGAAGGTAATGGGTTGGGATTGGTTTTTTTTGGTCACCACTTTTGAAACACTTGAGTGCACCTCTCTACTCTCTACCCACCAAACTGAGCATGAGAGGGAGGTAAATATAGAATGGGGTAAGGAGGCAAAGAGAAGAAAAAGAAAGATGCTAAGATAAATGGATCAAGAAAGGCAGAATCTTGATGTTGGAGAGCACCACAGAAGTCATAGTTTAAACTCCTGTGCTGTCCAGGAATTAACTTTACAACATCCTTAATGCTAAGTCATCCAGCCTCTGCTACGATGCTTCCAGTGACAGGGAACTCACTATCACACACAGACACACAGACACATACACCCCACTCGATATTTGGATCACTCTAATTTCTGGAAAATTCTTTCTTATGTTAGGACAAAATATGACTTCCTGTAACATACAAACAAGGGCTCTTACTCTGGCATTCTGGGAACAATAAGAATATATCTATATGAACCAGACCTTTTACGAAAAAAAATCCTTGAGAAGATCACTATCATATTCTTACCAGGAGATTCTTTTTGTTTTTTTTTTCCCCCAGATTATTCTGATTCTTCGAAATCATTTCTTGGACAGAGTTTCATGTTCCCTTACTATTCTAGCCACTCTCCTGCAGGTCTCACTTTATCAGTTTTTTTTCCTTAGAAATTTGTTCCAGGATGGAGCAAGGCATTTTAGGTTAGGGCTGAGCCACATGGAGTTGCACCGCCCCTCACCACCCCTGCTTTGGACACTGGGACTTCACTGATGCCAAGTGTGCACTGTGGGTGGATGTGTCACACAATGAGCTCAAATTATCTTTCGGATCAACTAAAATCTGTAACACTTTTCAAAAACTGCTATTAAGCCTGGTGGATCTTATCTTGTAGGATTTTTAAACATAAGGAAAATGCTACAAGTCCCTATTAAATTTTTCTCTAGTTGTAGCCTACAGAAATATTTGCAAGTCTTGACTTTGTCATCAATAGATAGCTGTCTCCTGCCTCCCCACCTGCTTTGCATCCTTTATGTCTTCTGTGGCTTCATTTGAGTGACCATTTAAAAGGCAGAAAGCAACCAATAGAGACCTTCCTCCAGGATGTCATTAATCTACTTGTGAACAATTTTGGGGGATGTTTGTTAAATCGGTTAAGAGTCCTACCTAATGATGTGGGGGAAGAGGGGAATGACCCTTTCATTATTCTATCTTTGTACTAGTTAAGGGCTTGTCTTTGTCCCAAAGGACCTCAGAGACAGGCAAGACTGGAGGGCACTGAAAGGCCTTATTGCCAAGAAAAGCCAGCAGCCACGGAAGGGAGGTAAGCAAGCAGAATCAAAGCCACTAAAAGAGTGTCAACAGGTTGACTTTCTCTATTCTTCTCTTGGGGACAGCAGTGGTTCAGTGGTAGAATTTTCACCTTCCATGTGGGAGATCTGGGTATAATTTCTGGCCAATGCAACTCAAGCGCAGCCATTACTTGTCTGTCCGTGAAGGCTTGTACGTTGCTATGATGCTGAATAGATTTTAGTGGACCTTCCAGACTAAGATGGACTAGGAAGAAAGGCCTGGCGATCTACTTCTGAAAATCAGCCCATGAAAACCCTATGAATCACAATGGTCTGATCCTGTTGAGTGACTTGGGCCAAGTCAACAGCAGCTAACAAAAATTGTCTTCCACCTCTAGCTCAGGGCTCAGCTGGACCTTACCAAAGACTCCCCCTTAACTACCTGACCAGGCCATAATCTGCAACTAGTAGTTCCAATGTTTCACTCTCTTACTTTGGAGGAAGGATCATCAGGTCAGGTCACGTCATGACAGGATCAGCCAGTCTTCCTCACAAGGGCACCAAATACTGCTTTAGACCCAGTCTGACTGGGACCAGGTCAGGGGTGCCATGTTTTTCCACTTTGTATTTCTTGTACCCTGGAATTTCTCCAGGGGGCCTCAGGGGAAGCCTGAGGGACAAGGGAGAGGCTGGGCGGGTGGATTCTGGGCCCCCACCCACTTCAACCAAAGCAGTGACAGGATTTTCTTTCTCTGCCAGGCATGGGGCCTTCACTGATGGTTGTATAGACTGTGCTTTGCACAGCTCCAGGGGCATCCTTCACACTGAAGTCAAAGTAGACTTATTTGTCTTAGGAAGAAACATTTCTGGCAGTAAAATGGTTTGAGGAGAGGGGTCTTTTTCTAATTTGCAGAGTCACTGTTTTGATTAGCAGCAGAACTGATGGGCCGTTCCACCTAGGTGTAGTTCCTCTGTTTTAAATTTTGAGGAGTACAAGTAGTGAAGAGAACATGGGACTTCTGTAAGACTGATTTCAAATTCTCTCTACCACTCTCAGTATGCCCTTACGGGGCAGGCACTTGTGCTGTGTCCTCCCAGTTCATAACTCTACCTCCCCTTTTCTCATAATGTACCCCCTTCTCCCGCTCCAGGAAAACGCAGAAAGATGTACTTTTCCAGAAACCACCCCCATTGCCACCATCTATAGACATAAGGGTAGACATATGACCAGAGTCTGCTCAGGAAATTCTCTCTTCAGGGAATTTGGAACTGGGAGTAAGGTAGGAAAATAACGTTAAATGGCCAGGCCTGTGGAGGGCCATTCTATTCTAGGTAGAGAGAGAAAGAGAAGATTGCAACCAAGAGGGATGTCCAGTCCCTTTCCAGAACCATCCTGGGGCCAGGTACATCCCTGTCCTTGGATTCCTTCCTGTGTCTTTTTATTTATATATTTATATATATTATTTTTTTATGGTGTTTTAGGTGAAAGTTTACAGCTCAAGTTAGTTTCTCATACAAAAATTTATACACACACTGCTATGAGACCCTAGTTGCAATCCCTGTAATGTTACGGCACACTCCCCCTTTTCATCCCAGGTTTCCCGTACCATTCAACTAGCTCCTATCCCTTTCTGCCTTCTGATCCTGCCTCCAGCCAGGAGCTTCCCATTCAGTCCCGCACATCTACTTGATCCAAGAAGCACACTCCTCAAGAGTATCATTCTATTTTTTTTATAGTCCAGTCTAACCTTTGTCTGAAGAGTTGGCTTCAGGAATGGTTTTAGTTCTGGGTTAACAGAGAATCCGGAGGCCATGTCTTCTGAGATTCTTCTAGTCTCGGTCAGACCATTAAGTCTGGTCTTTTTACGTGAATTTGAGTTCTGCACCACACTTTTTCCCCACTCCATCAGGGACTGTCTGTTGTGTTCCCTGTCAGGGCGGTCAGTCATTGATGGTAGCCAGGCACCATGTAGTTCTTCTGGTCTCAGGCTGATGGAGTCTCTGGTTTATGCAGCTCTTTTGTCTCTTGGGCTAGTGTTTTCTTTGTGTCTTCGGCATTCTTCATTCTCCTTTGCTCCAGGTGAGTTGGGACCAATTGAAGTCTCTTAGATGGCCGTTTGTAAGCTTTTAAGACCGCAGATGCCATTCACCAAAGTGGGATGAAGAACTTTTTCTTAATAAGCTTTGTTATACCAATTGACCTAGATGTCCCCCAAAACCATGGTCCCCAGGTCCCTGCCCCTGCGACTCTGTCCGTTGAAGTGTTTGGTTGTGTTCAGGAGACTTCTTAGCTTTTGGTTTAGTCCAGCTGTGCTGACTTCCCCTGTATTGTGTGTTGTCATTCCCTTCGCCTAAGATAATTCTTGTCTATTATCTAGTTTACTATCTAGTTAGTGAATAACCCTCTCACTCCCTTTCCACCCTCGTAACCATCAAAGAATATTTTTCTCTGTGTTTAAATCTTTTCTTGAGTTCTTATAATAGTGGTCTCTTACAATATTTGTCCTTTTGCGACTAATTTCACTCAGTACAATGCCTTCCAGATTCATCCATGTTGCGAGATATTTCTCGGATTCATCGCTGTTCTTTATTGTTGCGTAGTATTCCATTGTGTGAATATATCATAATTTGTTTACTCATTTGTCTGTTGGTGGGTACCTAGGTTTGCTTTCCATCTTTTTGCTATTGTGAACAGTGCTGCAATGCACATGGGTGTGCATATATCTATTCATGTGAGGGCTCTTATTTCTCTAGAATATATTCCAAGGAGTGGGATTGCTGGATCATATGATACTTCTATTTCTAGCTTTTTAAGGAAGCACTAAATTGATTTCCAAAGTGGTTGTACCATTTTATATTCCCACCAGCAGTGTGTAAGGGTTCCAGTCTCTCCATAACCTCTCCAACATTTACTATTTTGTGTTTTTTGAGTCAATGCTAGCCTAGTTGAGGTGAGATGGTATCTCATTGTGGTTTTGATTTGCATTTCTCTAATGGCTAATGATCGTGAGCATTTCCTCATGTATCTGTTAGCCGCCTCCAGTGCCTTTTTAATTAATACCTTTGCTGCTTGTTGAGTAGCTTGGGATGGTTTGGACTTACTAGCAACCAAGAGAATATCCATTATTACACTTGGGCAAAGTCACTTAACCTTCCATGGGCCTCAATTTCCCAATCAATAAAAAGTAAATAATAACTTCCACTTTGTGGGGTGATTATTAAGTAAAATGTCTAATACCAGGTGTTTGAATTTCTTCTTCCTAGCTGCTAGGAACTGACTCCAAAGTATCATGTTGCCAAGTGCAGTGAGTGGATTCCAACTCATAGCGACCTCAGGAGACAGAGGAGTACTGCCCCTCTAGGTTTTCTTGGCTGTAATCTTTAGGAAAGCAGGTTGCCAGGTCTTTCTTCCACAGAGCCACTGGGTGGGTTCTAACTGCCAACATTTTGGTTAGCAGCTGAACACTTAACGGTTGCTCCACTGGGGCTCCTTCCAAAGCATTACAGACAAGAGGAAACAACAGAAACAGCCTCAGGGGTCAATTCAAGGTGTAGTGAGAGCTTCTCAGCCAAGTGTAGGAACTACCCACAAAAGCAGCCATAGTAACACCGTCCTTTAGCCTCCCTTGCCTCCCTTGCAGGAGTGTGGAGAAATGGGAGGGTGAGGCTGAACGGAGCGGATGGGTAGCAAGAGCAGAGGAAATCCATCGCTTGGACCCTGCACAGGCCCTGAAGGTGACCTGGACTCCATCTGGTCCCAAGAAAAGGTTAATTTCCAAGGGCCTCAGGCCCCTGGCGGAGCTAACACACTCGCCAGCACTGCAGGCAACGGTGCGCCCACTCCTGGCAGATGGGACCCAGCCCGACGCCCGCATCCTGGGCGCCTTGGTGAAACCCGGACAGGAAACGTCCCTGCTCCAATCGCACAGCAACTCCGCCCCACCTGGCCGGGCGCGTCCTCCCTTCCTCCACCCTCCAGGCAGCCTTCTCCTGCTTTCTTGCTCTCGCCGGTGCTCCTGGAAGGTGTTAACGCGTTTCACCCTCGGTGGTCTGTCTCTGCCCACGAGCGCTGCGGGAGGACAGCGCGCTGTGACGGTGTCTACACGCATTGTCCACTGCGCCCGCCTCCGACTCCCCAGGGGAAGTCCGCCCGTGGGCGCCAGCCCCCGAGGAAAAGCCGCAGAACAAATTCCCTCTTCCACAGGGCATGTGACACACTCCATTCCACATTGCCACATTGGTCAAAGAGATGCTTTTTTTCTTTCTTTCTTTCCTTCTTTTTCCCTTCAGGTGGGTGGGCATCACGGGGAAGATAAGAGAAGGTTTTGAGAAAAGTCAAAGTGTCTTCCAAAGGAAATGTGACAAAACGAGAGGAATCTGACTGGGTTTGCCCATTCTTGGGACCTTATATGGATCTCAGTTCAAAAGCCTAAGGACTCTCTAAACTCCTATCCAGCTGCTAAGTAATTATTTATCCCATTAACCCCTCAGACCATGTTGGTCCATTCTTTCTCTTCATGGTTTTGCCAAAAAAAAAAAAAAAACTCAAGTTACAGTTCCAACTACTTGTCACTTAAACATTGATTATTTCTAATGAAAAGGCTGAAGTATTGCAACAGGAACGTAGCATGAGTACTGACGGTAATGGAGTCAGGTTCTCAGGGCTTCATGGAGCCTTCCCTCTGTTATCAAGACAACGCCTCCTGGATCCAGAGTACCGCCAGGAAGAAATCAAGGCAGATGACACGACCTGTGGTCCTTGACAAGATATGCCAACCAAAGCCTTTGTTTGGATCAATTTTATCATTTCTACAGAAACTGGAAGGTTCAAAATGGCTCAGCCAAACCGTATGATACGATTGATCTACAAATCATTTGCAAGCAGGTAAGTAGTTGTAAATCCAAGCCAATTGCCATCTAGTCAACTCCAACTCATGGTGACCCCATGTGGGTCAGAGTAGAACTGTGTTCCATAGGGTTTTCCATAACTGATTTTTCAGAAATAGATTGGCAGGGCTTTCTTCCGAGGCGCCTCTGCATGGACTTGAACCTCCAACTTTTGGGTTAGCGACTGATCACGTTAATCCACTATCTGGGTTTTGCCAGAGAGTGGTTGGTGAAGCAGTAGGGAAAGCCTGGGATTTACTGCTAGCATTGCGGCTTTGCTTTGGCATCACAGACAATATAAAATTAGGACAGTGGTTCTCAAAATATGGTCCATGGACTCCTGTGGATCTCAACAACTTTTCAGGGAGCCTGTGAGGTCAGAGCTATTTTCCTAATACGGAAACATCATTTGCCTTTTTCATTGCGTTGACATTTGCACTGACAATACAAAAGCAACAGTGGGTAAAGCTGCTTCCCAACATAGGGTAGTTGTCGGAAGGGAAAATTCTTGTGCACTTGTTTTAGTTGCAAGCTAAACTAGCTACTTTTCCCATTTTTACTTGAAAGAATGATTGACAGGCAAATTATAGTTATTCAGACTTGGGTATTTGGCAGAAGTTTTCTTGAAAGTAAATGAAGTGAGCTTGTCATATCAAGGAAAACAATCAACAGTTGTTGCTAATGATAAAACCTGAGATTTCAGGCAAAAAAAAAATAGAATTTTAGAAAACTTGTATCTGCCGCCATGAGCTGCGTGGCAACCCAGTGTTTAGAGACTTTTCTGATCAGACCGGTGGTGATATTAACTACTGCGATATTTTGATTTTTTTCTTACAAATATATATTTAAACCTTTTTAGATTGCTATACCCTGTTCAGATTATTACCACTTTAATTATCTCAATTGATTCTCTCTCATTAACCCTGTAATTGGATGGTTCATGTTATCGTCCTTTCATCCCCAACCCTTGTTTTTATTTATCTTTCTTGCCTTCATTTATTTTCACTCCCCATTTTTCCCTCCCTCCAGCCCTTGGTAACTACTAATCATCTTTTGTCATGATGGATTTCCTTGTTCTAGATATTTCATAAAAGTGGAATCATACCATATTTGACATTTTGTGCCTGGCTTATTTCACAGAGCATCACGTTTTCAAGGTTCCCCATGTTCTAGCATGCATCAGAATGTCATTTCTCTTTATGGCTGAATAGTACTCCATTGTATGTATGTGCCACATTTTACTTGTCCGTTCATCTGCTGAAGAGCACGTGGGCTGTCTCCATCTTTGGCATGGTGAATAATGCTACAGTGAACATGAGTGTGCGTGTGTCTCTTTGACTTGCTGAAAAGCAATGCATTTTTAAAAAGGTTTTTTTTTCTAAAGCATCGGAAAGGGGAGAAAACAGTTTTAAATATACTTTTTTTCAAATAGAAGTTACCCTTCCTGGCCATTGGTAATGACAAGCAATACCCGCCCCAGGAATCATTAACATTCTTATTCATTAGAATCATACTGTAAGTTTTTAAGTATTTATTTTGCACCAGGTCACCAGGTACTGTGATAAGTAAGCTCTTTATATGCAGGTTTTATTTTAATCCTCACAGCCCTTTTAAGAGTAGACATTTTTAATCTTTGTTCTACGCATAAGGAAACTGAGGTGCCCAGGGATAAAGGAAATTGCCCAAGGGCACAAGGTATGGAGAAGAGCAAAGCTGGCCCATGAACCCAGGTGTCTCATCACCAGATCCTGAACTTGTAACCTTTGGCTGTCTTGCTCCTGTTGCACGGCTGACGCCTCTCCTCACCTAGACTTCTGCCTTATAAACTGTAGCCTTGCCTCCCTTCATCTCTTCCCTGCACTACAGCGACAGCCTCAGCCAGCCCTCCTCACTTCCGCTGGCACCCCCCTACCGGGGTAGCATTCTCCATCACAGGCAATCCGATCAATCCCCCAGTGTCTTCCCAAGGCACCTGTCGACTTCCTTAACTTGACCTTCACCTTTCTATACCATCAGACCCCTGCCATTCGAGCCCTCGTGCACTACGCTAATCCACACCAGCCTTGGATTCCTCAAACACACCAAGATCATTCCACCTTAGGATCTTTGCACACCAGCGGTTTCCTTGACCAGGAATCCCCTTCTTCTAGGTTTCCCACAGCTAGCTCATTCTTGTCACTCAGTTTAATGTCACTTCCTCAGAGAGGCCTTCTCAACCACTCCCCACAAGAAGCAAACCAGTCACTCTAACACTTCGTCCTAGTTACAGTCTCTGTCTTGTACTTATCATTCTCTGACATTCTTCTCACTTTTTTCCTTTCCTTTTTAAAAATTTCCTCTCTATTCACTACAATATAAGATTCAAAGGCCAGAGGCTTTGTCAGTCTCTTCCACCACGGTAACCCCAGTGCCTAGAACAACACCTGGCACATGTTCCAAACCAAATCCATTGTCATCAAGTCGATTCTGACTCATGGTGACCCCATGTGTTACAGAATAGAACTGCTCTATAGGGTCTTCTTGGCTGTGAGCTTTACAGAAGCAGGTTGCCATGCCTTTCTTTCGTGGTACCACTGAGTGGGTTCAAATCATCAACCTTTAGGTTAGTAGTCAAGTGCAAACCATTTGTGCCACCTAAAGACCTTTGGTGCATGTTGGACCCTGAATAAATATTTATTGGGTGAATGATCATCTTTTCATTTCTCTTTTCTCAGGAGGAGACAACAACCTTCTTAAGACAGATAACTTCCACACATGGCATTTATCAGGAGTTTTTTTTTTTTTCTAAACATCCCTCACTGTTGCCTTCCCTCTGTGAAATTCTAGCAGTCTGCAGCAGGCAGACCCCCTCACCTCTGTAGGTCAGCAGGGCTTCGTCGAGGAACTCAGCAGCCTTCCGGAAATGCTGAGAGATGTCCACCTCGGGGAAGTCATCCACTTCCACACCCAGGTACTGTATCTCCAGGCCAGTGTAGAATTCTGGACCAGTGTAAACACCAGTGCCATGAGCAGCGTTCAGGATGTGGGTAATCCCCAGCCTCTTCAGCCTCGCCTTGTTCACAGCCACGCTCCTGGGGGAAAAGAGGCAGGGACACCTTTGATAGAGTCAGAGCTAGAAAGGAGCCCTCCTGTACTATCCATACGACTGAGAGCCTGCTTGAGTCAGGCCGGGAGGGCCATAGCTGGGCCAGTGGCTCCTCTGCCGCTGGGTTTGTCTGGTGGTGATTGTTAGTTGCTGTTGAGTCAATTTCTAACTCATGGAAACCCCATGTGTGCAGAGTAGAACTGCTCGAAAGGGTTTTCAAGGCTGTGACCTTTAAAAAGCACATCATCAGGCCTGTCTTGCAAGCAGCTCTGGGTGGGGATGAGCTGCCAACCTTCCAATCAGTAGTCCAGCGCTTTACGATTTGTGCCATTATGTACTCTGATATGTCTGCAGTCCACTGCAAATATGGTAAGAAGTAGCCAATCACCTGGCAGTGGCAAGAGAGAGAAGACATGGGGAGCAGGGCAGAGGAGGGCAGGATGAAGAGGAGAACCAGACTGGTATGTAAGGAAACCTTTGAAAGGTCCAGAGAGTGCCTAGTTTAAAAACCCCACACCTTGGGAATGGACATTCGTCCAGACACAAAAGTGGCAGACAGAAGTAGTAGTAAGATGTTGGGTACTTTATGCCAATATGCATGCTGTATTTTTCAAAGGGCTTTCACATGCACTTTTTAAACAATTTATTCTGATAATAAGCTTCAGGAGTAGATAGGGCAACGATTTTTATTCCGGTTTGAAGATAATAAAAATGAACCAAAGAGCAGTTATATAACTTCCCAACACTGTGAAAGAAGAAAAAGACCGAACAAGAGCCCGTGTTTTCGATTCCTCATCCAGAGCTGGTTTCGCTGCAGCTGAGTAAGTGGAGGTTAGGTTCAAGAGGCCCTGAGGACAGGGCTGTCCCAGAAGGAGCAGAAGCCTTTAGGTGGGTATTTGGAGAGGCCTGAGGTCCCTGGTGGAAACCCTGGTGGCGTAGTGATTAAGAGTTCTGCTGCTAACCAAAAGGTCGGCAGTTCAAATCCACCAGGTGCTCCTTGGAAAACCTATGGGGCAGTTCTACTCTGTCCTGTAGGGATCTACTCGACAGCAACGGGAGGTCCCTGGTGGCCACGGATGTGAACATTCCTGGGCCTACAGATCATTTAGGGGTCACTTAGGGCTTGGTGGACTCTGGACGCTTAGAACTCTGGGAAATGGGATCTGGGCAAATGCCTATTCCATGTTGGAGTATAAGACCCAGTGTCCAAAGCTCTTTTCCCTACTGCCTGCCCTGGGTGCTTCCTTCTCTCATGGATAAGTGGAAGTGGGTAATTAATATGGAAGAACATTAAGTAGTCAATGGATCAGCAAAAATTGGCTTCACTGATTAACTTACTGGTACCAATTATGCACAGGTAAGGCACTGGAGGAATAGGATATGAGTGAGTTGCTTCTGTTTTTGTTCTGGAAACCATTGATAAACTGATTAAAATGTTTTAAAAAATAACTTTTTTCCTGATTATGTTTATAATAGGAAACCTGTATAATTCAAAAAAAGTCTAAAGAAGAAATAAAAATCACTTGTAAAACCCACCTCCCAGAAAAAAGTGCTGCTAACGTTTTGTCACATTTCTTTCTAGTTTGTTGTCCATGCAGAAGTGCACACAGACACACCAAAAAACCAAAACCAAGCCCGTTGTCTTTGAGTTGATTCCGACTCGTAGCACCCCTAAAGGACAGAGTAGAACTGCCCCATAGGGTTTCCAAGGAGCGGCTGGTAGATTTGAACTGCTGACCTTTTGGTTAGCAGCCAAACACTTAACCACTATGCCACCAGGGCTCCACACAGACACACATGCACCTATATATTACTAAATCAACATCATGCTGTGTATATATATTTTTGTACCTCGTTTTTTCTCTTGCTCTACTGTGAACATTTTCACATGTTGATACATGTATATGCAGATCAGTACTGTCGGTGGTTCTGAGGGTCCTGTTATATGGTTGTTACAGATGTCAGGGAACGGTGGTGATAGCTGGGGCTGTGTTGGTAGGACTCTGTGGCAGGAAGGGAGGCTCAGAGAAGTACCTGGAGGGACATGGCTAGGATGGCTTTGGCAAGAGGGCAGGGGACAAGCATTGTGCCAGCTTTTTGCCTGGTGATCTCTGTGTGCAGGTAGACGGATGGCCTTTCTCCAAGGCCAGGGCTGGGTGAGTGGTTGGCTGGCTTCAAATTGCTGAGTGGAGCTCTTGGACCTTGGGTGAAAGTTGGGGGAGTTTCATCTCTCAGAGGCACTAACCAGAGGGGTGGGACAGAGGCCATGACCCTCAGAAGTCAGACTCACTTCTCAGCTATGAAGATGTTGGGCCAGACCTCATCCACCTCATTCCAGGGGGCCTCATGGCGGTCCTGGACCAGGGCCCGCTGCAGGTCCAGGACGCAGGGAGTATTGTACAGGCTGGTGTCGTCCATCTTCTCCTTGACACGGTTGTACAGGTCCTCCACCAGCAGCTGCTCAGCGGACTCCAGCAGGCCTGGACACTCTGAGTCTGCTCCGACCCCTCGCGGCTTGAGTTCTAAGGAGACAGGCAGCATCCTTGTCAAAGGGTTAGGAACACCATGGATTTCCCGGCAACATGGGAAAGCCCATCCTTGGCCAGTTTGCTGTCTGGACTTTGGGCACAGGCTGAAATGCCAACTTATCTGCTAGGAGGGACTAAATGCAGACCCAGGGAACCCACTACACTGGCCTGGACACCTGTAGTTCAGGTCACCAACAGCATGTGGAGAGTGGGTGCAGGGGGACAGTTCCCTCACTGCCACCTTATATTTTCTCTCAAGCTGATTGGTACTTTGGACTGAGGTCCTGGAGGATTAGGTGTCTGTCTGAGTCATCCCTATAACTCCCATGGTTCCTGGTACAAAGTGGATGCTCAGAAATATTTACTTGAATGAGTAAATTATATTTTCTTAACATAATTCACTCTGCGGAAAAGTAAAACTCTAAGTAGTCACTAATGCCCTATCTCTTTCTACATTTACTTATTTATTTTGTTTATTGTCTGCATCCCCCACTAGACTGTGAACACTTGTGATTCTCAGCCTCTCTGCTCTCAGACAGGTGGCAAAAATTTGACCTGAGCTCCAATGGCAGTCTCAACACAGGACTCAGACCTTCCTGCACAGCAGGTCAGGAAAGCTCAAATTCCAAATGAGCCCAAATTCCAACTCACTCATGTCGGGAATGCACCTTTCTTCTTCTCTTCCTAACATATTTGTTCAAGATTTAGCAAGTATTTGGGGGAAGTAAGACGTTTCCCTTCTCTAAGAAGGCAGGCAAGAATAGCGGACAGTAAAGCTTTTCCTTCCACTTGGGAGACAAAAATACTGAACAGAAAGAAAGGGAGAAGCAAACAAACAAAAAATGGAGTGAAGTAGGAAAGGTGTGGCCTTTGTGCTGGCCACACTTGTTGCAGGTACCATCTCTGTCCCTGACAGTCTTGGTATCTGAGCTGAGACTAGTGAAGAGTTCTCTGCATTTGGGAAATTGACTCGGCCCAGTGTTCACGGAATGAGCTTGAAAAAGTGCCTGTAAGCTGGGCTTCCTGCTCAAGGACTAAGAATCCTGGGAATCGTTTCTGCCCAGGCCGAGGACTACATTTCCGTAAAGTTTCTCTGTTCTCTCTCTCTCTCATCTAAACCACCCAGTAGCTGCCTGATGGCCCCCACAGCCCAGCCTCAGCTCTGAGCTCTAAGTGATCTCTGATCTCCTTTTCAAAAGCTGAAAGAAGAAAACATCTACAATCCCAGCACTCTGTAGTTTAAACAGAAGAAGGCTTCCAGTTTTCTCTTGCTCTCCTGGAATCTTAAATACAAAATATAAAAGTCCCTCTCCTTCCAACTTAGATAATGTCTTCCCTTTATTACATATAAAAAGTAAAACTGAGGAAGGTAGGTTGTTGTTTTGATTTCTTCTTTTTCAGTTTAAAAATAAATGTGCCAGTTCCCTCATCCAAACCCAAACCAAACCCGTTGCTGTTGAGTCAATTCTGACTCATAATGACCCTATGGGACAGAGAAGAACTGCCCCATAGGGTTTCCAAGGAGCAGCTGGTGAATTCCAACTGTCGACCTTTTGGTTAGCACCTCATTTCTTAACTGGCAACTCCAAATTTCCCTAGGCCCCTTGTTCACACCTCAGCCTGTTAGAGTCCAGCTCCCTGCCTGCATCTGTTCCTCCCATTTATGTCTACTGCTATGGTTTCTGCAGAAGCAATGTAAACCGTAACACCTCCTCTTCTCCGCTCTCTCGATGTGTGGCATGGGCAGACGTCCGTGAAAATGGAAGGTTCTTCAACACACACTTTCACCCCATGATCACCAGTGAGCAGGGTATTGTTGGGAAATATGAGCTAATACGTTTTCCTTTCTCAGGAATATATTCTTTTTTTTCCCCCTACCTCACAGCCCTTTAGCCACTAAGACTAATGTCCCAGAGAAGGGCAAAGTAGATAAGACCTAGAATAAAGAAGGTATTACTCAGCTTCTAGTTACAAACTAGAGTTTGAATGTCCAAAGTATTTGATAGACTTGAAGGTGAGCTTTCAAAAAGAGAAAATGTTTTTCTCATGACTCTTGAAACTGTGTTTTTACTTAGCAAGAACCCAAGTCTGAGAGTAGGCCACAGAGTGGAGCCCAGAGCAGGGAAGAAATAGAATTGACACTGAGGGAAATTCCCAGCCATACAGAAGGAGGAAAAGATCTTCTAGAGTTAGGGTGGTGCTGGAAGCAATTCAGAGAGAACTAGACCAGGGTGAAGACACTGACTGGGTTCCTGGGCGGTGAACTGGCTTGGAGCAAGATAATAGGGACCCCAGATAGGCTGGTTAAGGAAAACAAGAAAAAGCATCAGAGGCGGCTTGAGAAGATGATGCTTCACAGATGACCAGAGGAGCCAACAGCAGCAGATAGAACTCCTGGTTCCCGTGAGGTGTGCAGGAGATTCCAGTATCCTTGAGGAAGGGGACCTAGTGGAGACCCAAAGGGCCAGGCGGATGAAAAAGCCTGGGGTTAGGGCAGAGAAGGAGCAGACCGTGTGGTTCTGTGACTGAAGCAGAAAAGGGATCAAGGCCACCAGCAGAGGATGCCAAAGAAAGCCCAAACAGTAACCTGGCCTCATTTCGTCAGCAGTGCTGCCTCTATCCCACCTACCCCAACAGAAGTGCAGAGATGTCACCTGGGAAAAAGGAAGGGAAAAGGGACAAAAAAAAATCTCAAAAAATTATTTGCCCAAAAATGACTAGGCAAAAAAATCCATCCAATCAGGCTGAGTATCCTTGAGTGTAATCTAGTACAGTATCCACTTTGAAATTTACTGTATCAATATCAACATCTCTCCCTGTCATACCTTTCCTGACTCCTCCCCTGGGCATACTCCAGTTTGAAGACCATCTTTAAACAATGAATGGAAATGCAAGCCTAACCCTAGGCATCCCTTTGAACAGAACTCTCTGGAGGCCGCTTGTCATTTCTGGGGCTCAAGGTCTGTCTCTAGCATGAGCTGCCCCAGGACCCCTGAGGATAAGCAGAAAACTTAATGGGGGTCCTCAAAGGCTGGAGCTGCCTCCCTGGCTGTAGACCGGGGTAACTGTTCACACCAGTGTATAATAATGTGCATCTCTGTCCTGTGAAGGCTGATAAACAGGGTTTGGCAGAATTGTCTTCTTTGGATCTGCTCCTCCTAATGTGAGGGCAATACCTGAGAGGCATGTTTACAACTTCCAAACGCCCGCTTCCCCCCAGAGTTTCCATTTGACCCTTGAAATCACTCTGCTCCCACCAGCTTTTGCATGTCTTACCTTCACTGATGATCTGTTTGGCTGCAACGCCTGAGGAGAGGTGAATGGGCTCCATGAAAATGCTTTCTGTTTCTGCATCTGAGACCATTGAATACCTAAGAAAAGAGGGTGTTCACATGAAATGACCCCGGGCAGCATCTGAGGAGTGGAAGGCATGTTTTTTTCAGAGGAGAAACCTGGATCTGATTTTATCCATACATAGTAGACCAGAAGATAGAGATAAATGGGGTGCCTTCCCAAGCTTAGGGAGCCTGGTAATGAAGAACGCTGGGCATCCTGTAGCTCAGTTGCCCATCCATAAGGCAAGGGTTGGCACCTCTAGTGTGTGAGCTGATGTTTAATGACGTGGAAGTCTAGATTGTGGAGTGAAGAGTTCATGGTTGGCAGGAACTCACCCTGTTGTGGTCTCACTTTCTCTACTGTGTTCCCACCCCTGGATATCTTACTACTCTTTTTTTTTCTCTTGTCTCCATGTTCCACTACCTATACTACAGGATGTTCCTAACTATGCCTTTTCCAAGATTCTGTGGGGCTGGTTGGTCTGGGTAGGCAGCCGCCATTCCCTCCATTCCTCATGTCTTCTCCCTGCTTGCATGAGAATGGGCACAGCACCAAGAGAGCTGCCAAATATGTGCTGAAACACACAGACCCTCATTCGAACACAAGAAATCAAGGATCATGCTGAGCCCAGGGAAGGAATAAAGTAACTTGAGTAATTGTCAAGGGTGATTTCTCAGAATGATTTCAGCAAGAATTTCCAAAGAGATCTTTGGGGAACATGGAGAATCCTAGCACAGAGACAGCATCCCAAGGGTTAGGACCATACTGCAATGGTGAATACTCTCCTTCTGAGTGAATTCTCCTGTTTTCCTGGTTTTAGAGTAAGCTTTGAGATTTTTCACTTGCTCTTTCCTTTAGGTTCAGATAGGCTAAAAAAAAAGTGGAGGGATTTAATGGATACCATTTTTTAGTGCCTTCTATTAGCTTAATTCTGACAAACCCCACAAAATAAGCATCAGCATTCCTGCTATACAGCTGAAGAAATTGTGGCTCAGAGAGGTTAAGAAAATTGCTCAAGGTAGTGTCAGAGCTAAGTTGTAAACATAGAGGACAGTCCCACTCTAAAGCCAGTCTTCTGTGTACCACAACACATGCTATCATTTGCATTGGAATGGAGAGGTAAGTCAGGTGGTGGAAGCAACTCTAGCTGGACCCCCAGGATGAACATAGAATTGGACACAAAGAACTGCTCACAAAATACTTGTTAAAAGCAAGGATGGATGGATGGATGGACGGATGGATGGATGGACAGAAGGACGGACGGACGCATGGATGGATGAATGGATGGATGCATGGATGGATGCATGATGTATGCATGATGGATGGATGGATGGATGCACGGATGGATGGATGCATGGATGATGCATGGATGGGTGCATGGATGGATGCATGGGTGCATGGATGCATAGATTGAGTTAAATTAAGCTGAGTCCAACTGAACTGAATAGAGATAACTTGAGTTGAGAGGAGTTGAATTAAACTGAATTGACTAACTGAACAATTCTATTGTACTAGACATCCACACCATCAGAGGCTGCTCTTGGGAAAATGATGTTCTCAGAGCCAACAAAGCTACAGAGATGAAAATGCCCTTGCCAAGAGGAAGGAGTAGCCTGTAACTCTGCTCAGGACATGGCCAGACCTGCCCGGGCAGTGTCAGAGATGGCACCATCATTGGTAGCTCCTGAGGGTTTTTCAGTAGCAGTTGTGTTGGATCATCCTTACTCTGACACGAAGTACTCCTTATAACCAGAATATGCATTTTCAAATGACTAAGGAGTGGAAGTAGATTAAGAGTGAGCTTTGTGGGATATTATCCTAGGATAGAACTAGGGAGATCATGAGAGACCTCATTGCTTGGTGGAGGTAATAAAGATAAAAACACCTGGTTGGGGGTAGGAATGAGGTCTGTAAAGAGGCAGACTAGGTTGATCTTGTTCACCCCTGTATCTCCAGCACATGGAAGGTGATTAGGCAAGAATTAATGGCTGCATGAGTGAATGGTGGCAGACAGGCGGGTAGATGAATGAACAGATAGATGGCTGGATGAATGGATGGGATATGCTAGCCCTAGACAAGGTGTCCACCTTGGAGATCAAACTTGATGTTCTCCAAGGTCCTACAGTCTCTGGCCTCTTCCTCCTGTCCATTCTCAGCTTACAGCTGGGGTCTCTCTGGTTCATTCCTTTCTCTTACTGTGATCTTCTTTTGGTTGTTCATCCTCACCAAGTTTTCTTTTGTCCAGGGACCTTTCAGAAGCCCATTTCCAGTGCCTGCGTGCTCATACCTCCCCCTCTTCACCCATCCTTCAGATCTTAGCTCAATCATCACTTCTTCAGGGAAATCTTCCCTGACCTCCACCTGTCGTTACACCACACACTTCTCCCTTCTGATGCTTCTATCACATGAAATTGTACATTTATTTACGAGATCATTTGATAAATATCTGTCTCATATACTAGACCATCACTCTATGAGGGCAGAGACCATGGCTAGATTTATTTTGCTAACCATGTTACATAGCACAATGTCCAGCACAGTATAAATGCTTAATAGATATTCTCTGACTCACTGAATTTGTCCTCAATAGCACCATATATAAGGGACTGTGGCAATTACAACAATCAGCAGCAAGTAGTTATCAAGTACCTCTTCTGTGCTCATCATTTTACTGGGATACCAGTAGCAAGCCCAGGAGCAAAACCAGGGCCCTGGCTGTGTTCTGTTCATGCCAACTCTTTGCTCTTCTGAGGCCAAGATGTATATAATTTCTGAGGCTTACTTTGGCGGCCAGAAATTTTTTCTTATGGTGGATTTAAGAAGGTCATAGATCTGTGACACTCCTTGTATAGAAACCCCTCTCCTTGATTCTGGGTTGTCTCTGTGACTATTTGACCAATAGGGTACAGTGGGCGACTCTGTACCAGTTTTTGAGCCCAGGCTTTAAAGGTAACTTCCCCTTCCTGGCCCTTGGTGCTCTCTCTGGGAGCCCTGAGTTGACACAGAAGTCCAATTACCCAAACGCCACCAAGCTGAAAGGCCATTAGACAACAGTCTTTGCTGAGCTCCCAGCCAACAGTCAGCACCAACTTGCCAGCCATCAGCCTGTGGACCAGCCCTCTTAGAGGTAAATAATCTAGCCCAGCTGACACCACATGAAACAATGACAAGCTGCCCAGTTGGGTCCTGTCTAAATTCTTGACCCCCCAAAGAGGGAAGCAAATAAAATGGTTGTCTTAATTCGTTATGTTTTGGGGTGATTTGTTAAGTAGCTATAGTACTATTCCAAGGGCTAAGATGTAAGCTCTGAGCAGATGCTAGGATAATCTTCCTAAGAGTAATACAGAACCTAATAAATATCTGACTGACCCAAATTTGTTGGGTTGGGGAGTAATAAGAAATGAATACCAATATGGGACAGCAAGCCCTGCCTCTCCCCCAAAGTCCAGCACTTCAGACTCTGTGAACATTCTGAGCAGTCTTGTTTGCAAAATCAGCCATTCAGAAAGTGAGAGTGAGAGCCTCAAATTTTATATAAATTTGAATTACATTTCCATTTCAACAATATTTATTAAAGATTTTATTATATTTCCTATAATTAATATTATGTAACATGATTAATGATCATATTGTATTATAAGATATTACTGTATTTGTAATTAACATTATGTTATGGTATTATTAATAAAATATTGACAATTTCATTTATTAAGAGTCCATATTATATAAAATGGGGTTCGGGGGCAAACATCCAAGTCAAGCCACGAGAGGGTAACTAGCTGAGAATTCTTGTTTACTGTGGTGACTAGAAGGGCTTCCTCCCCACACAGCCTCTCATTTTTTACACAAGGTCAGTTTTCTTTGTTCCTCTGAGGGCCTTCAGGCTTCCGCATTCCAAGGAGGCTTTCTCACATCCGTAATCAGTATTCCAAGCAACTGATACACACTGAGCCCTCACCTGTCAGGTGTACAGATGCCCCCCCCTCTCCCGGAGAACTCAGCAGGCGGTGTTGCCAGGATCCTGGCCCAGGAAAGCCTAGCCGGGGCCCTTCATCAGGCCATTTCCCTTAACAGCGTAATAGCGTTGACTCCAGATTGTGCGGATTTGGTTTCATGAAACAGGTGCTGGACACTGAGGATATGCCCTAAGTATACCTCAGCTCTGAGGCTGTGGGCTCGCTATGGGAGAATTCAGAATTAAAATTTTAAAACAGAAAGTACTGAGAAACAGCCTTCCTTCCTGTGAGTGGTAAAGACTGAACTTCAGCTAATTAGACAGTGAATCTGAGAACTCACTCGTGAAGACCCTGCTCAGTACACTTTTGAGAAGTTGGTGGATTTATGATTGAGAAAAGAAGGGGCTTAAGGAAAGGCCCCCCGCCCCCCCACCCCCCCCCCCCACAATGTTTCTGTCCTTGGCTGCTGAGGATAGATCGAGTGCAAGCAGCAGTGAACTACGGTCAACATAACCCAATTGCGAATGTAGGATATGATTACCAGTGATTTTTATGAGTCACCTGCTATTAGGAGAGATGTAAAGCTAACAGTAATAACAGTTTTGTCAAAGACATGGTTTATTAAGGCTATTAAAGAAGGGTGTGGGGATCAGAACTCAAAGGGCCTGACTGAGAACAGCATTTCAGGGCTGAGGAGTCGAGCCCTCCTTTTCCACAGAGAAGCAGGATTGCAGCAAAAGAAAGGAGGAAGAAGGCCTTGTTTACATTCACAGGGCCAGGGAGAAAGCGAGCTGGAGGTTTTGATTTATGACCACATCTATGCCCCAACTAGTATACCTGAGATGGTGTGCGGGGACATTCACACCCTGATTAGATAGAAGCCGGGCTGCCTGCTCAAGAAAAACAGGCAGGGAGAAAGAGGCCCTTGGATCGATACACACCTCATCATAGGCTCAGGAAGCTGTGGCTAAAAAGCCTTGAGGGTGAATTGAAAGAGAAACAATAAAGGGAGCTTGATAGACTCCCAAACCGAAAGCAGGAGGCTGGTATAAAAAAAAAATATAGCTTCCTTTAAAGCTGCTTTTTTAAAATTGCAAACTGTGACCCATTCGTGTATCATAAAATCAATTTAATGGGTGGTGCCTGTTTGGAAAAAGAAAGAAAGAGGTAGAACAGCACTCCCCATTGTAAAGATAAGTGCAGTTTTGTGGAACTTTATAAAAATTTATACATATATACATATATATATATGTTCTGAGTTCAGATGTAAATAATACGTCCTTCTGCGGGTGACAGTGGGCAAAGTTTGAAAGCCACTGCTTTCAGCAGATGGTCAGGCTGGCAAGGCACAGAATGGAGTGGAACTGGGGTCCTTTAACCCCTAAAGCCTCCCTACAGCTGCTCACTTTGTGTCAAGGAGTCCCTCAGAATGAGATGGAAGCAGAGGTCCAGAAGCGGGTGTCATTCTTGATTTGGCCCCTTCAGAGAAAAAAAAGTTTTCTGCACTCTTTGTAAGTGTTCACAGTCACTTCAGGGAAAGTGATCACACACAGGCAAAGTCCAGGCTCCACAGAAGAAGCAAAGTCAGTAAACTGAAGAAAATCAATTTTTCAGCAAGCTGCTTCCAGCAGGCTTAGTGAAAGAGCTGAGGTGGAAAATTTTTCACAGAAAAAGAAATATGAAAGAGAAAGGATAGATAGGTGGAGCCATTTCCCAAGAAACACAGGAAGGACACACAGACATTACCCATCATGCTTGCCCTGTCCTGCCCCACCGTCCAAGCACGCAGACACTCACAATAGGTGAGTCAAGGCGGGGGGGTGGCGCACACAGTAAGGAGTTGCCCTGAGCCTGAGGGGAAATGGCAGTGCGAAAGAAAGCCTGGCCACATCACCAAGGAGGAGTCTGTGAAATTGCAATGGCTTGGGAAATTCAGATCCTAAAAGCCAAAGTAAGAAATAGGTTTTCATTTGTAAAGACAGAAATGGAAACTGACATTCTTCAAATCAGGAACAAGAGAAGGATAAAGGAGCCTGCTCCTCTACTCAGCGGGGAAGAAAGAATTGGGTGTTAGCTAAGAAAGACAGAAGCAGTTGTAAGTCCCAGATGGCAGGGTTTGGGGGGTGCAGTCTCCTTGTGATGGATGGGAAGGTCCGTCTTGAGGTTGGTTGGCAAGGCAAGCGTGCTGATTTCTTAGACTGTGTTGATTTGGGTGATGCGGGGCATCTCACTGAGATTTTTAGTAATAAAGAAGACCTCACCAAGCTGCTCCTTGGTGCCACCACTGGACAGGAGTTTTTAAATTTTAGCGTCAACTCATTTATCATCTGGGAAATTTGCTGGAAAACTAGCTGAAAGATGGATGAATCCTCAACCACAGGTTTTCATCCAGAGAAAGTGACTCAGTGACTAGGTTTGAATTTAAGGCCAGGGTTTGACTCAGGCAAAAATGTGGACTTGACGTAGTTGTCAACCTCCACCCTCTGCTGTCTGCTCCCCTTTCTCAGGCTCTTAAGTCACACTAGGATGAGATTTACAGAGAAAGTTTCAAATGTGAAGACCGCCGCTGGACAGTCTGCAGGCTCGGCCCCTGAGCTAACTCGCACTGATTGGTAGTGGCTCTTTGGAATGCTGGGCGAAGTTTTTTTGTTTTTTGAACATTTTATTGTTTTAGGTGAAGGTTTACACAGCAAATTAATTTCCCATTCAACAATTCCTACACAAATGGTTGCATGACTTTGATGGCTATCCCTGCAATGCGTTAGCACTCTCCCCATTTCCACCCTGCCTTTCCCATTTCCATCCCCCCAGTTTCCCTGCCCCTCCTTGCCTTCTCATCTTTGTTTTTGGGTAAATGATGCCCGTTTGGTCGGTATAGTTTATTGCTCTAAGGAGCACATTCCTCAGGGGTGTTATTGTTTGTTTTATTGGCCAATCTATTATTAGGCTAAAAGGCAACCTCCAGGAGTGGCTTCACTTCCAGGTTAAAAGGGTGTCTTAGGGTGATAGTCTCAGTGGTTTTTCCAGTCTCTGTCCCTCCAGTAAGTCTGGTCTTTTTTATGAATTTTAGTTTTGTTCTACATTTTTCTCACATTCTAACAGGGACCTTCCATTGTGTTCCTGGTCAGAGAGGTCAGTAGTGGTGGCCAGGCAACACCTAATTCTTCTGGTCTCAGGCTAGGGGAGGCTGTGGTTCATGTAGGCCATTAGTCCTGTGGGCTAATTGCTTCTTTGAGTCCTTGGTTTCTTTCAGTCTCCTTTGTTCCAGATGGGAAGAGACCAATAGATGTATCTTAGATGGCCACTTGCAAGCTTTTATGACCCTGGATACTACTCACCAAACTAAGATATATAACGTTACGAACTATGTTTTGCCAATTGACCTGGACGTCCCCCGAGACTATTGTCCTTAACCTTCAAGCCCAGCAGCACAGTCCCATGAGGTGTTTGGCTGTATCTAAGAAGTTTCCATAACTGTGTCCCCCATGTGCTCTATTATACATGAGTACATACGCAGCGCATACAAATATGTATACACAAATGTCCACAACTACACCTATACGTGCATGCGCACGTTCGCCCGAACACCCTCCCACACCTGTATAGTATACATATCTACCTATGTAACCATCACAAATTTTTGGTTATTATTACTGCCATTGCTGAATTGTATATGTTATAGCATTTACTGTAGTTGTCCTTTATTCTTGCGTACCTCTCAGTGTCACATTGTGCTGACTTCCCCCATATTGTGTATTGCTTTTCCCCTCACCAGAATTAGCACATGTATCTATTTTTTTTTTTTTACTATCTAGTAGGAAACCCTGGTGGTGTAGTGGTTAAGAGTTAGGTCGGCAGTTCAAATCCCCCAGACACTCCTTAGAAACCCTATGGGGCAGTACTACTGTCCTATAGGGTTGCTATGAGTTGGAATCGACTTGACGGCAGTGGGTTTTGGTTTACTGTCTAGTAAGTGATTCTCTCTCCCTCCCCCTCCCATCCCCAGTAACCATTAAGGAATGCTGCTTTCTGTGTGTAAAACTGTTCTTGACTGTTTATAAAAGTGGCATCTTACAATATTTATCTATTTGCATTGACTTGTATCAGTCAGCATAATGTCCTCCAGATTCATCCATGTTATAAGATGTTTTGCTGACTCATCATTATTCTTTATCCTTGAGTAGTATTCCATTGTGTGTATGTACCACACTTTTTTATCCATTCATCCATTGGCAGGCACTTAGGTCTTTTTGCTATTGTGAATAATGCTGCAGTGAACATGGGTGTGCGTATGTCTATTCGTGTCACTGTTCTTTTTTCTCTAGGATATATACCTAGAAGTGGGATTGTTGGATAAGATGGTATTTCTATTTCCAGCTTTTTGAGGAAGCACCATACCATTTTCCGTAGTGGTTGTACCATTTTACAATCCCACCAGCAGTGTACAAGAGTTCCAATCTCCCCACAACCTTGCCAACATTTGTTATTTTCTTTTTTTTTTTAATTAGTACCAGTAATACTGGGGTGAGATGGCATCTCATTGTAGGTTTAATTTGCTCTAATGGCTAATGATCATGAACACCTCTTCATGTATTTGTTAGCCACCTGAATGTCTTCTCTGGTGAAGTGTCTGTACATGTCCTTTGCTCATTTTTTGATTGGATTGTGTTATCAATTGAATTGTGCCCCCCTAAAATATGTGTTGTAAATCCTAACCTCTATGCCTGTGGTTATAATTCTATTTGGGAATGAATTGTCTTCGTTATGTTAATGAGACAGGATAAGTGTCGGGTGTGTCTTGAGTCAATCTCTTACAAAATATAAAAGGAGCAGATTAAGAAAGTAGAGATAGGGTAAGATAGATGCCAAGACACATGGAGATCTCCAAGGAACCAGGAACCACAAGCTAAAGAGTCAAGGACCTTCCTCCAGAGCCAACACAGAGAGAAGCTTTCCCCTAGAGCAAGCACCTTGAATTAAAGTCACCCAACCAAACGAAACCTACTGCTGTCAAATCAATTACAACTCATAGCGACCCTACAGGACAGAGTAGAACTGCCCCCATAGGGTTTCCTAGGCTGTAATCTTTATGGAAGCAGACTGTCACATCTTTTTCCGTTAAGAGGCTGGTGGGTTTGAACCACGACCTTCCAGTTAGCAGTTAAATGCTTCAACACTGTGCCACCAAGGCTCCTAACACCATCCATTTGTGGTAATATTTCTGTTATAGCAGCACTAGATGACTAAGACAGATTGTCTTTTTGTTGTTGAGATGTTGGAATTTTCAATATATTTTAGAGATTAGACTTTTGTCAAATACGTCATTGTCAATTTTTTTTCCCAGTCTGTAGGTTCTCTTTTTATCTTTTGGTAAGGTCTTTTGATGAGCACAAGAATTTAATTTTTAGGAGGTCACAGTTGTCTAGTTTATCTTCTGTTGTTTGTGCATTTTTAGTTATGTTTGACAGTGTATATATGCAGTCAGTTAGGACCCCTAGCTTTGTCCCTGTGTTATCTTCCAGGAAATTTAGAATTTTATGTTTAACATTTAGGCCTTAGATCCATTTTGAGTTAGTTTTTGTGTATGGTGTGAGGTATGGATTCTGCTTCATTTTTCTGCAAAAGGATATCCAGTTTTCCCAGCACCATTTGTTAAAGAGACTATCTCTTCCCCATTGGTTGGATTTTGACACTTTGCCAAAGATCAGCTGTCCATAGCTGGATGGATTCACTTCTGGGTTCTCAATTTTGTCCATTGGTCTATGTGTCTGTCATTGTACCAGTACCAGACTGTTTTGAGTGCCATGGCTATATACCTTATTTTTAGGCAAATAATATGCCCCTTCTGCATTTGTTTGCCAGCCGTGCCTCCCCCATGAGATATTTTTATAAGCGAGCTGTGCTGATTTTTTTACAGCAACATGTGGAAGAGAACTGGCATGGCAGCACTCGTGATGGTGCCTCACAGGGGGAGGGCGCAGCCAGCAAACAAACACAGAAGGAATACATTATTTTTGTAAAAATACGGTAGTAAATTCTGAGATCAGAAAGTGTGAGGCTTCCTACTTTGTTCTTCTTATTCAATAATCCTTTAGCTATTCGGGGCCTCTTTCCTTTCCATATAAAGTTGGAGATTAGGTTTTCCATTTCATTAAAGAATGTTGTTGTGATTTGGATTGGATTGCATTATATTTATAGATTGCTTTTGGTACTGTTGACATTTTCACAAATGAGCATGGTATGTTTTTCCATTCGTATAGGTCTCTTTAGGTTTCTTGCAGTAGCGTTTTGCAGTTTTCTTTGTATAAGTCTTTTACATCCCCAGTTACATTTATTCCTAGGTATTTTATCCTACTGGGGCTATTGTAAATGGTATTGTTTTCTTGATTTCCTTTTCAGAACTCTCCTGGTTAGTGTAGAGGAATTCAACTGATTTTTGTATGTTAATCTTATATCCTGTCACTTTGCTGAATCCTTCTATTGGTTCCGGTAACTTTCTTGTGGAATCTCTGGGATTTTCTATGTATAGGATCATATCACCTGCAAATAGGGGTAATTTTACTTCTTCCTTACTACTTGTCATTGTTAGGGGCCGTTGAGTTGGTTTGACTCATGGAGACCCTATATACAATTAATAATTGTTGATATGTTTGAGCCCATTGTTGCAGCCACTGTGTCAATCCATCTCATTGAGAGTCCTCCTCTTTTTCGAAGACTCTCCACCTTACCAAGCATGATGTCCTTCTCTGGGGACTGGTCCGTCCCGATAACATGTCCAAAGTATGTGTGACAAAGTCTTGCCACCTCACTTATAAGGAGCATTCTGGCTGTATTTCTTCTAAGACACATTTGTTTGTTCTTCTGGCAGCCCATGGTATATTCAATATTCTTCACCAACATCATAACTCAAAGGCGTCAGTTCATTGTCCAGCTTTCACATAAATATGAAGCAATTGAAAATACCACGGCTTGGATCAGGCACACCTTAGTCCTCAAAGTGACATCTTTGCTTTGTAACACTTTCAAGAGGCCTTTCAAAGCAGATTTGCCCAATGCAATACATCATTTGATTTCTCGACTACTCCTTCTACGGGTGTTGATTGTGGATTCAAGTAAAATGAAATTCTTGATATCTTCAGCCTTTTCTCCACTTATCATGATGTTGCTTATTGGTTCAATTGTGTGGGTTTTTGTTTTCTTTATGTTGAGGTGTAGTCCATACTGAAGGCTGTGCTGTTCAATCTTCACGAGTAAGTACTTCAAGTCCTCTTTGCTTTCAGCAAGCAAGGTTGGGTCATCTGTGTATCACAGGTTGTCAATGTTGTTGTTGTTATTAGGTGCTGTCAAGTCAGATCCGACCCATAGCGACCCTATGCACAACAGAACGAAACACTGCCTGGTCCTGCACCATCCTTACAATCATTGTTATGCTCGAGCCCATTGTTGCAGCCATTGTGTCAATCCATCTCGTTGAGGGACTTCCTCTTTTCCACTGACCCTGTATTCTGCCAAGGACGATGTCCTTCTCCAGGGACTGATCCCTCCTGACAACATGTCCAAAGTATGTAAGATGCAGTCTTGCCACTCTTGCTTCTAAGGAGCATTCTGGTTGTACTTCTTCCAAGATAGATTTGTTCGTTCTTTTGGCAGTGTATGGTATGCATATTCAATATTCTTTGCCAACACCACAATTCAAAGGCGTGAATTCTTCTTTGGTCTTCCTTATTCATTGTCCAGCTTTCACATGCATATGAGGCGTTTGAAAATACCATGGCTTGGGTAAGGTGCACCTTAGTCTTCAGGGTGACATCTTTGCTCTTCAACACTTTAAAGAGGTCCTTTGCAGCACATTGGTCCAATGCAATGCGTCTTTTGATTTCTTGACTGCTGCTTCCATGGGTGTTGATTGTGGATCCAAGTAAAATGAAATCCTTGACAACTTCAATCTTTTCTCCGTTTATCATGATGTTGCTTATTGGTCCAGTCATCAGGATTTTTGTTTTCTTTATGTTGAGGTATAATCCATACTGAAGGCTGTGGTCTTTGATCTTTATCAGCAAGTGCTTCAAGTCTTCTTTGCTTTCAGAAAGCAAGGTTGTGTCATCTGCATAATGCAGGTCTTCCTGCAATCCCGATGCCCAGTTCTTCTTCTATAGTATAGCCTCTCAGGTTATTTGCTCAGCATACAGATTGAATAAGTATGGTGAAAGGATACAACCGTGATGCACACCTTTCCTGACTTTAAACCACTCAGCATCCCCTTGTTCTGTTCTAACAACTGCCTCTTCATCTGTGTACACATTCCTCATGAGTACAATTAAGTGTTCTGGAATTCCTATTCTTCACAATGTTATCCATAATTTGTCATGATCCACACAGTCGAATGCATGTACATAGTCGATAAAACACATGTAAACATCCTTCTTGTATTTTCTGCTTTCAGCAAGGATCCATCTGACATCAGCAATGATATCCCTGGTTCCACGTCCTCTTCTAAATCAGGCCTGAATTTCTGGCAGTTCCCTGTTGCTATACTGCTGCAGCTGCTTTTGGATGATCTTCAGCAAAATTTTGCTTGCGTGTCATATTAATGATATAGGTTGATAATTTCTGCACTCATTTGGATCGCCTTCCTTGGGAATGGGCACAAATATGGACCTCTTCCAGTCCGTTTGCCAGGTAACTGTCTTCCAAATTTCTTGGCATAGATGAGTGAGCACTTCCAGTGCTGCAGCAGTTTGTTGAAACATCTCAATTGATATTCCGTCAATTCCTGGAGCTTGGTTTTTTGCCAATGCCTTCAGTGCAGCTTGGACTTCTTCCTTCATTACCATTGGTTCCTGATCCTATGCTACCTCTTGAAACATTTGAACATTGACTAATTCTTTTTTGGTATGATACTCTGTGTATTCCTTCCATCTTCTTCTGACGCTTCCTGTGTCGTTTAATATTTTCCCCATAGAATCTTTCAATATCACAACTCGAGGCTTGAATTTTTTCTTCACTTCTTTCAGCTTGAGAAATGCCCAGTGTGTTCTTCCCTTTTGTTTTTTTTTTTATCTCCAGCTCTTTGTACATGTCATTGTAATACTTTACTTTCTCTTTTCTAGCCGCCCTTTGAAATCTTCTGTTCAGTTCTTTTACTTCATCATTTCTTTCTTTTGCTTTAGCTGTTCGACGTTCAAGAGGAAGTTTCAGAGTCTCCTCTGATGTTCATCTTGGTCTTTTCTTTCTTTTCAGTGACTTCTTGCTTTCTTCATTTATGATGTCCTCGATATGATTCAACAATTCATCTGGTTTTAGGTCATTAGAGTTCAACATGTCAAATCTATTCTTGAGATGGTCTCTAAATTCAGGTGGGATATACTCAAGGTCATACTTTGGCTCTCGTAGACTTGTTCTAATTTTCTTCAGTTTCAGCTTGAGCTTGCATATGAGCAACTGATGGTCTGTTCCACAGTATTGAGCTTTTCCATCATCTCTTTCTACAGATGTAGTCGACTTGTGTCCCACAAAGCTCTTAATTTCTTCATTCTTTTTTCTGATTGTTCCTCAAACAAATTAGCATTGAGATATTCGTCCTCTAATTTGCTGATTCTTTCTTCTATTGATTCTATTCTACTTTTTTTTTTTTTTAATGGTGTAGGGTGGGTTCTAAACTTCATCTTTTTTTTTAAATTGTGCTTTAAGTGAAAGTTTACAATTCAAGTCAGTTTTCCACACGAAAACTTATACACACGTTGTTATGTGGCCCTAGTTGTTCTCCCTACAATGTGACAGCACACTCCTTCTCTCCACCCTGTATTTCCTGTGTCCGTTCAACCAGGTCCTGTCCCCCTCTGTCTTCTCACCTTGCTTCCAGACAGGAGCTGTCCACACAGTCTCATGTGTCTATGTGAGCTAAGAAACATACTCCTCACCAGTATCATTTTATGTCTGGAGAGTTGGCTTCGGGAATGGTTCTTCGATTCTACTTCTGTGTCCTTCCATTGAGTTATCCATTTCTGGTATTTTATTGTTACTCTTCTGAATTTCTAGTTCTTTTTGTATAGTTTCTAAATATCTATTGAGTCTGTCATTTTGTCCTTGTACTACCTTCCTGAATTCTTCTAGGCTTTTGTCTGTATTTTCCCGGATCTGTTTGAGGATACTAAATATAAGTCTTTTAAATTCCTTCTCAGGTAATTCTATTATTGCTTCTTTCCAGGGAAGGTTTTCTTTCCCTTTATCTTACTCACTTTTATGAGCCATCTTACCCTGATTTTCACAGGATTTGTTATTGTCTGCTGTCTCTGAGGCACTGAGGTGTTATTTAATTTATTTATGTGTTTATTGATTAATAGTATGTTTGTTTTGTCCTGATTTTTTGTTTTGTTTTGATATATCGGAGTGGGCAGAGCAGGTGTGCTTAGCTGATTGCTCATCTGGTGGCACAGGAATTTTCAGCAACTGTTGCTGGGTAGATGGGGCAGAGGTGGGCAGGGCTAACGTGTGTCACTGTTTACCAGGTGTGTGGGTGGCTGAGGACAGGCTTCACAGGCACAGGCCACCACCTGTTGTCCATTCATTGGCACAAGATCACATGATGGCATTTGCTGGATGTGCAGCGTGGCAGGCGGGGGGCGTTACAGGTTACTGGGGGCGTGTAAGTGCTCTGCTGCTGCCAGATGGACAGAGTAGTGGGTTGGTGGTATGGTGGATGCTCAGCAGTATAGGAGTACTTACTGCCACTTGCCAGGTTGGCAGGTGGTGGGTAGGGGGTGTGGCGGGTGACCAGCACCACAGGAGTGCTTACTGTTACTTGCCAGGTGGGTGGGGCAGCCAGTGGGGGGATGTGGTGGGTAAGGCAGTGGGCCAGGGGTGTGTGGCAGACAACCAGTGGCATGAGAACACTCTCTGCCACTCACTGGGTGGGTGGGATGGTAGGTGGGGGTGCGACAGGTGACTGGGGGCATAGGAGTGCTCTCTACCACTCGCTGGGTGGCCGGGGCAGCAAATGTGGGCACGGGGGTGGGCGACTGGGTGTGTGGGAGTGCTCTCTGCCACTTTCAGAGTGGACAGGGCAGTGGGTGTGAGGGTGTGGTGGGCCACTGGGCATGTAGGAGTGCTTTCTGCCACTGACTGGGTAGATGAGGGTGTGACAGGAGACCAGGGGTGCAGGAGTGCTTACCACTTGTTACCAGGTGGGCAGGGTGGCAGGAGGGGTGGTGAATGGGGTTGGTGGGGATAGCCTGGGGGGACTCATACACAGTCCTCAGTTGGGCAGGATGGCAGGGTTAGGGGAGTTAGTGTCACTAATCACCAGGAGGGTGGGAGAAGGGGGAGTATGCTCCATGTGTCACCAGGCTTGGGTGCCTGGGCACTTCCTGTTGGCTGCAACCAACAATAGGGACCTAGTCCAAACCAAGTGTGAGGAGTAGGGGACTGCCTGGAGGTCAGTTGGGTGGGGCATCTCCTGCTGACACTCTGCGAATATATTAGTGCATGTGTGCCACTCATCCTTAAAGTCAGGGACTGTTGCTGGTGAGTAGTCCTCTCTCTGGCTCCTCCCTGTTCTGTGGACACCAGGATCTCTGGAGCTCTCACCCTCCTTCCTGTACCTTTCTTCCTTAGATTTGGCTCATGCCCTGCTCACCTTGCTTCACTCCGGGTGCATTTACACAGTTTCTCTGTCTCCTATTGGGAGTTCTGTGAAGCTGCTTTCTTGTGCTCCTCACCTGGGAGGCAAGCTGGCTTTGTCTCAAGATGGCCACACTGTGCCATGCTGACTGGCAGGGCACCTCTACTCTGTATCACTCCACCTTTGCTGTTGTCATTCAGTTTCTTCTTCCAATGGTATCCAGTCTAATTCTTTATCCTTTCATTTGATGCTTAGGGTTCCAGGATTGTCATCTGTATCTGTTTCACTTGGTTTCTCAGGTCTTTGCTACGGAGGAATGGCGCGACTAAGCCACTATTTTGGGCTGTATCACTGGGTGAAGTTTTGCAAGGCTCTATCCTGGTTCCGGAGTCCCTGGGTGATGCAAGTGATTAATACTTTTGACTGCTAACCAGAGGCACCTTAGAAGAAGGTCCTGGTGGTCTACTTAAAAACCCCAGCCATTGAAAACCCTAGGGAGCAGAGTTCTGCTCTGAAACACGTGGAGTCGCCATGAGTCTGAATCAACTTGATGGTGGCTGTGTTTATTTTTATTTTTTTAAATCTTGGTTTCACAGGAAAGAGTGTTGTTATGTTTGACAGTGGTTGATACAGGACTAAGAGTCAGTTTGTGAGATATTTGCTGACTCAATGCATAATATAATTTTTAAAAAAGACTCAAGCCTTTAGCTAAAGAAGATAAAACGAGAAGGATAAAATTTCGGGCACTTATCAAATACCGGGAGAACTCTTTGGACTGGGAACCGATAGCCATAGGCAGTGATCATTTGCCTAGTATACAGGATTTGCTGATGGCAGAATTCGAGAAACAGGAGGTTCTAACTAGAGTATTTGGGATTCTTGTTAAATAAAAATTTCTTGACATCACGAGTTATTGAAAGAGAGTGGTTGTCAGGCATCTTTCTCTAGGGGGGGAAGGGAAGGGAATCAGCATTTATTAAATACCTGATATTCTTTTATATATATCATCTTCTTTAATCTCTAATGCTGGATAAAACTGGAATTCCCATTTAATGGTTAAGTAATATATGCAAGTCCTCATGGCTAATAAGTGGGAAAGCAGATTTGACCTCAATGTTGGCCTTAATTCCTCTACCTAGGTTTGCTCCACACTACTATGCTGCCTCCCAGAAGAGTTTTTCTCCCCTTTTATAGTTCTTTTTTTTTTTTTAAGCTTTACTAAGGTATAATTGACACATACACCGTACATATTTAAAATGTACAGTTTAGTAAGACTTGACATGTGTATACATCTGTGAAATCATCACCATAATTAAGATTGTGAACTTATCCATTATCTCTCCAAATTTTCTCATGCCCCTTTGTCAGCCCTCTCTTTGCTTCCTCCCTTCCCAGGCCCCCATTTTTTGGGAACTGCTGGTATGCTTTCTGTCACTCTTGAAATTAGTTTACATTTTCTAGAATTTTTATATAAATGTAATCATATACTATGTACTCTCTTTTGGTCTGGCTACTGCCACTCAGCATAATTATATTGAGATTCATCAAGGTTATTGTGTGACTCAATAGTTCATTTCTTTGTATTGCTGTGTGCCATTACCCCATATATACAATGTATTTTTGCACAAATAAAGTGCACTTTCTACATTTGTTTGCCAACCGCATCCTCCCTCCACAAGGTATTTTCATAAGAGCAGCTATGCCAATTTTTTTCTTTTCGGCAAACAAACATAGAAGGTGCACATTGTTTGCATAAAAACATGGTAAATACACCACAATGTGTTTATTCATTCATTGTCGATGTGTCCATCAAAATTTGCTTCTAGTTTCTTGGTTATTACAAATAAAGCTGTTATGGGCATTTGTGCACAATCTTTGCATGGACACAGGTTTTCATTTCTCTTGGTTAAATACCTAGGAATAGAATGACTGGGTCACATAGGTATAGGTGTAGTTTTAGGTAGGTTTATGCTTAAGTTTTTAAGAAACTGCCTAGCTGTTTTCTAAAGTGGTTGTACCATTTTGCACTCTTACCAGCAGTGTAGGATTGTTCTAGGTGTGCCACATTCTCGCCATTTGGCATGGTCAGTCTTTTTAACTTTAGACATTGCAACAGGTGTGTAGGAGCCCTGGTGGCACAATGATAAAGTGCTTGGTTCTTAACTGAAAGGTCACTGTTTTGAATCCCACAGACACTCTGTGGGAGAAAGATGTGGCAATCTGCTTCTGTAAAGATTTACAGCTTTGGGACTGTCTAAGGCTGAGTTCTCTAGAGAAGCACAACCAGTGAAGCATATATATACAAATATATATGGAGAGATTTATCTCAAGGAAATGGCTCACACAGTTGTAGAGGTTGGCATGTCCCAAATCCGCGGGTCAGGCATCAGGCTGCAGGCTTCTTCCTAACTCATGTGATTGCAGGGGCTGACAAACCCAAAATAAGCAAGTCAGTTGGAAGGCCAGCTTACGGGGTTGTGGGAGCTGCCAAATCCCAAGATCTGCAGGTCAGGTGGCAGGCTACTGGCTCATGTCCCAAGAACCAGGAGTCAGAGGATGATGAGTCAGATGCGGTATACAGAGAGAGCTTTGCCAGGACATCCACATATATGGGATGCAGGCCACACCCTCCAAGAAACTGACTGGCTTTCAACTGATTGGCTGCTTACATCAGATTACAAAATGGAGGATGATTACATAATATCTCCCAAACCACTGAGAATCATGACCTAGCCAAGTTGACAGAACCTTAGCCATCACAGCAATCCTATGGGGGAAGTTCTACTCTGTTCTATACGGTCACTATGAGTCAGAATCGGCTTGATGGCAATAGGTACAGGTACAGGTACTGTGCTGTCTCATTGTAGTTTTAATTGACATTTTCCTAATGACTAAGGATGTTGACCATCTTTTTGTTTGCTTAGCAAATTCTATCCACATATCTTCTTTGGTGAAGGGTATTTTGTCCTTTTTTTAAAAAATTGGGTTGTTTGTTTTCTTATTGCTGTTGGGTTTTGTGGGTTTCAAAATATTCCAGATACAAAATTATTATAAGATATGTGATTTGAAGATATTTTCTCCCAGTTTGTGAGTTGTCTTTTCATTTTTAAAAGACCCTGCGTACTCATTCATCTAGACTGGTTTAGGCCTGGTTCTGTGTAAGGCAGTAGGATTGATTGGATGATATCTCAAAAGCCAATTCAGTCTTAATAATTTATACCTCAGACTATGATGATTATTGTGAGAAGAGCTCTTGAAGTTTCACCATGCACTTGCCTTCCTTGAAAATTTATGAAAAATGCTACCAGATTTAGGAACTGCTTTTGAAAACCGATTGCTAAAGAGTAGACACAAACCAAGAAGAGCATCAAAACCAAAAGGATTCAGCAGGAAACATTGAGGACCCAAAGAAAATTTGCTCTGAATGTGAGACCCTGCTTTTAGGAAGCACAGCCCATGCCACATGCAAGTGGGTCTTTCAGGCTGAGCTCATGCCTATTTTTACCCAGGAGGAGACCTGCCTGCTGGAAGGGCTAAGGACTGAATACTGTTGGAACTTCTCTGTTAATAAATGCTTTTGTCCGGTGGCAGCTAACTTTATGTGAAACTGTGAAGGCAGCAGAATTGGACTTCCCTGACATCTATCTACCTTCCTCTTCAGTGACTCTTCCCCTGCCTTTGCCCCCAGTGGTCAGTAGATGCCTTCCCCAACTGTCTTGATAAAAATAATCTGAGCTCAATCAAGCCAAAGCGACAGGCACTTCATAAAATGCCTATTCCCCAGGGCAGTATTTTAAAAATATACACCAGAGTTATCTAGCCTACTGCTAATTGGACAGTCCATCATGTTGTTTAAACATTTTATATCCTTAATGATTGTTTGCTACTAAGACCTTCTGGTATTTATCTTGTGGCACACATATGCACATATTTCTGTTAAGTATGCATCAGGAATGAGCCTGCTGGGTCATAGGACAGGCATATGTTTAGCTTCAGTGGATACTGTGAAATAGTTTTCCAAAATGGTTGTCCTAATTTGCACCCCCAATTTACGTATTCTCTAATTCAGAAATGAATGAGAGCTCTGAGTGCTTCACATCCTCACTAATGTTTGGCTTTGTCGGTCTTTAATGTTACTCATTCTGGTGAATGTGTAGTAGTACTGAATTACAGTTTTAATTTGAATTTCTATTTTTATTTTTCTCTTTTTATCGATAGCTAGCTTAATATTCTCCTCTGGTCAGGGAATATTCTCTGTACAATTTCAATCACTTAAAATTTGTTGATATATGTCCAGTCCAGTATATGGTCTGTTTTGGTAAACCTTTCATGAGCACATAATTAGAATGTATATCCTGCAGTTACTGGGTGCACAGCCTATAAATGCCAATTAGGTTAATTTTGTTTATTGTTTTGTTCAAACTTCCTATATTCTTAATAATATTTTGCCTTATTCAATCAATTGCTGAGTTTTAAAAAAAATATAAATGAGATCAAGATTGTGGATTTATATTTTTCTTCTTAAGCTTTGTTTTACATGTTCTGAAGCTATGTTAGGTCATAGGAATGTAAAATTATTATATCTTCAAGTGAATTGAACCTTTTATCATTATGGTATGTCCGTCTTTGTCTCTAGTAATGCTTTCCTTAAAGTCTACTTTTTCTGAAATCAATATAGCTTTACTAGTTTTCTTTTGATTAATGTTTATGACAGAGCCTCTGGGACCACAGTTTTGGTGGTTCCTCCAGTCTCTATCAGAGTATTACGTCTGGTCTTTTTATGCGAATTTGAGTTCTGCTCTGCATTTTTCTCTGGCTCTGTCCAGGACTCTCTGTTGTCAGAAACCTATTAAATTTTTGAAAGGATCGTCTTTTCAAAAGAAATCATGAGCCTTAAAAAGGCTTTGGCTGTTTAAACCTTAAAACAGCCCTTGGGCCCCCTAACTTTCATGAGCAGGAAACAGTCTCAAAAGCTATACAGCCTTCAAGAGATATGCTTCAGTCTCACTTCAGATGTAGCTGTGGAGAACACTGGACAAGGAAGGCAGCCCAGAAGATGGGGCTAGAGATCACAGAGTACAGTAGACAAGGGAGATCCTCCAGAGAGGAGAATCAAGGTCAAATACAAGAAGTTACCCCATTTTGGGGATAGACAGACTCATCCAAACTGATGACCACTGTGTTTCCCATTTCTTCTCTTATCAATTGGGAGCTGGTCAGACCATGAGTTGTTGCATTCAGACCTGAGGGGCAGGATGCACCCCACCTGGAGAATCCAGCCCTTCAATTATACGCTGCAGCAGCTTTCCTATACGGTCGTTATGTGGTCGTTATAAGTCAGGATCAACTCCACGGCAGCTGGTTTTTGTTTATGATTAGGAGCCAGGTCTTCTGCTCCCTGATGAGTATCATTTATGACAAGAAAATGGACACATACCCACTATTGCTTTAGCAGGTAATTAAGCATGAAATTTCTTTGATGTCTCACAGTTTTTCTTAAAAATTCATGCAGATTTTTAAAGTTCTTTTAGTGTCAGCATGGTATTTTTTTATTTTGTTTTTTGTTGCTTTTGTTGAGAACAGCAGAACATACACCAGTTCAACAATTTCTGCATGTACAATTCAGTGATATTAACTACATTCTTCAAGTTGTGCAACCACTCTCACCTTCCTTTTCTGAATTGTTCCTCCCCCATTAACATAAACTCATTGCCCCCTAAGCTTCCTATCTGATCTTTCTGGTTGCTGTTGTCACTTCGACCCCATATAGATAGTTCTTAAAAGAGTATGGTGCTCAAGACAGACATTCTTTTCTAGTTCAGCTGAACTATTGTTTGGTTTTACGAAGACTTCAGGGGATATTTTGGGTTTAAGGTTTAAAGATTATCTGAGGGCAACAGTTTTGGGGGTTTATCCAGCCTCTGTGGCTCCAGAAAGTCTGGATTCCATGAGAATTTGAAATTATGTTCTGTATTTTCTCCCGTTTGATCAGGATTCTTCTATAGAATCTTCGATCAAAATGTTCAGTAATGGTAGCTGGGCACCATCCAGTTCTTCTGGTCTCATGACAAAGGAGGCAATTAGCCAGTATTCCATTTCCTCCTCCTACTCCTGACTCTCTTTTTTCCTCTGTTGCTCCAGGCAAATAGAGGCCAACTGAATGACTGCTTGCAAGCTTTTAAGACCCCAGGCACTACACAACAAACTAGGAGATAGAAAAGAACCACTAAACACGATATTAGGCCAATTAACTGGGATGTCCCATGAAACCATGACTCTAAACTTCCAAACCAAGAAACCAAATCCCGTGAGGTGTTTGGTTGTATTATACATAAGCAGCCTTAGCAGGTGCTGTTGTTTTGTTGTTCATGTACGTTTTTTATTCTACTCGTCATGAAATAAAAAGGACTCTCCAGGAAGATGCATCATGTTTATCTGCCCCTTGGCACACTGCCACTTGCTGCTGGGTTTGTACATATCCCAGTTTGGAAGACACAGTTTGATGACAGATGCAAAGTTATTCTAGTACTAGGGCTCTGGTTCTACAGGCCTCTTCCCCTTCTAATCACTTTTCTTAGAGTCTCTGCTCTACCATCCTCATATCCATTACCATCGACCCATGGTGACCCTATATGACAGTGTAGAACTGCCCCAAAGTGTTTCTAAGACTGTGATCTTTACAGAAGCAGATAGCCAGGTCCCCTCACCCCTCACTCATGGTAACTCCATGCACAATAGCCAACAGAGCCAGACCATTGTGATCTATAGGGTTTTCATTGACTGATTTTTGGGAGTGAATCTCCAGGCCTTTCTTCCTAGTCTGTCTTAGTCTAGAAGCTCTACTAAAACATGTTTCAGCATTGTAGCAACATGCAAGCCTTCACTGACAGACAAGTTGGGAGAATTGAACCAGGGTCTTCTGCATGGAAGATGAGAATTCTACCGCTGAACCACCACTAACCTCTACCACTGTCCTTGCCCCTTCCCCCTTCCTCCTGTCCCCTTCCCTCTCCCCTCTCCAGGTAGATCTGCCAAACTCCTGTTCACTCTTTAAGGCTCAGGTCTAGCATCATCTCCTCCAAGAAGCCTTCTTTTCCAAGTCAGGTTTTTCCCTTTCCCTAGACCCTAGACATATTTCTAGCGGTTTCCATGCAACACTGCAATGCATTCTGTTTGTACATTTGCTTCCTTCAGAGAGTATGACATAATGAGTGTTCAGTATTTGTTGAATGAGTGAACTTAAGGTGGTGGCTGTGGACACCCTAGGCCCCACCTCACATCATCGTCTCTAGCCCCTGTCCCCCACGGTAGTGGGGGCTGTAAAGGTTAGTGAATGTACACTTACTGGCTGGGCGAGGGGCTCCGGAGGTACCGGGCCTGCACTGCCCTCACATCAGCTTCATCCTCTTCACTCGGGACTACCTGCTCCTCCTCTGGGTCCCCACTGGTCGCCATGACAACCTCTGTAAGTTTGGTAGGAAAACGGCAGTAAGGGAATCAGGTTCTAGAGGTTTTAGGGGAGAGTGTCAGTGGTGTTCCCTCATTGGGGCTAGGACTGGGAAGTCATCGCATACTAATGCCTTGTGTTTTCCAAAGTAATTTCACGATACAATTTGTGAGATACACAGGGCAGGTATTACTGTCCCCATCTGCCAAACAAAACAATGACAAAACAGGTGAAGAGATTAGCCCTGGTGGCTAAAAGACCTGAAGGGAAAATCCAGTTCGTATTGGGCACAATTTCTTTTACCAGAACACCAAGTAGCACACCCCAGCTGTGTTAACAGCCCACCTAGGGGTCACAACATTTAAGGAGTGACAACTTGGCTCCTTCCACAGATGCCAGTAAGGAAGCAGTGAGGTGAACTGGAAGTTCATCTTATTATGACTAAACAGGTTGAAGAACTGAATTTCCCAGACTAGAGGGTCAAACCAGAATGATTTTTTCGTGAGGTTCCTGGGTGTGGACACACACACACACACACACACACACACACACAGAGGCATGACCACATTCATGCACACATGCACACACACATATACATACTCACATATACTCATGCACACTCACATACACACATACTCACATGACCACACTCATGCACAACACTCATTCACACACACTCACTCATATTTACACACTCACATATACTCTTTCTCTCACACACATATACTCTCACACACACAGTCACATATACTCTCACACATACAGTCACACACACTCACATATATTCTCTCACACACACAGTTGCACACTCACATATACTCACACGTAGTTACACACATTCACATAAACTCACACACATAGTCACACACATATACTCACACACACAGTAACACACACTCACATATACTCACACAGTCTCACACATATACTCTTTCACACACAGTAACACACATTCACATATACTCACACACAGTCACACACACATATAATCTCACACACACAGCCATACACACTCACATATACTCTTTCACACACACGGTCACACACACATGTAATCTCACACAGTCACACATGCTCACTTATACTCACACACACAGTCACACACTCACATATACCCTCTCTCACACACAGTCATACACACTCACATATACTCTTACACACACAGTCACACACACTCACGTATAATTACAAACACAGTCGCACACACTCACGTATAATTACAGTCACACACACTCACGTATACTTACACACAGTCACACTCACACACAGTCACACACACTCACATATACTTACACGCACAACCTCACACACTCACATATACTCTCACACACACAGACACACACACTCACATATACTGTCTCAACACATCCAGTCACACACACTCACATACACTGTCTCTCACACACACTGTCACACACACTCATATACTCTCTCTCACACACACACAATCACACACACATATACTCTCTAACACACACATACTTGTACACACATGCCCACACTCATGCACACCTCTTTTGTCTCTACTGGGGGAGGTGCATCTAGCCCTCTTCACCACTCTTCACGAGTCTGACCAAGGCCATGGGAGTTGGGTCCTTTGGCTCAAGCACCTCCCCACAGCCTATTAAAAGATATGAAACCTCCCAACAGTTGGTCCCAGTCATCATGGCTGGGCCCTGACACATAGGACAGAGCTGCTGCCCCTTTGTTTATAAGTCTCGGCCTCAGCAAGACAAAATGAGAAGAAGCACACTCACCACTGGCCTTCCTGTGTCTCCACACCAAGGGGCAGTCACTTGAAGGCTGAGGGACCCAGATTAAATGGCCAGAAGCTCTGACCAGTGAGAGGGACCAGCCTCTCTCCTCTCTCTTCAGTATTTCTTCTCCAAGGGGCAGGACAGCTGTTCACAGGAAATCTTAGCCACTCTCTAAATTTAGCCTCTGACCCTAAAGGCTGGCAGATTGCTGGGAGGCAGGAATGCTCGAGCAGGACCCAGACCTGAAAGCAGGCTTTACTTAACTCTTTCCCTCCTGTCTGATTCTCCAGACACTGACATTTAGCATCAGAGTTGGAAGAAGTTCACATTTTGTAGACAGAGAGGCCTAAAGAAAATGTTTTCAATGGGCTTTCTCTCCATACCCTTCTGCCTGGGGCTGCCTATTCAAATTTCTTCCAGAAGGTAGTCTAAAGCCAAGGATCTAGAAGAATGGATCAAGCTTTACCTCAGCCACATGTCAGCTTAGGGGCGCCTGGGAAAAATGCCAGGTATATAGAATGGGCAGGGTCTCATGATAGGAGTTGGAAGGGTACCTGGGTGTGACTGAAGAGTAGTCATTGTTTATGACCAGGGTTACGTTTATTTTAACAGAGATATCTCTGGACAGTAAACTGGGTGGTTGAGATCTGCCCCCCTCAACACACACACACACACTCACACCCCATAATGGTGACTCTGGGTGATATAAAAATTCCCTGATCTGCATAAACTTTAAATGAGCTCATGACACACCTCACCCCATTACATCACTCCCCGTCATCACTATGGTCAAAGCAAAGCTCAATGGCTCATTAGTTCGCCCCTTCATCTGTATTTTCTATAATTACCCCTTCCTCCATCTACTCATTCATCCATTCTTCTACCCATTTACAAATATTTACTGATTATCTCCTGTGTGTCAGGCACCGTACTTGGCCGAAGTTAGTAAGGCACATAATATATGCTTAAAATTGTCTTTCTGTCATAGCAGCTCTGTGGGACAGAATAGAGCCATGCTGTGGGGTTCCCAGGGCTGTGAGTCTTTGTGGAGACGGGCTGCTGCATCTCTCTCCCACTGACCAGCTGCTGGGTGCAGGCCCCAGCCTTTTGGTTGGCAGCTGGGCACTTGGCTGTACACCACCAGGACACCCAATCAGAAAATTTTCATATAAAAACCAGAATACAAAGTTTAAAGTTTTTTAAAGAGAGATAACAAAACGGCCCAAGTTCATAAAAAAATAGTAACACACACAAAATCAGAAGACAAGAAGGATCAATCAAAAGCAAAACATGAAGAAGAGGAAATGTCTCCTATGGAGGCCAGACTAACATAAAGAATTGAAAATTTTCAGACTTTGATGCTAAATATTTTGAAAAAAGTAAAAAGCATACAGAAAACAAATTAACAGAGATCAGGAAACAAATGGAGGGATAAAATGAGAGACTGAACAAGGAAATTGAAAACATGAAAAAAGAAGAAAAGAAGCAGAGAACTACTGGAACTGAAAAATAAAGTAACTGAATTAGAAAAAACAAGAGAAACACTTAACAATAGAGTTGAACAGAAAAAAATAGAATAAATGAACTAGAAGACAAAATAACTGAACTTCTCAAGTCTCAAAAGAAGCAAGAGAAAAGAACAATGAAAAGTGAATAAACTCAGAAGGAAATATGGGATTCAATTGAGAAATTAAACACTAGAATTATTGAAATTCCAGAGCACCATGACAACAATAAAGGCAAAGAAACAATTTTCCAAGAGATAATCGGAGAGAATTTCCCAGATTTGAACAGAGAACCAAGGCTGCAAATATAGGAAGCTACACGAACCCCAATTAGAAGAGTCACAAAAAGATCAACTTCACAGCATATCCTAATAAAATTCTTGAAAAACCAAAGATAAGAAGAGAATTCTGAAAGCAGCAACAGAAAAGCATGATAATGACATACCAAAGGGCTTCCATAAGAATTAGTGCAGATTTCTCCCCAGAAACTCTAGAAGCCAGAAGACAATGGAGTGACATACATAAAACACTGAACGAAACAGTTGCCAACCAAGTATTCTTTATCCAACAAAGCTGTCATTGAAAAATTAGGGGGAAATCAAGGCATTCTCAAACAAATAGAAGCTCTGGGAATTTGCCACTACCAGACCAGCTTTGTAAGCATTACTCAAGGGAGCACACCAGATGGTAAGGCAAGAGCTTTAAATAAATATTCGTATCTATATGTGGGGGAATAAATAAACAAAAAATAAGAGAGAGAGAGAGATCTCAAAAAAAATGCAACACAAGCAATAATAAGGACCAAGTATATGATATTTTCAGGGAATAAACTCAAAAATTAAATCCCACAAAGAATACAACATCAAATTTGTAAGAAATAAATACAAAGTAAACTTATCAAATATAAAAAAATAGCTGGTACATTAATGTTAATAGAGACACACCAGCAGAATGTGGGAGGGAGATGCATATCAGGAACAGATACATTATGTTAAGATTGTAGGGTAACTGTTGTTCATATGTTAAATGTTGTCGCAATTTTAAATTGTGTAACATAAAATAGGTGGTAACCAATAAGAAATCATCAAGAAAAAAACATTCAGAAGAGAAGAAGGAAAAAAGCCAAAAGGTTCATCAGAAGAAAACACTCAAATACAAACAAAAACAGAAAAATGAGAATTAAAAAAACAAAGAAGATATAAAACACTCAAAAAAAAAAAATAGCAAAATGAGTAGGTAGACACCTAGTTTTCAGTAATAATCCTAAATGTAAATGGTCTAAAAGCCCCACTGCAGAGAGTGACAGAATGGATAAAACATCATGACCCACCCTTTGCTGTCTACAAGAAACACACCATAGATATGAGGACACAAACAGACTAAAAATAAAAGGATGGAGAAGAATATTCCATACAACCGGTAAACAGAAAAGAGCAGGAGCGGCCATACTGATATCAGATAAAATAGACTTTAAGTCAAAATCTATTTGAAGAGATAAAGAAGGGCATTACACAATAATAAAGGGGTCAATCCACCAAGAAGACACAAAAATTATAAATACATATGCACCTAATATGAAAGGAAAAATGGACAACTCCACAATAATAGTAGGAGACTTCAACACACCAGTTTCAATTATACACCGAACATCTAAGAAGAAGATCACTAAAGACACCAAGAACTTAAGTAAAACCATAAGCCAGTTGGACCTAACAGACGTGTACAGGACAATTCACCCAGCGTCAGAACAACACACATTCTTCTCCAGTGCACATGGATCAGTTTTCAGAATAGACTGTATGCTAGGACACAAAACAAGTTTCAACAAATTTAAAGAGGTTGAAATCATACAAAGCATTTTCTCTGACCACAATGGTATGAAGCTAGAAAACAACAACAGGAAAAAAAGAATACATGGAAATTAAATAATACAATACTAAAAAACTATTGGGTCATAGAAGAAGTCAAAAGTGAAATTAAAATTTTCCTAGAATCAAATGAAAACACAACATATCAAAACCTTTGGGACACAACATAATTAAAACCACCAGTACTCAGAGAGAAATTCATAGCAATGAATGCCTATGTTAAAAAAGAAGAAATATAAAAAATCATTAACTCAAACTGACAACTTGAATAAATAGAAAAGGAAGAGCAAGAGAAATCAAAAGCAAACAGAAAAACAAAATAATAAAGATCAGGGCAGAAATAAATAAAATAGAAAAACAGTAGAAAGAATCAACAAAATCAGAAGTTGGTTCTTTGAAAGGATCAATAAAATAGAGAAACCACTGGCTAGACTGACAAAAGAAAAAAGCCAGAAGAGGCAAATAACCAAATTAAGAAATGAAATTGGTGACATTACAATGGATCCAACAGAAATAAAGAAGACCATAAGTGATTACTACAAAAATTGTACTCCGGCAAATTTGAAAACCTAGGTGAAATGGACAAATTCCTAGAAACACACTATCTACATACAGTAACACAAACAGAGGTAGAAAATTTAAACAGATCCATTACAAAAGAAGAGATTGAGGAGGTCATTTAAAAAAAAACTCCCCGCCCCCCCCCCAGAAAAAGTCCAAGGCCAGATGGCTACACCGGAGAATTCCACCAAACGGACATTCAGAGACCAGTCCTACTCAATCTCTTCAAAAACACAGAAAAGGAAGGAACACTACCAAACCCTTTCTGTGGAGCTGGCATAACCCTGATACTGAAAGCAGGCAAAGACATCACAAAAAAAGAAAACTGTAGATCAATAGCTTTATGAACACAGACGAAAAATTTTCAACAAAATTCTAGCCAATAGACTTCAGCGATACATCAAAAAAATCATATACCATGATCAAGTGGGATCCATACCAGGATTACAGGGGTGATTCAACATTAGAAAATCAACCAATATAATCCACCATATGAACAAAATAAAGGAAAAGAACCATATGATCATATCAATTGTTGCAGAAAAGGCATTTGATAAAATTCAACACCATTTTCTGATTAAAAAAAAAAACCCTCAACAAAATAGGAATAGAAGGGAAATTTCTCAAAATAATTAGAGGCACATATATATGCAAAACGAATAGCCAACATTATACTCAGTGGAGAAAGGTGGAAAGCCTTCCCTTTGAGAATGAGCATGAGACAAGGATGCCCATTATCACTACTCGTATTCAATATTGTATTGAAATCCGAGCCAGAACAATAAGACAAGGAAGAGAAATAAAAGGCATCCAAATGAAAAAGGAAGAAGTAAAACTATCTCTATTTGCAGATGAAATGATCCTAAACATAGAAGACCCTAGCGATTCCACAAGAAAACTACTGGAATTAATAGAAGAATTTAGCAATGTTGCAGGTACAAGATCAACACGTGGAAATCAGTTGAGTTCCTTTACACTAACAAAGACTACTCCAAAAAAGAAATCAAGAAAACAATACTATTTACAATAGCCCCCAAAACTGAAAAAATACCTAGGAATTAACCTAACCAGGGATATTAAAAACTTACACAATGAATATTATAAAAAACTACTACAAGAGACTAAAAGAAACCTACAAAAGTGGAAAGACACCTCATGCTCGTGGATTGGAAGATTTAATATAGTGAAAATGTCAATTCTACCTAAAGCAATCTACAGATACAATGCAAACCTGATACAAATCCCAACAACATTCTTTACTGAAATGGAAAAACTAATGACCAGCTTCATGTGGGAAGGAAAGAAATCCTGAATAGCCAAGGCAATATTGAAGAAAAAGAACAAAGCAGGAGGCCTCACACTCCCCAGTATCAAAACATACTATACAGCCATTGTAATCAAAACAGTCTAGTACTGGTTCAACAATAGACACAGACAAGTGGAATAGAATTGAAAAATCAGAATTAAACCCAGCCATTCGGTGGGGCAGAAACAGTCTCTTTAATAAATGGTGCTGGCAAAACTGGATATCCACCTACAAAAAAATGAAGCAGGAGCCGTACTTCACACCACACACAAAAACTAACTCAAAATGGATTAAAGACCTAAATGTTAATCCTAAAACCATAAAATTCCTGGAAGAAAACATAGCGAGAAAAGTATGGGACCTAATCTTTTATAAAAATAGAATAACAAACATTACAATGAATAGAAGACAAAATAGATAAATGAGGCCTCATAAAAATTAAAAAAGTTATGCTCATCAAAAGACTTATTAAAAGAATAAACAGACAATCTACAGACTGGGAAGAAATCTTTGGAAATGACTTATTTGATAAGGGTCTAAGCTCTAAAATCCATGGAAAACCACAACTCAACAACAGAAAGACAAACAACTCAATCACAAAATAGTCAAAGGATATGAACAAAACCTTCACCAAAGAGAACATCCAAGCAGCCAACAAACATATGAAAAGATGTTCACAATCAGTAGCCATTGGAGAGAGAAATGCAAATTAAAACTACAGTAAGGTACCATCTTACCCTGGCTAAAATGGCACTGATTAAAAAAAAATTGAATAGATAACAACAAATGTTGGTGAGGATGTGGGTAGATTGGAAACCTTATCCTTTGCTGGTGGGACTGTAAAATGCTCTGTGAAAAACAGTATGATGCTCTCACAAAATACTAGAAATAGAACTATAATTCAGCAACCCCACTCCTAGGTACATACTCGAGACCTAAAAATAATGACACCAACAGACATATGCACACCTATGTTCATTGCTGCTGTATTCATAACAGTAAATAGATGGAAACAACTGAAGTGCCCATCGACGGATGAATGGATAAGCAAATTGCTGTACGTACATGCAATGGAATACTATGCAACCATAAAGAACAAGAATGAGTCCGCAAAACATATTTTAACGTGGATGGGCCTGGAGGGCATAATGCTAAGTGAAATAAGTTGAGCATATAAGGACAAAGATCGTATGATCCTTTTTTATAAGCAGACAAGAATAGAGAAATACAGAGAGACCAATGTTCATTAGTGGTTACCAGGGAGGAGAGGGGGGAGTGGAAAGAACGCTTTAGACTGTAGAGACTTGTTGTGTTTGGTGATGGGAAAAGTGGCACTAAATGTGGATGTAGTGAGCACAGCAGAACCAAGTAAAAAAGGGTGTTTGAGCACATATGGATGGGTTTAGGCATACAGGTACAAGAGTAGCTACAAGTGTGAGAACAGATAGAAGTAACTGTAGTTACATGTAAATACAAATATATGAGTGCAGGCACATATATTCATTGAAGGCACAAATACAGATACTCCTCAGACAGAAGCAAACACCTCCCAAGATTGGTTTCCTGGGGATGAAAGCTTAGGACTGCAGTCTTACGGAACAACTCAGTCAATTAGCATACAGTAGTTCACAAAAACCATGATCTGTATCCTAGCGAAGTGAGTAGTGTCTGGGGTCTTAAAAGCTTGCCAGTGGCCATCTAAGACACAGCTACGAGTCTCTACTCACCAGGATAAAAACAGTGAGAAGGTGACCAAAAGCTCAGAGAAGAAATAAGCCTACATGAGGCACAACCTCGTCTACCCTGAGACCAGAAGAACTAGATAGTGTCCGGCTACCACCACTGACGGTTCTGACTGGGGTCACAATAGATGGTCCCAGATGGGAGAAAAATGTGGAGCAGAGCTCAAATTCTTATTAAAAAAAAAAAAAGCCAGACAAACTGAAACAGTAGAGAACAGAGGACTCCCTGAGACTGTTGCCCTGAGACACTCTTTAAAACTAGAACTGAACCTATCCCCTGAGATCACCTTTTAGGAAACAGCAGACTCACACAAAATAAAAAATATTGTCAGTAAGACCAGTGCCCTACTTAAAAACCGTCAGTATGAGACCAAAAGATCAACAATTACTGAAAAGCAAAGAGAAGATAAGATAAAGGGCAGGGAAACTAGAGTACTGGAAAGGCAACAAACGGAATACAATTAGAGAGCGTTGACACATTGTGATAAATGTAACTAATGTTGCTGAACAGTTTGTGTGGAAATTGCCAAATGGGAACCTAACTGGCTGTGTAAACTGTCGCCAAAAACTCAATAAGATATTATTTTTTAAAAAATTGTCTTCTTAGAATTATCTTAGGTGAAGGGAAGGGCAACACACAATACAGGGGAAGTCAGCACAACCGGACTAAACTGAAAGCTAAGAAGTTTCCTGAACACAACCAAATGCTTCGAGAGACAGAGCAGCAGGGGCGGGGGTCCAGGGACCATGGTTTCAGGGGACATCTAGGTCAATTGGCATAACAAAGTGTATTAAGAAAATGTTCTGCATCCCATTTTGGTGAGTGGCATCTGGGGTCTTAAAGATGCTTCAATTGGTCTCAACCCACCTGGAGCAAAGGAGAATGAAGAACATCAAAGACACAAGGAGAATATGATCCCAAGAGACAGAACCAAAACCCAAAATAAACTCTTTGCTGTCCAGTCGATTCTGACTCATAGCGACCCTATAGGACAGGGTAGAACTGCCACATAGAGCTTCCAAGGAGTGCCTGGTGGATTCGAACTGCTGACATTTTGGTTAGCAGACGTAGGTCTTAACCGCTACAACACCAGGGTTTCCAAGAGACAGAAAGGGCCGCATAAACCAGAGACTCCATCAGCCTGAGACTGGAAGAACTAGATGGTGCCAGGCTACCACCAATGACCACCTGACAGGGAACACAGCAGAGAGTACCCGATGGAGCAGGAGAAAAATGTGGAGCAGAGCTTAAATTCATGTAAAAAGATCAGACTTAATGATCTGACTGAGACTGGAGGAGCCCCAGAAGACATGGCCCCCGGGCTTTCTGTTACCCAGTACTAATACCATTCCCGAAGCCACCTCTTTAGACAAAAGTTAGACTGGACTATAACGTATAAAATAATACTTGTGAAGAGTATGCTTCTTAATTCAAGTAGATACACAAGACTAAACGGGCAGCTCCTGTTTGGAGGTGAGATGAGGAAGGGACAGGAGCTAGTTGAATGGACATGGGAAACCCGGGATGGAAAGGAGGGGTGTGCTGTCACATTACAGGGATTGCAACTAGTGTCACATAACAATATGTGTATAAATTTTTGTATGAGAAATTAACTTGAGCTGTAGACTTTCATCTAAAGCACAATTTAAAAATGTCTTTCTTCTTGACTAGGTGGAAAGCTTCACTGTATGAAGATACTGTATCTGTCTTGTTCACAGAAGGATGTAGCTAGAACAATGACTGACGTATAGTATTAAAAATTGGCTAAATGAATGAATGAGCTCATAGTCTGTCAGGAGAGATGAGACACAGACTAAAAATACCTCATGCATGAGGCAGAATGTAATTAGTATCCTAAGAGTGCTGTGTGAGTTCTAAGGAGGGACAGAGCTCCTCTGACAGAATAAATCAGGGAAGGCTTCGTGGAAGAGATGGTAATATATAAGCTGACTTTTCAAGGGCAAGTTAGATTATAACATTAGATATAGCTGGGGGAAGAAATTCCAGAGGGAATGGAAAGACAAATTTTCAGGGCCAGAGTACTGGTCAAAGGATACTTTTGGGAAGGTAGGCTGTGTTTGAGAACAAATACCAGAACACCTTAAACGCCAATTTAAAGGGGCTGAGCTTCATTTGTTAGGCTCAGTGACATCATCAGGGCTGTGTGTTAGGAAGACTGACTTGCCAATGGTGTTCAAAAATGCCAAGGCTAACATGGCACCTGACCTGAGTGGACAATGTGAATCCAGCGCCTGAACTACAGCGCCCCTGCTGAGACGTGAGCCATGGCGTACCTGCCCAGCGACAAAAGAATGGACATTGTTTTTTTGCGAAAGGTAAGTGGGTCCCCTTTGAGACATAAGCTGGCCCCTCTTCTATGGTACATAATGGGGCAAGTGGACCAGAAGGCAGGCTGGCTTACCAGAAATCTGTTCCTATTATTTACTGTTTGCTTTATATGGGTAATCATAGCAACCCTACACAACAGAGTAGATCTGCCCTATAGTGTTGCCAGGGAGTGCCTGGTGGTTTCGAACTGCCAACCTTTTAGTTAGCAGCTGTAGCTCTTAATAACTGTGCCATCAGGGTTTCCAGGTTTGTTCTTATTTTTTTAAATATGGTTAATAATAATGGCTTTCATTTGAAAAAAAGTGCTGGGTCTAGAAAATTATTACAAGTAAGAAGAACTCAATAATGTGACTGAGTATAAAAGTGTTATAAAATCTAGATGCCAAAAAGGGTTGAAAAAAACACTTAAAATTTTTTTTTTTTATTGTACTTTAGTTGAAGGCTTACAGAGCAAACTAGTTTCTCATTAAACTATTAATACACTTGCTGTTTTGTGACACTGGTTGCCAACCCCATGACATGTCAACACTCTCCCCTTCTCAAACTTGGGTTCCCCATTACCAGCTTTCGTGTCCCCTCCTGCCTTCTCATCCTTGCCCCTGGGCTGGTGTGCCCATTTAGCCTTATTTTATTTTATAGGCCTGTCTAATCTTTGGCTAAAGGGTGAACCTTAGGAGTGACTTCATCCCTGAGCTAAAAGGGTGTCCCAGAGCCATACTCCCAGAATTCTCCAGTCTCTGTCTGAACACTAAGCCTGGTTTTGCGTGTGTGTGTGTGTTAGAATTTTGTTCTATATATTTTTCCAGCCCTGTCCAGGAACTCTCTATTGTGATCCCTGTCAGAGCAGTCAGTGGTGGTAGCCGGGCACCATCTAGTTGTGCTGGACTCAATCTGGTGGAGGCTGTGGTAGCTGTGGTCCATTCGTCCTTAGGACTAATCTTTCTCTTATGTCTTTGGTTTTCTTCATTCTCCCTTGCTCCAGATGGCGTGGCCAGTGGAGTATTTTAGATGGCTGCTCATAAGCTTTTAAAACCGCAGATGCTACTCATCAAAGTAGAATGTAGAACATTTTCATTATAAACTCTATTATGCCATTTGAGTTAGAGCCTCCCCAAGTCCATGATCCCCAATGGTCCCCACAGCTCTCAGCCCAGTGATTTTGTCCCTCAGGGAGTTTGGATGTGTCTATGGAGCTCCCATGACCTTGCCTTGGACAAGTGCTGGCTTCCCCAGTATTGCGTACTGTCTTACCCTTCACCAAAGTTACTACTTATCTACCAACTAGTGTTTTTCCCTCCAGCCCTTCCCCTCCCTCGTAACCATCAAAGATTGTTTCTTTTTGTGTGTAAACCTTTTGAAGAGTTTTTATAGTAGTTGTCTCATACAGTATTTGTCCTTTTCTGATTGACTTATTTCACTCAGCGTAATGCCCTCCAGATTCATCCATGTTGTGACATGCTTCACATATTCATCCTTGTCCTTTATTGTTGTGTAATATTCCATTGTGTGTATATACCACAGTTTGCTTTTGATAAGCATCTGTTGATAGGCACGTAGGGTGTTTCCATCTTTTTGGCATTGTGAACTATGCTGCAATGAACATGGGTGTGCATATGTCTATTCATCTGACAGCTCTTATTTCTCTAGGATATATTCCTACGAATGGGATTGCTGGATCATATGGTATTTCTATTTCTAGCTTTCTAAGTAAGTGCCATATTGTTTTCCAAAATGGTTGTACCATTTTGCATGCCCATAGGCAGTGCACAAGAGTTTCAATTTTCCCACAGCCTCTCCAACATTTTTTATTTTTTGATTCGTTCCAGCGATGTCAAGGTGAGATGGTATCTCACTGTGGTTTTGATTTGCATTTCTCTAATGGCTAGTGATCATGAGCATTTTCTCATGTGTCTGTTAGCCACTTGAATGTCTTCTTGGTGAAATGTCTGTTCATATCCTTTTCCCATTTTTTAATTGGATTATTTGTCTTTTTGTTGTAGAGGTTTTGGATTTCCTGTGGATTTTAGAGATTAGACCTTTGTCAGATTTGTCATACCAAAAAATTGTTTTCCCAGCCTGCAGGTTTTTTTACTCTTTTGATGAAGTCTTTTGATGAGCATAAGTGTTTAATCTTTAGAAGATCTCAGTTACCTAGCTTATCTTCTGAAATTCATACATTATTAATTATGGTTTGTATCCTGTTAATGCAGTGTATTATGGCCTCTAGCGTTGATCCTATGATCCTATGAGTGCACTGGGAACTGGGTAGCATTGATCCTGTATTTTCTTCTATGATGTTTATAGTTTCCGGTTTTATATTTAGGTCTTTGATCCATTTTGAATTGTTTTTGTGTATGGTGTGAGATATGGGTCATTTCATTTTTTTGCAAATGGACAGTTTTGCCAGCACCATTTGTTAAAAACACTGTGTTTTCCTCATTTGATGGACTTTGAAACTTTGTCAAAGATTAGGTGACCATAGGTGGGTGGATTTACATTTGGGTTCTCAATTCTGTTCCATTGGCCAACGTTATGTTATTGTATCAGTACCAGGTTGTTTTGCCTACCGTAGCTGTATAGGAGGTTCTGAAGTCAGGTAGTGTGAGTCCTCCTACATTACTCTTCTTCAATAGTGCTTTACTTATCCGGGGCCTCTTCCCTTTCTATATAAAGTTAATGATAAGTTTTTCCATCTCTTTAAAGAATGCTGTTAGTATTTGTGTCAGGATTGCATTGTATTCGTACACTGCTTTGGGTAGAACAGACATTTTCACAATGTTAAGCCTACCTATCCATGAGCATGGTATGTTTTTCCATTTATGTAGCTCTCATTTGATTTCTTGCAGTAATGTTTTATAGTTTTCTTTGTATAGGTCTTTTACTTCCCTGGTTTGATTTATTCCTAAATATTTTATTGTTTTAGGGGTTATTTCAAATGGTATTGTTTTCCTGATTTCCTTCCCATAGTTCTCTTTATTAGCGTATAGGAATCCAACTCGTTTTTGTATGTTTATCTTGTATCCTGCGACTTTGCTGAATCCTTCTATTAGATCCAGTAGGTATCTCATGGAGTCTTTTTGGTTTTCTATGTATAGTATCATATCATCCACAAATAGGGATGGCTTTACTTTTTCCTTATCAATTTGGATGCCCTTTATTTCTTTTTCTTGCCTTATTGCTCTAGCTAGGACTTCCAGTACAATGTTAAATAGGTGTGGTGATAAAAGGCATCCTTGTCTTGTTCCTGTTCTCAAGGGGAATGTTTTCAGCCTCTCTCCATTAAGAATAATGTTGGCTGTTGGTTTTGTAAAGATGCCCTTTATTATGTTGAGGAATTTCCCTTCTATACCTATTTTATTGACAGTGTTTATCATTACTGGGTGTTGGACTGTGTCAAATGCCTTTTCTGTGTCAATTGAGATGATCATGTGATTCTTTTATTTTATTATGTGGTGGATTATGTTAATTGGTTTTCTAATGTTGACCCATGCTTGCACACCTGGTATGAATTCCACTTGGTCATGGTGTTTTATTTTTAGATATGATTCTCAAATTCTATTTGCTAGAATTTTGTTGAGAATTTTTGCGTCTATATTCATGAGATATATTGGTCTGTAATTTTCTTTTTTTTTGTGGTGTCTTTGCCTGGTTTTGGTATCAGGGTTATACTGGCTTCATAGAATGAATTTGGAAATGTGCCTTAAGTTTCTATGTTCTGAAATAGTTTGAGTAGTACTGGTGTAAGCTCTTCTCTGAATGTTTGATAGAATTCTCCAGCAATGCAATCTGGGCCAGGGCTTTTTTTTTTTTGCTGGGACTTTTATTACCTTTACAACCTTTTCTCTTGTTAATGTTCTGTTCAAGTTTTCAACATCATTTTGTGTTAGTTTGGGTAGGTAATGTGTTTCTAGAAATTTGTCCATTTCATCTAGGTTTTCAAATTTGTTGGAGTATAGTTTTTTTATATTACTCTGTTATCATCCTTTTAATTTCAGTTGGGTCTGTTGTAATGTCCCCCATTTCATTTCTTATTCAAGTTATTTGCATCCTTTCCTGTTTTTCCTTTGTCAATTTGGCCAAAGGCTTGTTGATTTTGTTTTGTTTTATTTTGGGGGGGGGTTGTTTTTCTTTTTGTGTGTGTGTGCTTTAGGGAAAAGTTTACAGCTCAGGTTAATTTCTTATACAAAAATTTATACACATTTTGTGATACTAGTTGCAATCTCTATAATGTGACAGCACACTCCCCCTTTCCATCCTGGGTTTCCTGTGTCCGTCCAACCAGCTCCTGTCCCTTCCTGCCTTCTCATTTTGCCTCTGGACAGGAGCCGCTCATTTGGTTTCCTGTATCTGCTTGAACTAAAAAGCATGCTCTTCGCAAGTATCATTTTTTGTCTTTTAGTCCATTCTTATCCTTGTCTGAAAAGTGGGCTTCAGGAACAGTTTTAGTTCTGGGTTAACAGAGTGTCCGGGGGCCATGACTTCTGGGGTTCCTCTAGTCTCAGTCAGATCATTAAGTCTGATCTTTTTATGTGATTTTGAGTTCTGCGCCACACTTTTCTCCTGCTAATGAGGGACTGTCTGTTGTGTTCCCTGTCAGGGCAGTCATTGGTGGTAGCTGGGAGTGATCTAATTCTTCTATCTCAGGCTGATGGAGTCTCTAGTTTATGTGGCCCTCTTGTCTCTTGGGCTAATATTTTCCTCGTGTCTTTAGTGTCCTTCTTTCTCCTTTACTCCATGTGGTTCGAGACCAATTGATGTGTCTTAAATGGCCGTTTGCAAGCTTTTAAGACCCCAGACACCATTCACCAAAGTGGGATGCAGAACATTTTCTTAATAAACTTTGTTACGCCAATTGACCTAGATGGTCTCTGAAACCATGGTTCCAAGACCCTAGCCCCTGCTACTTGCCCCTCAAAGTGATTGTGTTCAGGAAACTCCTTAGCTTTTGGTTTAGTCCAGTTGTGCTGACTTCCTCTGTATTGTGTTCTGTCCTTCTCTTCACCTAAGAAAATTCTTTTATACTCTCTAGTTAGCGAATTCCCCTCTCCCTCCCTACCTTTGTAACCATCGAAGAATGTTTTCTTCTGTGTTTAAACCTTTTCTTGAGTTCTTATAATATGGATCTCATAATATTTGTCCTTCTGAAACTGACTAATTTCACTCAGCATAATGCCTTCCAGATGCATTTGTGTTGTGAGATGTTTCATGGATTCAACATTGTTCTTTATCGTTGCATAGTATTCGATTGTGTGTTTGTACCATAATTTGTTTATCCATTCATCTGTTGATGGGCACCTAGGTTGTTTCTGTCTTTTTACTATTGTAAACAGTGCTGCAATAAACATGGGTGCATATATCTAGTCTTGTGACGGCTCTTATTTCTCTAGGATATATTCCAAGGGGTGGGATTGCTGGATCCTATGGTACTTCCATTTCTAGCATTTTAAGGAAGCACCAAATCGATTTCCAAAGTGGTTGTACCATTTTACATCACCATCAGCAGTGCATAAGTTTTCCATTCTCTCCACAACCTCTTCGTACTTATTATTTTGTGTTTTTTGGATTAGTGTTGGCCTTGTTGGGGGAGATGGTATCTCAATGTAGTTTTATTTGTGTTTCTTTAATGGCTAATGATTGTGAACATTTCCTCATGTATCTGTTAGCCATGTGAATGTCTTCTTTGGTGAAGTGTCTGTTCACATCCTTTGCCCAGTTTTTAACCAGGTTATTTATATTTTTGTTGTTGAGATTTTGCAGTATCTTGTAGATTTTAGAGATTAGACCCTTATCAGATATGTCGTAGCCAAAATTGTTTTTCCAGTCTGTAGGTTCTGTTTTTACTCTTTTGGTGAAGTCTTTTTCTCTTTTTTGCACTTTAGATGAAGGTTTACAGAACAAACTAGTTTCTCATTAAACTGTTAGTACACATGTTGTTTTATGACATTGGTTAACAACCCCATGACATGTCAACACCTCTCCCTTCTCGAATTTGAGTTCCTTATTACCAGCTTTTATGTCCCCTCTGGCCTTCTAGTCCTTGCCCCAGAGTTGGTGTGCCCCTTCTGTCTCGTTTTGTTTTATGGGCCTGTCCAATCTTTGGCTGAAAGGTGAACCCCAGGAGTGACTTCATTACTGAGCTGAGAGGGTGTCCGTGGGCCATATTCTCATGGTTTCTCCAGTCTCTGTTAGGCCAGCAATTCTGGTCTCTCTTTTTGAGTTAGAATTTTGTTCTACATTTTCTTCAGCTCTGTCGAGGACCCTCTATTGTGATCCCTGTTAGAGCAGTCAGTGGTGGTAGGCAGGCACCGTCTAGTTGTGCTGGACTCAATCTGGTGGAGGCCGTGGCAGATGTGGTCCATTAGTCCCTTGGACTAATCTTTCCCTTGTGTGTTTAGTTTTCTTCATTCTCCCTTGCTCCAGAAGGAGTGAGACCAGTGGAGTATCCTAGATGGCCACTCACAGGCTTTTAAGACCCCAGACACATCAAAGTAGAATGTAGAACATTTTCTTTATAAACTATGGTATGCCAGTTGAGCTAGATGTTCCCCAGGACCATGGTCCCCACAGCCCTCAGCCCAGCAAATTTGCTCCCTCAGGGAGTTTGGATGTGTCTATAGAGCTTCCATGACCTTGCCTTGTACAGGTTGTGCTGGCTTCTGCAGTTTGTGTACTGTCTTACCCTTCTTGGTGAAGTCTTCATGGGCATAAGTGTTTGATTTTTAGGAGCTCCCAGTTATCTAGTTTCTCTTCAGTGTTTTTGCATAGTTAATTATGATTTATATTCTGCTTATGCCATGTATTAGGGTTCCTAGTGTTGTCCCTATTCTTTCTTCCATGATCTTTATCATTTTAGATTTTATATTTAGGTCTTTGTTCCATTTTGAGTTAGTTTTGTACGTGGTGTGAGGTATGGGTCTTGTTTCATTTTTTTGCAGATAGATATCCAGTTATGCCAGTACCATTTGTTAAAGAGACTGTCTTTTCCCCATTTAATGGACTTTGAGACTTTGTCAAATATCAGTTGCTCATAGGTGGATTGATTTACGTCTGGGTTCTGAATTCTGTTCCACTGGTATGTATCTGTTATACCAGTAACAGGCTGTTTTGACTTGCTTGGTGGTATAATAGGTTCTAAAATCAGGTGGTGTGAGGCCTCCTGCTTTGTTCTTCTTCAGTAATGCTTTATTCATCTGGGGCCTCCTCCCTTTCCATATGAAGTTGGTGATTTGTTTCTCCATCTCATTAAAAAAATGTCTTTGGAACTTGGATTGGGATCACATTGTATCTGTGGATCGCTTTGAGTAGAACTGACATTTTCACAGTGTTGAGTCTTCCTATCCATGAGCATGGTATGTTTTTACACTTACGTAGGTTACTTTTGGTTTCTTCTGGTAGTGTCTTGTAGTTTTCTTTGTATAGGTCTTTTATGTCTCTGGTTAGATTTATTCTTAAGTATTTTATCTTCTTAGGGGTTATTGTAAATGGTATTGATTTGGTGATTTCATTTTTGAAGTTCTCTTTGTTGGTGCATAGGAATCCAACTGATTTTTGTATGTTTATCTTGTATCCTGATACTCTGCTGAACTCTTCTATTAGTTCAGTAGTTTTCTTGTGGATTCTTTGGGATTTTCTGTGTATAAGAACATATTATCTGCAAATAGGGATAAGTTTACTTCTCACTTACCAATTTGGATGCCCTTTATTTCTTTTTCTTGCCTTATTGCTCTGGCTAGGACCTCCAGCACAATGTTGAATAAGAGTGGTGATAAAGGGCATCCTTATCTGGTTCCCGTTCTCAAGGGAAATGCTTTCAGACTCTCTCCATTTAGGATGATCTTGGCCATTGGCTTTGTATAAATGCCCTTTATGATGTCAAGGTTTTCCCTTCTATTCCTATTTTGCTGAGACTTTTTTATCAGGAATGAGTGTTGGACTTTGTCAAATGTCTTTTCTGCGTCAATTGATAAGATTTTTTAGTTCTTATCTTTTGTTTTATTTATGTGATGGATTACATTGATTGTTTTTCTAATGTTGAACCATCCCTGCATACCTGGTATGAATACCACTTTGTCATAGTGAATTATTTTTTTTATATGTTGTTGAATTCTATTGGGTAGAATTTTGTTGAGGAGTTTTGCATATATGTTCGTGAGAGATATTGGTCTGTAATTTTTTTGTGTGTGTGTGCTGTCTTTACCTGGTTTTCGTGTAAGTGTTATGCTGGCTCCATAGAATGAGCTTGGGAATATTCCATCTTTTTCTATGCTCTAAAATCTCTTTAGTAATACTGTTTTTAACTTGTCTCTGAAAGTTGAGTAGAATTCTCCTGTGAAATGGTCAGGGCCAAGGCTTTTTTGGGGGGGAGGGAATTTTTTTAAATTTCCTTTTCAATCTCTTCTTTTGTTAGAGGTTTATTTAGTTTCTTTACCTCAGCGTGTGTTAGTTTAGGCAGGCTCTGTGTGCCTAGAAATTTGTCCTTTTCCTCTAGGTTTTCAAAGTCGTTGGAGTACAATTTTTCATAGTATTTTGTTATGATTCTTTTAATTTCAGTTGGGTCTGTTGTGATATTGTGCATCTCATTTCTTATTTGGGTTATTTGCTTCCTCTCCTGTTTTTCTTTTGTCAGTTTGGCCAATGGTTTATTGATTTTGTTGATGTTTTCAAAGAACCATGTTTTAGTCTTATTGATGCTATTGTTTTTCTAATCTCTATTTCATTATTTCTTCTCTGATCTTTATTATTGCCTTTCTTCTGCTGGCTGTGGGCTTCTTTTGCTGTTCTCTTTCTATTTGTTTTAGTTGTGTAGCCAATGTTTCATTTTTGTCTCTTTCTTTTTCTTGATGTATGTGTTTATTGCTATAAATTGACCCTTGAGCACTGCCTTTGCTGTGTCCCAAAGGTTTTGGTATGATATGTTTTCCTTCTTGTTTGAGTTCTAGGAATTTTTTGATTCCATCTTTGATTTCTTCTATTACCCAGTGGTTTTGAAGCAGGGTGTTAGTCAGTTTCCATATATATATATATTTTCCCCTGGCTCTTCCTGTTGTTAATTTCTACATTGATGGTGTTGTGGTCAGAGAAGATACTTTGTATTATTTCAATGTTCTGGATTTTGTTGAGGGTTGCTCTGTGGCCTAAGATGTAGTGTGTTCTGGAGAATGTTCCATGTGCGTTGGAAAAGAATGAGTATTTTGCAGCTATTGGGTGGAGTGTTCTATCAATGTCTACGAGGTCAAGTTGGCTGGTTGTGGCCTTTTAGCTCTTCTGTATCTTTGTTAAGTTTCTTTCTAGATGTTCTGTCATTTACTGAGATTGGTGTGTTGAAGTCTCCTACTATTATCGTGGAACTGTCAATTTCTCTTTTCAGCGCTGTTAGAGTTTGTTTTATGTATTTTGGAGCCCTGTCATTGGGTGCATAAATGTTTATTATGGTTATGTCCTCATGGTGGATTGTCCCTGTAATCAATATATAATGTCCTTTTTTGTCTTTCATGATAGATTTTGTTTTAAAGTCTATTTTATCTGAGATTAGTATTTTCACTCTTGTTCTTCTTTGGTGGCTGTTCGCTTGATATATTTTTTCCACTCTTTGATTTCTAATAAATTTATGTCATTGTTTCTAAGATGTGTCTCTTATAGACAGCATATTGATAGGTCCTGGTTTTTTATCCATTCTGCCACTCGCTGTCTCTTTATGGGTACATTAAAGACATTTACTTTCAGTGTGATTATTGATAGGTGTGTGTTTATTGCTGTCATTTTGTTCTGCTTTTTTTGTGGTGCTGACATTTTCTTTGTTCCTCATACTCTGATGTGCTGAATTACTTTTGTTCTGTGGATTTTTTGTTCATTTCTTTCATTTTTGTAGATTTTATGTTTACCAAGAGTTTATGTTTTTTGTCTTTATTTTGATGAGTAGGTTTGTTAACTTTCTTTGTGATTACCTTGAAATTTACCCCTATCTTTGTAAGTTTAAAGCAGCCTTTTATTACTTTATAATGCCTTGACTTCCTCTCCATTTGAAAGTTCTATAGCTGTACCGTTTATTCCCTCTTTTATTGTTCTGACATTGTTGTCATTTACAGAGTGATGTCTCTGGTTCACTGTTGTAAATTTTTCTAGTTTTGTTTTAACCTTGAGAGTTCATTATCTAGTTTGACATCTGGCTTATGCTGTCTTATGTGTTAGATTCAGGTTGTTGTCTGATGTCGTTAGTTCTCTAAATGAATGAGTCCCTTTAATAATTCTTCTAAGCTTCATTTGGTTTTAATGTATTTCCTTAATTTCTGTTCATCTGGAAGTATCCTAACTTCACCATCATATTTGAGCAAGAGTTTTGCAGGATATATTATTCTTGGTTGGTGGTTTTTTCCTTTCAAAATTTTATATATGTCATCCCATTGCCTTCTTGTCTGCTTGGTTTCTGCCGAGTAACCAGAATTTAGTCTTATTGTTTCCCCTTTGTATGTGGCTTTTCATTTTTCTTGAGCTGCTCTCAGGATTCCGTGTCATTGGTTTTAGCAAGTGTGATTATGATATGTCTTGGTGTTTCTCTTTTGGAATCTATTCTGTAAGGGGTTTGTTGAGCTTCTTAGGTAGTCGGCTTTTTGTGTTTCATGATATTAGGGAAGTTTTCTGTCAGCAAATCTTCAATGATCCTCTCTGTGTTTTCTGTTTTTTCTCCCTTTCTGGGACTCTGGTCACATGCAAATTTTTGCTTTTGATTTTTATTTCACGTCATTCTCAGGGCTTCTTCATTTTTCTTCATTCTTTTCTCCGTTTTTTTTTTTTTCAAAGTGGTATCCAAGGATTTGTCATCAATTTTGATGATCCTGTCTTCCATTGCTTCAAATTTGCTCCTAAAACTTTCTATTGCACTGTCCATTTCTGAAATCTTGTTTATCTTTTGTATTTCTAATTGCTGTTTTTGGATGATATCGAGTTGTTTATTTATTTTGACATTTTGTTCCAGTATTATTTTCCTAATTTCTTCCATTGTTTTGTCTGCCTTTCCCATGATTTCGTCTGTATTTTCCATAATTTTGTCTATTTTTTCCTTTTTCTGTCTGCATTTTCCTTCATCTGTTGCAGAACACTGAATATTAGAGTTCTGAATTTCCTATCAGGTAGTTCCAGTGCCTTTTCTTCTAGCAGAAGGTCATCTGGTGTTTTATTTTGGTCACTTCATGGAGCCATCCTCTCCTGTTTTTGTATATGTTTTGATATCGTCTGCTGTTTCTGGGACATTCCGGAACTATTTTCTTTATTTGTTGTTTTTAGTTGTTTCACCCTGCTTTTTTGTTTTATTTGGTTATTCTGGGCAGGCAGTCTGAGTGTGCCTTGTTGCTTGCTTGCCTGTGGGCATACTTCTCACCACCTTGTCCAGGTGGGCAGGGCTGGTCACTCAGCTATGGTGCAGCAGGCCCGGTCCAGTGGGAGTGGAGTGGTGGGAATGGGTACCTTGCAACACGAACTGGGGGTGATGGAGTGGGGTTGGGGAGCAGTGAAGGGCAGGGACTGAGGGACCTCATTGGTACCACTCGGGGGCATGGCACTTGACACACGGTGCAGATAGGTTGGAGGGAAAGGACAGGATGTGATGTGCAGAGCTAAGTGGGTTGGTGAAAGAAGAGAGAGAAACAAAGGCAAAATTCTTTAAAAGTTAAAAAAAAGGCAAAAAATGAAGTGAAAAATAAATAAAATAAGAAGAAAAAAGTAAAAAAAATAGCAGTATGGTGAGATTCCGCAGGTGGGGGTGGGGCAGACCTGGCTTGACCTGTTGAGAAGTGCAGTGGGTGGTGCACAGGCCTAGACAGGCAGGAGAAAGGAAAGGAAAGAGGGGAAAGAGAGAGAAGAAACCAACCATCAAATAAGGAAACAAATCAATAAAGAGTAATAAATAAAAACAACAACAGCACCAAAAAAATGTAGAGGGGGCACCTTCCATTAGTGGTGGGGTGGGGGGAATTGGAGTGGCAGCAAGCTGATGTCTCTCTCACCGGGTGGCATGGCACGGCCCATCAGGAAGGGGTGGAGGCAGTGCAGGGCTTAGGTGAAGGGAGAAGGAAAAGGGGAAGGGGAAAGATGAAGAAAAATAAAAATATGGCACTGAGTGAGCTGGCCTCTAGTGTTAGCACAGGCCGGTGGAGGCCATGTTCCAGTGGCTTTCCGGCTGTGTGGTACAGCACAGCCCTCAATGAAGTTGAGATTGGCACACCAGGCTGGGTGGATGGGAGAAAAGAAAGGAAGGAAGGGAGAGAGAGAGAGAGGAAACAATAACGAGAAAAACAACAAGAAACAAAAAAATAAATGAACAACAATAAATAAATAAAATGGCACTGAGGGAGCTGATTGGTGACGGCAGCACAGACCTGGGGAGCCCAGGTGCAGTGACTCTCCAATCAAACTGTGCAGCTCAAAAGAACAAAGCAAACAAACCAAAAAATCACAGCCCATCAAGAAGGGGAGGGGATGGCACACAGGCTAGCTGGGCAGGAGAAAAGGAAGGAAGGGAGAGAGAAGCAACAAAAAAGCCCAAAAATCAGTATCAAAAAACAAACAAATAAACAAAACGAACAAAGCAAATAAACCAAAAAATTACAGCCTGTCAAGAAGGGGCATGGGTGGCACATGGGGTTAGTTGGATGGGAGAAAGGAAAGGAAGGGAAAGAGAGAAAAGCAACAAAAAAAAGCCCACAAAAAGTATCAAAAAACAAATAAACAACAAAAGAACCGCACACACAAAAAAGAACAATGCAAACAGACCAAAAAAATCACAGCCTGTCAAGAAGGGGAGGGGATGGCACATGGGGCTAGCTTGGTGGGAGTAAGGAAAGGAGAGACAGAGAGAAGCAACAACAACAAAAAGCCAAATATATATATATATATATACAAACCAAAAAAAAGACTGATGGGAGTGGGGTGGACACTGACAGCAGTGAGCTAGTGTCTCTCTGGCCAAGCAACCATGGCCTGTTGGCAAGCAGTGGAGGCTGCATAGAGGGAAGAAGGATGGGGGGTGGGAAAGCATGTATCCCTGGTTACAGGGTGCTCTGTCTCTTGTTGGGAGCTCTATGAAGTTGCCTTCCTTTACTCTTTGTCTGAGTTCTTTGGTGGCTGTAGCCCAAGATGGCAAATCTGGCCACGTTAGTTGGTATGGGACCTTCACTCCATAGCTCTCTTTGTTCTCTGTTCTCTGTCAGTTTCTTATTCCACCCAGTGCTTGACCGAGTTCTTTATTCCTTCGTTTGGTACTTGGGGTTCTAGAATTGACGTTTGTATCTGTTTTACTTAGTTTTTCAGGTCTTTGCTGCAGAGGGACAGCATGGTGCTTCTGTCTGTAGTACCATGTTGGTTCCCCGATAAAATCTTCTGCACGGAAAGTTCTGAATTCAAAATACAAACAAATACTGGGGAAAATATTTGCAATACTTGGTACTTCTAAAAGTTAATCTCCCTAATATATAAAGAACTAGAAATAGCAAGCTAAAGACCAACAGCCCAACAGAAACATGAGAAATGAACTATGCATTCTCAGAAAAGGAAATAAAAATAATGGACAATTATATTTATAAAATTTCAATTTCACTAATATTAAAATAAAAAATTATATCTGCATAGGCATATCAGGTTCATTTATCAGATTGGCAAAGATCAAAAAGTTTGATATCTGTGTCACTAAAGTTTGATTTCAAAGAGCAGCTCAAGATGACAAAGTATTATAATGTCACGTGCAAAGAGCTGGAGGTAGAAAACCAAAAGGGAAGAACATGCTTGGCGTTTCTCAAGCTGAAAGAACTGAAGAAAAAATTCAAGCTTTGAGCTGTAATAGTGAAGGATTCTATGGGGAAAATATTAAATAACGCAGAAAGCATCAAAAGTAAGATGGAAGGAATACACAGAGTCATTATGCCAAAAAGAATTAGTTGACATTCAACCTTTTCAAGAGGTCGTTTATAATCAGGACCCATGGTACTGAAGGAGGAAGTCCAAGCTGTACTGAAGGCATTGGCGAAAAACAGGCTTCAGGAATTGACGAAATATCAGTTGAGATGTTTCAACAAACAGATGTAGCACTGGAAATGCTCACTCACCTATGCCAAGAAATTTGGAAGACAGCTATCTGGCCAACCAACTGGAAGAGATCCATATTTATGCCTATTCCAAAGAAAAGTGATCCAACCGAATGCGGAAATTATCCACCAATATCATTAATATCACACGCAAGCAAAAGTTTGCTGAAGATCATACAAAAGTGGCTGCAGCAGTATATCGACAGGCAACTGCCAGAAATTCAGGCTGGTTTCAGAAGACGACGTGGAACCAGGGATATCATCGTTGATGTCAGATGGATCCTGGATGAAAGCAGAGAATACAAGAAGGATGTTTTCCTGTGTTTTATTAACTATGCAAAGGCATTCGACTGTGTGAGTCATAACAAATTATGGATAATATTTTGAAGAATGAGAATTCCAGAACACTTAATTGTGCTCATGAGGAACCTTTACATAGATCAAGAGGCAGTTGTTCAGGCAGAACAAAGGGCTACTGATTGGTTTAAAGTCAGGAAAGGTGTGCGTCAGGGTTGCATCCTTTCACCATACCTATTCAATCTGTATGCTGAGCAAATAATATGAGAAGCTGGACTATATGAAGAAGAACAGGCATCAGGATTGGAGGAAGACTCATTAACAACCTGCATTATGCAGATGACACAACCTTGCTTGCTGAAAGTGAAGAGGACTTAAAGCACTTACTGACGAAGATCAAGGACCACTGCCTTCAGTGTGGATTACACCTCAACATAAAGAAAACAAAAATCCTCACAACTGGACCAATAAGCCACATCATGATAAACGGAGAAAAGACTGAAGTTGTCAAGGATTTTATTTACTTGGGTTCACAATCAACACCTATGGAAGCACCAGTCAAGAAATCAAAAGATGCATCACATTGGGCAAATCTGCTGCAAAGGACCTCTTTAAAGTGTTGAAGAGCAAAGATGTCACCTTGAAGACTAAGGTGCGCCTGACCCAAGCCATGGTATTTTCAATCACATCATATGCATGTGAAAGCTGGTCAATGGATAAGAAAGACTGAAGAAGAATTGATGCCTTTGAATTGTGGTGTTGGAGAAGAATATTGAATATACCATGGACTGCCAAAAGAATGAACCAATCTGTCTTGGAAGAAGTACAGCCAGAATGCTCCTTAGAAGCAAGAATGGCAAGACTGCATCTTACATACTTTGGACATGTTGTCAGGAGGGATCAGTCTCTGGAGAAGGACATCATGCTTGGTAAAGTACAGGGTCAGCAGAAAAGAGGAAGACCCTCAACAAGATGGATTGACACAGTTGCTGCAACAATGGGCTCAAGCATAACAGTGATTGTAAGTACGGCACAGGACCAGGCAATATTTCTTTCTGTGGTACATAGGGTAGCTATGAGTCAGAACCAACTTGATGGCATCTAACAACAACAAAGTTTGATAAATGGGGTACTGAGTGGGTAGGGAAATAGGCATTCTCGTATATTGCTGGTAAGAGTGTAGGATGTAAAACCCTTATAGAGGGTAATTTGGCAGTATCTATAAAAACTGCAAAAGAAGTCAGAAAATAAGCCAGCAAATAAACAAGTAGTTAGTTTCAAGGAGTGGTGAAAGCTGTGAAGAAAGCAAGCAGGGTGGTGTGGCTGAGACTTGGCAGGCCTGGGATGGGCCTTCTTTAGATAAATTAGCCAAGGAAGGAGTCTCTGGGGATGTACATGGCATCAAACTGCTTCCTGGGGGCCATGTTGGGGGTTCGTTAAATAACAGCTGAATAAAAGAAGAGTGATTGCAACTGAGAAACCATAGTAGCTCTATTCCCATCCGTAGGCATCAAGATTCTGTGAAGAGGTGAGGTGACCAAGATGTAAAGGAGAGATGAGATGAGGGAGGAAGAGATGGAGGAGGGCAGGGGTGGGAAGGGGCACAAAGGGGCAGAGAAAGGCTGAAGAGCAGCACTAGGCAGGTGAATGTTCAGGATGACGGACTCCCATCATGGCAAGGGAGGAGAAGAATGGGAGGGAAGAGGCACACACTGAAAGAGGCCACAGATAAGGAAGGTATCACAGGAGGAGAGAGGACAGAGGGCCTTTGTCTTCTCAATACCCACAGTCATCACTCCTGGACTTGCCAGAGGGTGGCTTCTGGGCCACTGAAGTTGTGGTGGACCAGAAATCAGAAAACCACTTACTGGCTGTGTAACCTTGGGGAAGTCATTTATCTTCTCTGGGGCTCATCTCCCAATTTTGTTCTCACCAACTCAATCTGAAGTGGAGCAAGCCCTTTCCCTACCCCAATTTCATTTTCTGTACCATCCTCCCACGTTCTGTTTCCCATAGCACCTATCACTCTTTAAGTAGGGTGGCCGGCCATCACTATTTGCCTGGGACTCAGGAGTTCCAGGACATGGGACTTTCGGTTTTAAAACCGAAACAACCCCAAGCGAACGAGGAGAGTTGGTTACACTGTCTCTAGTATTACCTTCTTTGTTCTTTTTTTTTTTTTTTTGTATTTTCTACTTTCCCAGCCAGGTTATAAACTTTCTGGGGGCAGGGACTTTCTGTCTCGAAGGCTTGTGGGGGTCATAGAAGAGGAGAGAAGTAGAGAAACAGATCACCTGAGGTCTTAAAGTGTTTCAGTGACTGTGGGCAACGCCCTTCTTTTACTGGCTTCAGAACCTTCCTCTGAGATGAAGTCCCTTTTTATTATACAGTAATAATTTCCTGTCAGTTAAAGAAGCCCACACCTTGAGGGGAAGCACAGGGCTCTGTACATCTGCAGGGGAAGTGACTGGTTCAAGGAGAAGGTGGCGAAGGTTCCTACTGGTGCCTTCTGTGGCGTGGGTGGGGCATAAGCCCAGGCCCACAGGTAAGCTTACCTGCCAGTTCAGCTGAGGGGTGGGGCATGTGGCCCAGACTGGACAGAGGTGGGTAGGAAGAGGGAGAACTGCAGTAACCTCAGGTTGGGCCAGGCCAGAGGCTGTTGTAGCTTTAACCAGTCAGCCAGGACCTGTGTGGTGCCTGCCAGTGCCAGGCTAGACTTGGGGCAGAGAAAAAGCAAGACCATGGTGGGGAAGATGAGGCCTGTGCTGTGGACACTCTGTGCCGGTGAGTAGGCCTCTCCTCCATCTAGCTCCCAGGGGTGGGTGGGATCAAGGGTGAAGTTCTCCCAGAGCCTCCCCATGGAGGAAGGGCCTCCAGTGACACAGTTGCGTTCCTGCTGGACTGAATTACAGGCTCTGTTTCAGGCAGCAGTTTCCAGACTAGTGCCCCGAATCAGAATGGTTTTTATTTGCTTATTAGTAAATAAAATTTCAGCCCATTTTAGAATGAAGAATTCATAATACTTTGAAGACTGTATTTTCTGATCCCAAACCAGTGCCTAGGGTCACACACAAGATCTGACAATGGGGGACAAAGCATTTGAAATCAAAGTTATCCCAGAAAATCCACTGCTATGTTTACTACCAAAGATTTAAATGTTGCCTTAAACCCAGAGAAAGAGACAATGATGAGTGATGTCATCAGCATTGCATACACGGAAAGCGAGGTACTGAAAGAAGATGCTACTTACCCAGTATTGTTGGTAAAAAGAAGAAAAGATTCAAACCTTAAAAAAAAATTGCAATAAACTAGAAAGGCTCTTCCGAAAGGCTAAAACTTAGCCCTTCTGATACTGTCACCGCTGAAAACTCTCAAGAAGTAGATAGCTCTGGGAAAAAAAAAAAAAAAATCAGACATTCTTTGCTCTAATAAACCAAACCCGGCACTGTTCAGTGGATTCTGACTCACAGCCACCCTATAAAACAGAGTAGAACTGCCCCATAGGGTTTCCAAGGAATGCCTGGCGGATTCGAACTGCTGACCTTTTGGTTAGCAGCCATCGCATTACCAGCGCTCCTTTGCTTTAACAATTGGATCCAAATCAATTGCTAGATGGGTTAGGATGGAAGCCTTGCTGTTAGGGTACCTAGGCTTGGGAAGGGAGTAGAATTGAGACAGAGAAGGTGAGAGATGGGGGGTTTGGGGGATTTTAGGGGCATCTTTGGTTCGGTATTTGGCTATGCTGAGAAATCTCATTAGCTTGCAAAAAATCCAGAAACTGTTGCAGGCTTCGGGAATCTGGCAAGAATGAGGAGGAAGCAAAGAGCTATACCAGGAAACAGGACCCAAAACCCCTTGGGGAGATGGGCCAGGAGGCTGTGTTTAAGAGGTCACTTTCTGCAAGTACGATTGCCACTGACCCAGCTCATTTCTCTCAGGTCCCCAGGCTGCCTCTCCTGCCAGATTTCTCAAAGCCCACCTTTGGGAGGGCAAAGAGGTGCTGGAGGAGGGCTGTCTCAAAGGGTTTGGAAGTAGACCTGGAAGAGATAAATCAGCTCAGGCTGGATCAACCCTTGCCCTGGGGTTCACTGACTGGGGGCAGAAAGCTGCTCGTCATCAGCTGAGATGGACTGGCTGGTTCATTCGCTCATCCAAACAAGTATTTACTGGGCACATACTTTGTGCAGGCACCACAGAAGCCAGGTTTTAGGGAAGAATTGGTTCATGGGCACAGGTGTAACCCTTATCTTGCCTTTGCCCTTCAGCATCCCATCCCAGGGCTTCTCGATATCCCAGCTGTTTTGCTTCTTGTGATATTGGTCACAGGCATGAGGAGTCTGCAAGGACCACCATCATGAGTGAGCTTGTCTCAGCTATCAGATCCAGACAGGGAGGCTGCTTCAAGCTGAGGGAGGGCGGGAGGGAGGCTGAAAGGAAACACCACCAAGGCCTGGCTAGGCCAGAAGTCTATTCTGTGCCCCCTCCCACACCTACATTCCTGTATTTGTAGTCTGGCTGCAGCCCTGTGCACAAATTTAAAAAGTGAGTTTGGCTTAGGAAAAAAACCAAAACAAAATGCTCACCCAGCTCAGCACAAAAAGTGTCCTGAACTCTGAATTGCCTGGAGCAGAACATTTCGCCTCTTCCTGCCTGTGACCCCTGGGTGAACTCAACCAGGGGAACCAGTTCTTGGGCACGTTTTCCAGCCTCAGAGGGAGAAAGTCTTTTCTGATAGGGTGTGTCTTCAGCCCCCACCCCCTTCCCTCCAACCACCCAGCCAGCCCAGCCCAGGACAGGGTGCCCACACTGTTTCTCCCACAGAGTAAGAGGTGGGGCTGGAGCAGTGGGCAGCGGACAGGACTCCCTGGGCACCATAAGGCACAGGGAGAGTTTGGCAATATGTGGTGGTAAAATAGTCATTGCCATGAGCAGGTGAGCAGGGAAGGTCTTCAAGGATCAAACCTAAGAGCAACCAGAAAGCCCAGCCCACCACGCCTCCTCCTTTGCATATCTGGGAGGCAGAAGTTGTTTGCCCTTGAACAGAACTGCCCCAATAGGATTTTCTTGTTTATAATCTTTATGGTTTCCCGGGAGCCACTGGGTGGGTTTGAACTGGCCAGCTTTGCTGTTAGCAGCCAAGCTCTTAACCCTTGCACCACCAGGGCTCCTTGGGAGGTGGAGGTAGGGGCAGGAAAATTTAGGGAAGGCCTCCTGGAGAAGGGGGGTCTTGAGCTGGGTTCCAGAGGACCTACTGGCTTTTTTCTCTTCTTCCTTTTTCCATCTGAGAGGATCCTCGGGTCCGAACTTGCCTGGCAACAAGTCGGTTTCTGCTAATGACCTGGGCAGGGAAACACTAAGCTGATGAGGATAGGCCCCAGGGTTCCTGTTGGGCTTTGGGGAAACGGAAGATACCACACAAGGTTGTATCCAGAGGTTGCAGCTGTAAGACAGTACATTGTCTATAGGGAATTTAAAAACAATAATAAACCAAACTAAACCCATTGCTGAGTTGATTCTGACTCATAGTGACCCTATAAGACTGCCCCATAGAGTTTCCAGGGAACTGCTGGTAGATTCGATCTGCTGACGTTTTGGTTAGCTTCCGATCTCTTAACCACTGTGCCACTAGGATGCCAAAACAATAATAACACTGACTAAAAGTCCACTGTTTATTATCACATCTGCTAGCAATCCTAAGCCACATCAGCACAAAATACTCCTTCTTGCCAAGGCAGATGCTCCCATCCCTTCCCGCCTTGGCCCTCTTGTTGCCATCACATGCACTGGAGGGAGGGGCCAAACCACAGCCCCTCTTCCCTTCTGGCTGTTTCAAGCTGGGCAAATTACTTCTCCTCAATAAACCCCAATTTCCTAATCCGTGAAATGGAGTTAGTAATTGTACTTCCCATAGGGTCATTATGGATATTAAATGAGGTTATACATGTCAAGATCTTGGAATAATGCCTGACACATTAAAAAACAAAACAAAACAGTTGTTCTTGAGTCCACTTTGATGGTGACCCTATGTGCGTCAGAGCAGAACTGTGATCCATAGGGTTTCCAGTGACTGATTTTTTGGAAGTAGGTCACCAAACCTTTCTTCTGAGGCACATCTAGGTGGACTTGAACCTCCAACCTTTCAGTTAGCAGCCGAGCCATTTGCACCACCCAGGGGCTCCAGCATATGATAAGCACTCCATAAATACCAGTTATTATTGTTGCTGTTGTTACTATCAGTGTGGCATGTGTAAGGTGCAGGAAATTAACTAGCCGTTGGTGATCACCTGTGAGCTCTGCTCCGGCAGACATGCGCCAAGTAGGGGAATCAGGGGTCACTGTGGGTGGAGCCCTAAGTTACCATCACAGAGTGCTGGGCCCGCACCTGCTGCTAGAGAAGATGTCCTAACTCACGTGCAGAACTAAGGCTCTTCCTCTCCTGGAACTTTTCAGCCACCAGACTCCATGACGGATTTGATGTGATAGAAGGTACAGATGCAGGGAAGCAGATGTATAAAGAAGAGCCCACCAGGAAAGCTCCAGAAAAAAAAAAAAAAGTCCCAAAGTAGCTCTGCCTGGAGCCACTAAAATCTTCCAAAACCTAATAAAACCCCCCAAAGTCCCACCTGCCTAGAACTAGAGGAAACCCCCTTGGCCCTTAAATTAGAAACATTAAGGAAAGTACTGCTTCAGAGAAATAAAGAAATCCATCATCTCAGAATATCGTACCGGTTGAGAAAATATGCATTTTTTTCTCCTCATCTAAAAAGTTTCAGTAAGCCCATAGATGAGCGATCCATGATGGATTTTGGTGGGGAGCTAAGTTCCCACGTTCCTGACTTTTTAAGACTGATCAAGCCATTTTAGAATCCTTCCCTAGAGCCACGATCCAGGAACAATTTTTCTAAATGTGTGGCCTTGCACTTGCCCACTTGAAGTGCCATGTCCCTGCTGGTCACACAGGCTTGGGGTGCACCCTGGTGTGCCCTGTCACTGTGACATGTCATAGCCCAGTGCCACCTGCGTGTTGAGTTGGGTGCACAGCGTGGCCCAAGTTGCACGGTTTACGGGGGCTCAGCCTCGGACATGCACATCTGATGATAATCAGATAAGAGAGTGGCCAGTTAATCCTGACCCTGAAAGGGGGGAATCCAGGCCAGAACCAGGGCGGTATCAACCTAAAGTCTACCTACAAGCCCAGCCTTCCATCTGCTCTGCAGCCCTGGGCTCTGTTGCCACTCCAGTCCCCAGGACCTGGCTCCCACGTGGGACCCAGGCACCACCTGCTCTGGGCCTGAGCACAAGTCAGAAGCTGGCACTCACAGGAAGGGCCCATGCGCAGAACAGGTTCAGGGGGAATCACACTGTCTCCTCACAGACACACAGCAGGTCCCAGCCCTAAAGGGGAGAGGATGTAACAGACGGTCAGTCTAAGAGGGCTATGTGTTCCATGGGCGAGGAGTGATGATTTAGGGCGTGGCCATCAACTCTGGCTGCCCATCAGAATCACCTGGAAGTAGAAACACAGATGCTCAGGGCCCCCGACCTTCTGAATCTGAGTCCGGGGGCAGAATCTGGGCACCTCTCTGATCTTTAGAAAGCTCCCCACATGCTTCTGCTGTGCAGTCTAGGCTTAAAGTTAAATATTGGAGCTTGAGTAGAAGTCCGTTGGATGAGCTGTTGAAATAGTCTAGGACGATACTCTTCACCTGGGCTTCAGCTCAGTTTTGCATCTCCCCGAGTTACTGCCCAATCTCTGGCTTGGTACCTCAACTCAGGGGGCCCAACTGCAGATAGCCTCACAGCTAGTGCACGTACAAAGCACTGAGGATCTTCTTAAAATGACGCTGATTCATTAGGTTCAGGGTAGAGCCTGAGACTCTGCATTTCTAACAGACCCCAGGTGAGGCTGCTACTTGTGCAAGGATCACAGTTTGAAAAGCAAGACTCTAGAGAAGAATTGGCTCATGGGCACAGGTGTGATCCTAATCTTGCCTTTGCCTTTCAGCATCCTATCCCAGGGCTTCTTGATTCCCCAGCCATGTTGCCCATTGTGATGTCATTCACCAGAAGGCCCCAGTAAAATTGTGCCTGACTCAGCCTGTGCTTTACTCCTTGCAGTGTTTGGCCCTGTTCTTCTCTCCCACCTTTCGGAAACACTCTCTTCTGTTGGTTCCCATCATACACTTTCCCCCGGTTCTCCTCCTGAATTCCTGACCTGATTCTTCCGTGTCTCCTTTGCAGCCTCACCCTCCTTTGTCCTGCCACGAAATGTCAGAGCTCCTCACCCTTGGTCCTAGATGCTCTTCTCTTTCCACTCATCCACATCCACAGTTTCGGTTACCACCCATGCCCAGTTGACTCATGAATTTCTATCTCTAAACCTGTCCACTCTTGAGCTGTTGTTATTGTTGTTAGGTGCCGTCAAGTTGGTTCCAACTCATAGCGACCCTATGCACAACAGAACGAAACGCTGCCCAGTCCTGAGCCATCCTTACAATCATTGTTATGCTTGAGCCCCTTGTTGCAGCCACTGTGTCAATCCACCCCATTGAGGGTCTTCCTCTTTTCCTCTGACCCTGTACTCTGCCAAGCATGATGTCCTTCTCCAGGGACTGATCCCTCCGAACAGCATGTCCAAAGTACGTAAGACGCTGTCTCACCATCCTTGCCTCTAAGAAGCATTCTGGTTGCACTTCTAAGACAGATTTGTTCGTTCTTTTGGCAGTCCATGGTATATTCAACATTCTTCGCCAACACCACAATTCGAAGGCATCAATTCTTCTTCGGTCTTCCTTATTCACTGTCCAGCTTTCACATGCATATGATGTGATTGAAAATATCATGGCTTGGGTCAGGCGCACCTTAGTCTTCAGGGTGACATCTTTGCTCTTCAACACTTTGAAGAGGTCCTTTGCAGCACATTTGCCCAATGCAATGTGTCTTTTGATTTCTTGACTGCTGCTTCCATGGCTGTTGATTGTGGATCCAAGTAAAATGAAATCCTTGACAACTTCAGTCTTTTCTCCGTTTATCATGATGTGGCTTATTGGTCCAGTTGTGAGGATTTTTGTTTTCTTTATGTTGAGGTGTAATCCATACTGAAGGCTGTGGTCTTTGATCTTCATTAGTAAGTGCTTCAAGCCCTCTTCACTTTCAGCAAGCAAGGTTGTGTCATCTGCATAATGCAGGTTATTAATGAGTCTTCCTCCAATCCTGATGCCCTGTTCTTCTTCATATAGTCCAGCTTCTTGGATTATTTGTTCAGCATACAGATTAAATAGGTATGGTGAAAGAATACAACCCTGACACACACCTTTCCTGACTTTGAACAGTATCCCGTTGTTCTGTCCAAACAACTGCCTCTTGATCTACGTAAAGTTCCTCATGAGCACAATTAAGTGTTCTGGAATTCCCATTCTTCGCAATGTTATCCATAATTTGGTATGATCCACACAGTCGAATGCCTTTGCATAGTCAATAAAACACAGGTAAACATTCTTCTGGTATTCCCTGCTTTCAACCAGGATCCATCTGACATCAGCAATGATATCCCTGGTTCCATGTTCTCTTCTGAAACCAGCCTAAATTTCTGGCAGTTCCCTGTCAATACACTGCTGCAGACGTTTTTGAATGATCTTCAGCAAAATTTTGCTTGCGTGCGATATTAATGATATTGTTCTATAATTTCCACATTTGGTTGGATCACCATTCTTGGGAATAGGCATAAATACGGATCTCTTCCAGTCAGTTGGCCAGGAAGCTGTCTTCCATATTTCTTGGCATAGACGAGTGAGCACCTCCAGCGTTGCATCTGTTTGTTGAGACATCTCAATTAATACTCCATCAATTCCTGGAGCCTTGTTTTTCACCAATGCCTTCAGTACAGCTTGGACTTCTTCCTTCAGTACCATCGGTTCCTGATCATATGCCACCTCTTGAAATGGTTGAATATCGACTAATTCTTTTTGGTATAATGACTCTGTATTCCTTCCATCTTCTTTTGATGCTTCCTGTGTTGTTTAATATTTTCCCCATGGAATCCTTCACTATTGCAACTCGAGGCTTGAATTTTTTCTTCAGTTCTTTCAGCTTGAGAAACAGCGAGACTGTTCTTATTTTTTGGTTTTCTATCTCCAGCTCTTTGCATATGTCATCATAATATTTTACTTTGTCTTCTCAAGAGGCCCTTTGAAATCTTCTGTTCAGTTCTTTTACTTCAGCAATTCTTCCTTTTGCTTTAGCTGCTCGACAATCAAGAGCAAGTTTCAGAGTCCCTCTGACATCCGTCTTGGTCTTTTCTTTCTTTCCTGTCTTTTCAGTGACCTCTTCCTTTCTTCATGGATGATGTCCTTGATGTCATTCCACAACTCGTCTGGTCTTCGGTCACTGGTGTTCAATGCGTCAAATCTATTCTTGAGATGGTCTCTAAATTCAGGTGTGATATACTCAAGGTCATATTTTGGCTCTCGTGGACTTGCTCTGATTTTCTTCAGTTTCAGCGTGAACTTGCATATGAGCAATTGATGGCCGGTTCCGTAGTCGGCCCCTGGCCTTGTCCTGACTGATGATGTTGAGCTTTTCCATCGTCTCTTTCCACAGATGTAGTCAATTTGACTTCTGTGTGTTCCATCTGGCAAGGTCCATGTGTATAGTCACCATTTATGTTGGTGAAAGAAGGTATTTGCAATGAAGAAGTCGTTGGTCTTGCAAAATTCTATCATTCCATCTCCGACATTGTTTCTATCACCAAGGCCATATTTTCCAACTACTGATCCTTCTTCTTTGTTTCCAACTTTAGCATTCCAATCGCCAGTAATTATCAATGCATCTTGACTGCATGTTCGATCAATTTCAGACTGTAGCAGCTGATAAAAATATTCTATTTCTTCATCTTTGGCCCTAGTGGTTGGTGCGTAAATTTACGCTCTTGAGCTAGAGACCCACAATCCCAACAGGCCACTTGATTCCCAACTTAGATGTCTCAAAAGCACTTCAGACTCAGAAACGGAAAACCAAACCCATGATATTTTTCTCCAAATCTAGTTCCTTTCCAGTGATTTCTATCTCAATGAATGGAAATCCCTCCTTCCTGGAACAAAAGCCAGAAGCCTAGTGTAAAGATGGTGTGCTGGAGGCGTCTGACCTTCTCTAACTTCCCAAGGGAGAAGAATCATCATTGGCATCAACATCCCAAGGCTGACTCCTCTGAGGCGGAAGTCAGACATGTTTCCGTCTGCCAACCTTTTTACCAATTCTGACACTAACTATCCCTCCCAAGGCACTCTCCGCTTCTTTGCTGGGTTTGATAATTCATTGCCATGGCCACACAGAACTCACAGACCATACTCACAGTTACGGGGTTTATTAGGCTAGTAACAAGTTACGATTCAGGTGGAGGAATGCTCAGGATACAGCTCTTCCATCAGGACAGCCTCTTCTCAGCCATGCTGCAGGCACATCTCTCTCCGGCCCTTGGCCCCTTGGGCTTCTTGGGCTGGCCCAGCCTTTGCCCTGCTCAACCAAGTGTTACAAAGCTCTTGTAGCTCTGCTGATAAGTGCCCAGAGGCAATCTACCAGGAAGCCTCCTGCCTGAAGGCATTCAGCTTTCTCACTCTGTGGGTCGGCACACCCACTGTAACCACCTTGCGCCATGGTCCAGGAAGCCCACTGTGCCGTTTCCTGCTAGTCTTTTAGTTTTGCTGCTGCCATTTATCTGCCACTGCTTCTCATCATCTCTCACCATCTCCAGTGTTACAACTCTCTGTCTCCTGGTCTAGGAGGTTCTCAGCACATAGATCCTGGGTCCAAAGGATGCACTCTGCTCCCAGCTCTTCTTTCTTGGTGGTAGGAGACCCTCTCCCCCCACCCCCCACTATGGTATTGACTCTCTTTTAAGCCTAAAAGAATAGCAAAACTAACCAATCCACTTGTTAGGATTCCATACACTGTATTTGCATGGTCTCACTTCTTTCTGTCAACATTTGCCTATCATGGTCCCTTTCCAGAGTTTGACAGGTAAGGGTATCTAACTAGGGAAATAGATTTATCCTGCAGGTTAAAGGAAGACTTGCTCAATGCACCTTCCTTCCCTCCCAGACATCATTAGCATTTTAGCAGGAGCTCCAGTGCCTTGACTCAAAGACCTACTACTAAACAGTGGGAATTTCAGCATTGAGATGGTTGGTAGAGGACATCTCTGACTTGGAGATGAAGTTGAGTTGCCCTGCAAACCTCCCCACACTGGCAGCACTCAGGTCTGATCCCTGTCTCCTCTCTGCCTGCCGGCCCCTGCCCGAGCCACCCTCTCTGCCCCAGGACACCAATGGTCACACTTAGAGCCTCCCACTTCCTGAAACTGCCTCCCTCTCCTCTGCTACCCAGTGGACTTTGGCTCCTTCCTCATTTTCTGCCCTGGTGAGTCAGGGATGCCATAAACATCTGGCAGGGTGACAGACAGACGCTTTCAGTTCGGACCATCACAAAGGTCACTGGGAGAGGAGACTGAAAGCAAGGAGTGGGCCCACGACTGCTCTAGCGCTCTCTGCCCCACAGGCCCACCAGCTTATCTGCACACAGGGGACAGGAGGCTAATCCTCCACCTGTGTCCTAGCCCCTCCCCTCCCTGGCTGGGACTTCTCATCTCTCTTCTATTTTCAGCCTCTTCTAGGAGCTCCTTTCCTGTGGCCTAGTCTGCAAGCCCTGAGGGAAACAAAGGAAGCTTCTCCAGACCCTTAGTGCCCTCTGTTTCAGCATTCTCGTGCTCTGTTAGGCAAGCTCCTTGACAAAATCGGCTTCCCTCACGCTGCACTTGTCACCTCCCATGCAGCCTTACCAAACTGTAACATGGTTTTACAGCCACAAGAGTGCTGTGTTTGGTGCAGAACATCTGGGAAATAAAAGCCCACAAAGAAGAAACCCAAAATTGCCCACGATCCCAGAATTCAGAAGCAGTCATTAGTAATCTTGTTATATTTTCTACGAGAATCTATTCTTCTGTGATTATTTGTATGGAGTTGGGATGCTGTTGTATACACTGTTTTGCAACCTGTTTTATTTCCTTACATACACAAGTTCAACCTAGTAAATTCAATCTCTTGGCGACGTCTGAAATCCTACCCCTCAATAAGCCTTTCCATTAAAATGTATCTTCCTGGGAGCAGCAGGGCTCCTCACTTCCCCCCTCCCTTCCCTTTACACTTGCACCTTAATGCATCATTAGGTTCCATTAGGATATCGGCTGGAGACCCCCGTGTGTCAGAGTAGAACTGCGATCCACAGAGTTTTCAATAGCTGACTTTTCGGAAGCAGATTCCCGCACACCTCTGGGTAAACTGAAACCTCCAACCTTTTAGTAAGCTATCAAGCGAGTTAGTTGTTTGTACCATGGGGTCACCAGGAGTCAGTTTCGACTTGATGGCCACTGGCACTGATACAGTGGCTGACAGTGGCCTTTCTCTACTTCCTGGGCAGGGATCATGCCACTAATCATTCAGTTGGCATGGTCTTAGTTAGTCCCCAGCTCTGTGCAGATGTCTTGGGGGTGAAGGCAAGGCACGTGGTAGGTACAAGAGCAACCTGAGACTCAAACCCTTCTCAATGGAGCATGCCAGCTGGCGAGGAGAGGAGGCCTGCACACATAGACGACAACGAATAAGAATGAAGTGTGCGTGGTGTAAAAACTGCCTGAAGCACTTCGGAAAAGCCAGCCAGCAGTAAGGGCTTGGGTCCTAGCTGGGCAGTGAGGGCTGGGGTGGCCCTGACTGGGCAGTGGGGGCTGGGGTGGTCCTGGCTAGTCAATGGGGGCTGGGGTGGTTCTGGCTGGTCAATGGGGGCCGGGGTGGTCCTGCCTGGGCAGTGAGGGCTGGGTGGTCCTGGCTGGACAGTGGGGGCTGGGGTGGTCCTGGCTGGGCACTAGTAGGGGCTGGAGAGGTCCTGCCTGGGCAGTGAGGGCTGGGTGGTCCTGGCTGGACAGTGGGGCCTGGGGTCATCTCAGCTAGGCAGTGAGGGCTGGGTGGTCCTGGCTGGACAGTGGGGGCTGGGGTGGTCCTGGCTGGGCAGTGGGGGCTGGAGTGGTCCTGGCTGGGCAGTGGGGGCTGGAGTGGTCCTGGCTGGGCAGGGAGAGCTGGGGTGGTCCTAGCTGGGCAGGGAGAGCTCGGGTGGTCCTGGCTGGGCTCCTGGGAAGGTGGATGTAAGCACACCTCTGATAATTTCTCCAGTGCCTCCAACTACGGTAGGGCTTTACCAGGCTGTAGGCAAAATTCACTGAATGGATCTAAATCTACAGGTTTCTAATGAGCCATGTTGTTGAACAAACAGCCCAACGAACTTTTGTTAAGTTCTGAGCCCCCTACCTCTCATTCCCTTGGGCCCATTCCCACCTCAGGACAAACCAGCCAGCAAGGGTGAGCTGCCTGGCTCTTTCCAGAGACTAGCACTTTCTCAGCACCAAAGTATGCTATCTAGCCCTGAGCAGGCGGGGTCCCTTCTGGTTTCCAGCACCTCCTCCCTAAGACTGTGGTTTCTCAGAGCAAATGGATTTTCCTAAGTGGAGGCATTGCTGCCTGTTTCCCAAGAGTTCCCATAATGTGCTGTGTATACCTCAAACAGCCAGTTCCATCAAGCATTTCATTATCTTCTTCGGATATATTACTTTCCTTTTGGCTCTCAAGAGACAGTTTATTATCTTCTTAACAAACCTTAATTATTTACGAGCAATCACTCCCACCTCCTTAGGGAGGTTAAATGACCTATTTCAGTCTGGGGCATCCTGCGGGTTCGGCAACCCCTCTTAGGGCTCCATTGGTCCTTTATTTGATTTTTGGGCAATTTCTAAGGGCCCTGAGTGGCACAGATAGTTTGTGCTTGACTACTAATCTAAACGTTGGTGGTTCAAACCTACCCAGCAGTGCCGTGGAAGAAAGCCCTGGTGATCTGCTTCCATAAATATTACAGCCAAGAAAACCCTGTGGAGCAGCTCTACTCTGTAACACGTGAGGTCTCCATGAGTCGGAATCAAATTGATAACAATGGGTTTAGTGTTTTTGGGCTTTGGGGAATGTAAAAATGATGTAAGGGTGGTGTCTGACCTCCTCTAATTTCAATGGGGAAGGAGAATCAAGATCCATAGCCCAAGGCTGACTCCTATGAAGTGGAGGTTAGACAGGCCTCCTCTCTCCGCCATTTTTACCAACTCTGACGCCAACCATCCCTCCCACAGCACTCTGTACTTCTCTGCTGGGTTCGATAATTCATCACAATGGCCACACAGAGCTCACAGACCATACTCACAATTATGGGGTTTATTAGGGAAGTAACAGTTTACAATTTAGGTTCAGGAACACTCAGGATACAGTTCTTCCATCAGGACAGTCTCTTCCCAGCCATGCTCACAGGCAGGCCTCTCCCTGGCCCTCAGCCTCTCCCTGGCCCTTAGCCTCTGCCCTGCTTAAGCAAGTGTTACAAAGCTCTTTTAGCTCTGCTGATCAGTACCTGGAGGCACCATGCTCCACCAGTAAGCCTCAGCCAGAAGGCGCTCAGCTCTGACTCTAACGGTTGGCAAACCAAGCTCTACCAAGTGCCCGGAGGCACTCTATTTCTCCAGCAAGCCTCCTGCACAAAGGCACTCAGCTTTCTCACTCTGTGGGCTGGGAAGCCCACCACGCTGTGTCCTGCTAGTCTCTTCTGCCAGTGTTTCTCCGCCACCGCTTCTTGCTGTCTTCAATGTTATAGCTTGCTCTCTTTTTCTGTCTCTCTTGATCTCCTGGTTCCAGGAGCTTCTCAGCACAGGGATCCTGGATCCAAAGAATGCGCTGTACTCTTGGCCCGTCTTCCTTGGTGGTGATGAAATCCTCTCCTTCCAGCCTCTGGGATGGCTCATTTCAAGCCCAGCGGGATGGAAAATTTACCAATCCCTTTGGCACCCTATTTTCACAGTTCCATCCAATCACTTGTGTGGGAGTTACAAGACCACACAAAAGCGATCCATCCATCACACTTCAGGGAATTTCTAACAGTCTGTGAGATAGGTTCTTCCACCAAGTCTCTTTGATTGTAAATCCTACCCATCCTTTAAATTAAAATTCTCTATTCATTCAAGTACTGTATCAAAGAGCTCTTATTGAGCACCACCTATGTGTTAAGCACTTCGATGAGCCCTGGGGATATGAAGATGAAGAAAAAACAGTATGGCAGAGAAGAAAGATTTCCCATTATAGAATGCTTGCATAGTTCTTGTATGTGTAGAGTAAAATGTTTAAATACGTTAAGTCAGTCAACCCTCATAACAATCCTATGAGTCAGATAATATTAGTACTCTCATTTTACAGTTGAGGAAAATGAGGCACAGAGAGGTTAATTAAGTTGCCCAAAGTTTCACAGCTGGGGAAAGTAAGAATGAAGATGCCGGCCTGGCACTTTGGCTCCAGAGTCTGTGCTCTTGGTCCCTCTGTCATATTGCATAATAGTTGCATGAGAGAGTACTCATGAGAGAGTCGGTGGCACAAAGGCAGAGTAATCAGCTCTGCTGGGGAGAGTTAGGACATTGCCTCTAGGACAACACGTGTGTTCCGACTGTCTCCCTAGCAGACTACTATATTGCAGGGCGATTTTACGGTTCCTTCTTTGCAGGTGAAAGCACTTGCCCTTCTAACTTGTGTAGCCCTGGGAAGTTTAACATGTCAGTCAGTTGTAAGTTATTAACAGCTTACAGTGAATTAGCTTATCAGATGGGAGCTGTTCTTTTGAGGCAGATGCTGAGAGCTAAGCCTTGAGAAGAAAGGAGAGTCGGGGAATGAGGAAGAAGAAAGAATACTTCTGTAGCGTGAGGAACACAGCTCAAACGAAGCAACGGGATGCAGTTACTTGCAGGAGGGTGGGCTCTGGGCAACTAGAAAGGTGATACCCACTATGAACCCCCTGCAAGGAAGGAGAAAGGATAGTAGCCGGAAGGCTCTAGAAACGAACTTCTCCACTTCCCAGTTTTCCAATAACTGATTAGAGGTCCTGGCTGGAGCTTTTCTCTCATCCACTGAATAGGAATGCAGAGATCCCAGAGAAAAGAAAACAACACTCTCAATGCTCATAAACATGCTCAAAAAACCCACTGCCATTGAGTTGATTCTGACTCGTAGCGGTCCTATAGGACGGAGTAGAACTGCCCTATAGGGTTTCCTAGGCTGTAACCTTTACGGAAGCAAATTGCCACATCTTTCTCCTAAGGAGCATCTGGTGGGTTCAAACAGCTGAGCTTTTGGTTAGCAGCTGAGTGCTTAACAACTGTGTCACCAGGGATCCTTGGTAATAACATAAAGCTTGTGAAAAGAAGGGAAATGAACTGAGTTTATTCCAGATAGAGGTGAGAAAGCCTCTGATCATATGATGGGAAATTATTTTGGGAATCAAGCCAAATGCCTCCATTGTCAGTTTTCATGGATTGAATTGTGTCCCCCAAAATATGTGTGAGCCTGGTGAGGCTTTGATTCCCAGTATTGTGGGTCTGTCTTCCATTTTGTCATATGATGTAACTATCCTACAGTTTGTGTGTTGTAAATTCTAACCTCTGTATGTTAGTGAGGAAACCCTGGTGGCGTAGTGGTTAAGTGCTATGGCTGCTAACCAAAGGGTTGGCAGTTCGAATCCGCCAGGCGCTCCTTGGAAACTCTATGGGGCAGTTCTACTTCGTCCTGTAGGGTTGCTATGAGTCAGAATTGACTCGATGGCAGTGGGTTTGGGTGGTTTATATGTTAGTGAGGCAGGCTCAGTGTGGGGTGTATGAGTCACTGCCTTACAAGAGGACGTGACTCAAGACACACTCTTACTCAAGCCACACCCTCCTTTGAGTCATACCCTTACTCAAGCCACACTCTTACTGAAGTCACGCCCTTGCTTGTGCCACACCCTTACTTAAGTCACACCGTTACTCGAATTGCACTTACCTGAGTCACGCTGTTGCTTGAGTCACACCCTTACTCAAGTCACACCCTTGCTTGAGTCACTCCCTTACTTAAGTCACATTCTTGCTTGAGTCATACCTTTACTTAAGTCGCATTCTTACTTGAGTCACACCCTTACTCAAGTCACACCCTTACTTGAGTCACACCCTTACTCAAGTCACACTCTCACTCAATTCACACCCTTACTTGAGTCACACTGTTGCTTGAGTCATACCCTTACTCAAATCACACCCTTGCTTGAGTCACACCCTTACTTAAGTCACATCTTTAGCCAAAGGAGCTACATCTTTATCCTCTAAGAAAAGATAACCATCCCTAGAGCAGCTTAGACCTCAGCATAACTGTTGGGAGGAGCAGCGGAAGCAGAGCTATCTTGGTCTCAAAGGGTAGGGCCATGGCCTCTGAGGTTTCAAATGGTGAGGCCACAGCCTAGTGGGTTTCAAAGAGTTGGGTTTTCACTAGGTCAGTTCTGGAATGTGGGGCTGCTGTTAAGGTGTGGCAGGGGGATGGGCCACCACACAAAGCAGAGGGGGCAGGGCTGCCATGACTGAGAGACAGAATGGGCCTTCCTGAGGCTGAGGGGGTGGAGTCACCACTCAGATGCACTGGAAGATTGGGGCTGCCCAAAGCCTAGGGAGCAGAGTTGTTCTCCCAGAGGGCCTGGAAGGCAGAGCTGAAGCCCAGGGCCCAGGGGCCTTCACCCGGAATCCAGAGTGTGGAGGATGGGGCCATTGCCTAGATGGTCTCAGAGAACAGAGGATTATTTTTAAGCCTTGAGAGCTAATGTAACTTGTTCTGCTGGGTTTTGGGTTTGCTGGTGCCTATTAGCCCTTCTTTCCCTCCAATTTCTCCCATTTCTAATGCAAATGCATACCTTGTACCTGTTCCACCATTGTATTTTGGAAGCAGATGACCTGTATTGTAGATTTCACAGGTTCTCAGATGAAGAGGAGTTTTGCCTCAGGGTGGAATATGCCTAATTTCTCACTCATATTTGATTTAGATGATTCAGAAGATGAGATTTTGGACGTGGAGTTGACTTAAGACTTTTGGAATGATGTGATGGGGTAAATGTGTTTTGCATGTGGAAAGGAAATGAATGTGGGGGACCAAAGCGTGAAATGTCATGGATTTAATTAGGCCCCTCCCCAAAAAGTGTCAACTTGGCTAGGCCTTGATTCCCAGTATTGTCTGGTTGTCCTCCATTTTGTGATCTGATGGAATTATCCTCCACTTTGTGATGTGTTGTAAATCCTAACTTCTATATGTTAATGAGGCGGGTTCAGTGTGGGGTGTATCCTGAGTCATCGCCTTACAAGAAGATGTGACTTGAGTCACATCCTTACTTAAGTCACACCCTTACTCAAGTCACAGCATTGCTTGAGTCACACCTTTTATCTTACAAGAGATAAAATGAGAGAGAAGTGAGCAGAGAGGAGAGGGACATCACTACCACCAGGAAAGAACCTAGGAACCTCCTGGACCCAGGGGAAGATTGATGCCAAAAGACACTGAGAGCTCCAAGATCCACAGATGTTGAAAGGAGACGAGGACCTTCCCCCAGAGCCAACAGATAAAGCATTCCTCTAGAGCTGGTCCCCTGAATTCAGATTTCTAGCCTCCTGACTTTGACAGAATAACTTTCTTTTCATTAAAGCCATCCACTTCTGGTATTTCTGTTATAGCAGCACTAGATAACTAAAACACTGGTAATGTCAGAACAAGAGGATATAGACATAATCAGTGGCAAGGATTTAGGTTAGCTATGGAAGATTTTTTTTTTTTATGGAAGAGTCCACAATTCCTGGGGGTGCAGTGGTTAAATGCTTGGTGGCTAAAGGAAAGTGGCTCCACTGGAGAAAGATGTGGCAGTTTGCTTCCAGAAGGATTACAGCCTTGAAAACCCTGAGGCAGTTTTACTCTGTCCTGTAGGGTTACTATTGATCCAAATCAACTCGACAGGAATGGGTTTCGGTTTTTTTTGTATGGCAGAGTCTGAGGAGCTAGAGCTGGATAAAGACATGTGAGGGCCCCAAACACTGATAATCTGTGGTGCCCCCTCCCCTGCTTAATAACACATTTGAAAGGGAAATGTGAGTTATGCGTATCTATACATACATATATATATGCACATACATGTATATGTGTGTGTGTCTTAGCTATCCATGATGTAACTTTTTAAAAAATATGACTATAATATTAGTGATTGAACTCAAAAGTGGCATATGCCGTTTTAGTGGAATGAGATGAACTGGATTATAAAAATTTTAGTAGGTGTGGGGTACTAAGATTTTTACTATATCCCACATTTTCTACAAAAAGAATATTCCACATATTCTACAAAAAAGAAAATGAGTCAGAGAACTTAGTTGATTCAAACATCAACGTAAAATTCTGTTGATCTCCCACAGCAAAAAAATTGACTTTCACCAATTTTGCTTTAAATGGCTCATACTTCAATTTCGATGCTTATTTCATAGTAAATGCTAGAATTATAAATGAACAAATGAAAAGATGTCATAAAAGAAAATTTAATGATCAGAAAACATATTACAACAAAATGCTATGTTCTATTTATAGATGGATGTTTTATCTCTAACATGTTATAATTAAACACATTTCTTTCTATCCTGCTCTTATAAATTTTTCAATGATTTTTTTCATTAAGCTGCTAAACAATATATACTTCCATACATAGTAAGGATAGTGAGTGAGTCTTTTTTGAATCATTGTTGTACGCTCACTTTTCCTCGTGTCCTATCTGCTTGGCATCTATGGGTCTTTGCTTTGGACAACTGGTCCACCTGTTTTGTTGATGCCATAAGTACGTGCTTACCTTGCTTATCGGGCAATCTGCCCCTGAAAAAGAGCCATGGTGGCCTAACAGTTAAGTGCTCAGCAACTATCTGAAAGGTTGGTGGTTAGAACCCACCCAACAGCTGCATGAGAGAAAGACGCGACCATCTGCCCTGGTAAATATTACAGCCTAGAAAACCCTATAGGGCAGTTCTACTCTGCCACATGGTGTCGCTATGAGTCAGAATCAACTCAATGGCACCTAACAAAAAAAACAACATGGAAGAGTCCAGGAGTCCCTGAATGGTGCAAATGGTTAAGCACTCCATTACTAGTCGAAAGGTTGGTGGTTCATCACCCAGAGGCACCTCTAAAATGTCATGAGCTTGAAAACCCTATGGAGCAGTTCTAATTTGCACACATGGGGTTGCTATAAATTGGAATCAACTTGACGGCACAACATAGAAGATTCCCAGTGATGACTGTCAATATGATGTTCTTAAATACAGGATAAATTCACATCTAGGATTATAGGAAATGTAAGTGTACCCCAGAGCACAGGATCAGTCTTTTAAAAGTCTTCTCAGGTTTACAAATAACATGTAAATGGGGCTTGTCTGTATGAGCACTTTCTTATCCATTCATTTCAATCTCTTCCCTCATAAATCTATTACCATAAGATGATTTTAACTCACTGTTATAATGATCTCTAAAACTGATGTATTCTTTAATTGCAATACTAGCAATTACTAGTTCTTTCTGGTGATGGGTGGTTGTCGCTTGTGATTAACTTCTACCAAGGATGGGCCTCAACAACAGACTATGGAAGGAAAAAGTGGAAGTGGTTCAATATGAAAAGATAGATATAATAATAACTATCATTTATGGAGGACTTAATGTGGATTAGGAACCATGCTCAACCAATATTTCATGTCATTTAATCCTCATACAACCCATTTTTCAAGTGAGGTATCTGTGGCATGGAGAGTTTAAGTCAGTTGCTTGAAGTTATAAATAAAGGAACTAGAATCCCACCTGAGGCGTCTGGCTCCAGAGCCTGTGCACTTGAACTCAATGCAATGCTACTTCGGGGAAAGGCAAAGGTGGGGCTATGCAGTAAGTACGGAGTGGTACAGACATGGGGAATCAAAGTATCAAAGGGACGCTTCTGAATTTGAGGAAAGGGAGAGTTGAGAGAGGAAAAGAACAGGTAGTTGAGTGGTTCACTGGAGAATATTGCCCTCCTGGGAAGGTGATGTGCAGTGCAGAGTCCTGGATCAAGCTCCCCCAGCCTGTTTCCTTTGGCAGAATCTCACTTCTGATAAAGATGAGTCACCTGAGAGCTGTGAAGTGCTCGCAAACATGGGGTGTTGTTTCTATGCAGTTACCAGCTGTGTTAGTCAGGGTTCTCTAGAGAAACAAATCAGCGATACATATGTATATAGGGAGAGAGAAGTTTACTTCAAGGAATTGGCTTACACAAATGTGAGGAGCTGACAAGCCCAAAATCTGTAGGTCAGGCAGCAGGCTGAAGACTCGTGCACAGGTCTTGGAACTGGTTTGTTCCAATTAGAATCCCTGCACAGAACGTATTATGGACGTTAAGTGACTCATGATTGTAATTTTTTTGTGATGCTGAGGGAGGGAGATGGAGAGACCAAGGTACATGTGTTTGTCCTCCTCCATCTTGGAGAAGAGCTGGTGTGCCATGGCCGAGATCACTGTTGTAGCACGTGATATGTAGCTGTGTTTGGAGGAGAAAGCGTGTCTCTAGGATCCCATAGAAGTTCCTTAGGCCACGAGTGGGTATGACCTTGTCATTTACATCTTCCTCCCACTTTCTGCTTTCTTTCCAGTCTGGATGACTGTCAATGCCATCTCTGTGGAAACACCCCAGGAGGCTCTTCGGGCTGCCCGGGGACACAATGTCACGCTCCCCTGCACCTACCGAACTTCTGCCTCTGACCGAAATGGATTTATCCAATGGGATAAGCTGCTAATGACTCATACAGTAAGGATTCTTAACAGTTTGGGGTCATTTGGGGAGTTATTATCACCCAACTGCAACCTCTTCACGGAGTCCCTGGGTGGTGCAAATGGTTAAGCACTCAACCACTAGCCAAAATGCTGACCGTTTGAACCAACCCAGAGGCTCCTTGGAAGACAGGCCTGGTGATCTGCTTGAAAAGGTCCCAACCTTGAAAACCCTATAGAGAAATTCTACTCTGTACACAGGGAGTCACCGTGAGTTGGAGTCGACTGGATGGCAACTAAAAACAACATCATTACCTCTTGGGGGAACACTAGAAAGGCCTTCAATAAATACTAGGTGGAATGAATGTTAGCAGCCAGCCTGGGTGGATTGGATGGGGAAGGAGCAGAAATTTCATGCATCAATAAATGCAGGACCCAGGGAAGGCTGGATTATGTCACCTTTCTTTTGAGGGGTGGCAGGGAAGTCACCTGCTTTAATGTATCTTTCCATTAGCCAGTCTCATATGTTTTAATTTGTACTATTTAAATCATTTAAAGTCATTTCTTTTGATTAGCATAGCCATCTCCCTGAGACCAAATTTTATTTTATAGTCTAGGTTTTTTATTTTTCCTTTTTGCCTCTTGGGAGGTGTAGGAGAGATTTTATTTTTTATTTCTGTTTTTGAATTGATAACGTAATTACATGGTGCAAACATTAAAACATCATAAAAGTTGTGCATTGGGAAATCTCATTTCCATTCTCCCGTTTCTGTCACACCATCCCTCCCCCGGGCTCTCTTCCCTTGACCCTCTGCTCACTCCACCAGAAGATTTCCACTGACTGCTGTTTGAAATCCAGGAACCTATATTTTCACTAACACTGGTTGCTTTTGAGTAGTCTCTGGGTGACTCAAACAAGTAAGTGATTAACTACTAACTGAAAGGTTGGTGGTTCAAACCCATCCTGGGGTGCCTTGGAAGAAAGGCCTGGCAAACTAATTCTGAAGAATCAGCCCTTGAAAACCGTATAGAGCACAGTTCTACTAACACACGTGGGGTCACCCTGAGTTGAAATTGACTCAGTGGCAGCTGGTTTGGTAGCTTTTGGCCAGAGTCTATCCTGATTGGTTGGTTATCTCTGCTACAATAATTAAGTATTTTGCATATCACTCTTGGCTAAGGAAATCAATTATATTAGTTTCTAGTATAATCTTCCAGTGATTCTTTACGCAAATTCAATAAAATGTGAATATATATGTGTGTGGATATTCCTATTTTCCCCTTTTTTACATAAAAGGTAACATGTTCTAGGCCCTCTTCTGTCCCTTGCCTTTTTCCCTTAACAGTAATTCCTGGAGATCTTTCCCTATCAGTAAACAGAGAGCTTCCTCGTTCTTTTTAGAGCTAATAGGATTCCATTGTGTGGATACGCCGTTATTATTTAACCAGTCCTTAATGATGGACACTTGCTGGTTTCCAATCTTCTATTACAAGCATATCAGGAACAACCCTGTACATATGTTTGCATTTATACCCGTAGGACACATTTCCACAACAGATAAATTCTTTTCTAATTTTTATAGAGCTTACCAAATTGCCCTCCATAGGGGAGCATGTGCACTCCCACGGCAATGTACAAGAGTGCCCGTTTCCTTACACGTGTTTTTGAGTAATACACACATATGGCAAGAGATTCAAACAGTACTAAGGCGTGCAGGGCAAAAATGCCTCTACCTCACACCCTGTTCCCCTCACAAAGGCAACCATTCTTACCAGTTTCTTGGGTACCCTTCCATAGGTGCGCCATACATATACACATGTATATGTAAACATACATGAATGTGTGGGTTTGCACATGTTATCTACACGCTGTTCTGCACTTGACTTTTTCTCTCTTAACAATACATCTTGGAGCTTTTTCCATACATCAGCCCACTTGTACCTATCTCATTCCTTTTTACCTACTTGCTTAAAGCATTCCATTTTATGATCTGAGACACATGGGCTCCTGTCATGTAAAATACCTACCTGCCCTAGTCTTTCAATATTTTCATTTCTAAAAATTCTTAAAAATAAGAGGAACCCACAAGTTGGGCATCCTGTGTTGGGGCTGTTTGCTTGTTCTGAGGGCTTGGTGTGTTGACAGATGTTTCCGGGCTCTGGGAATGGTAGATGAGGGTAGTCAGGACAGGCTGGATGCACCCAGCAGGGTCCTTGGGGTAAAGACCAACTGGCATTTTTTCTTCCTGTCAGGAAAAGGTGACCATCTGGACATTTTCAAACAAAAACTACCTCTATGGTAGCCGTTATCAAAACCGTGTCAGCATATCAAGCAATGCTGAGCAGTCAGATGCCTCCATCACCATCAACCAGCTGACCATGGAGGACAACGGTACCTACGAGTGCTCTGTCTCGCTGCTGGCAGACCTGGATGGCACCTCCAAGTCACGTGTTCGCCTCCTGGTCCTCGGTGAGTGTCTCCATCTCCATCTCTTTCCTGTGGTCGAAGGACTGCTCAAAGAGGAGAAGCATTCTGGTGGTAAGATCCAGCCAGAGGGAGCAATGGGAGGCAAGGTGCTAAGACTCCTCCCTGAGCCTGGTCTGTCTCACACAGGCCTGGGGTGGAATGACTAGGGGTCCCTAGAAGCTGCTCCAGGCAGCTGAGAAGATGGCCTGGGTGGGGATGTTGTTCTTTCCTTTGGAGCTGAAGACTCTCGATTTCTACAAGGGTGGCAGACAGTTCCTGAGGGGAGAGGAGAAGGCTGATGTAGAGCAGTCTCTGGGGGTCACCCTGGGTGAGTCTGCCCAATGCCCTGTCTAGTGCTCTGCCCCCTATACCACCGCTTCTCTTTTTCAGGCCAAGCTTACTAAAGAGAAGAAAAGGAAAATGCTATATACTATTGGACAGGCTTTCACTGTGCCTTGATGTGATCATTTGTGGGCCAAATCATGACCCTCATTTGGGTTATATGCCTTTCCCTCTCGTAAATTCACCTTTCCCAGCAGAAACTCTTCATGCCACCATCTCTCCACCCCAGCCCCCAACATACGCCATTGACCAGGTTCTACTGCCTTAGAAATATGCCCCAAGAGAACTTTTTTTTTCATACAAATGCCTTATTATTGGAATTTATAATTTTAGAAAGTTTTGAAAGATCATCTAGTTTAATATCTTCATTTTTCAGATGAGGTCCAGAGAAAGGCAGCAACTGACTCAGAATCAGTTATTGGAAAAATGTTAGTGAGGGCTTGCCCTGTGCCCAATGTAAGAAATGACCCCACCCCTAGGAGGCAACAACACTTTAACCCAAAACAATGAATGGATCATTTTTCCTTTTTCCCCTTTATACTACTTGATGGTTTTTTTTTTTTTTTTTTAATTACTTAAGGCAGGCCGCCTGGTTTTCTGAAAGCATTACAGTGAGTCAAACAATACGGCACTGTGTAAAGAATAACTAACGCTCTTCTCCTACCCTACCATCAGCCAGATAGCCCATGGTAACCCTGACGTGTACTCTGGCACACTTCTAAGTTCTTTTAACACCCTCTTTCTCTTGCCTTCTCCCCTTTACTCTCTCTCTCTCACAAGTTTTTCTTTTCATCTTCTTCCTTTCCCTCTCATTCGAAAAAATGGGATTGGGTTATATAGATGACTCTGCAACTTGCTTTTCCTTAGCAATGTTTCATGTACATTTTTCCAGATCAGTACATATAGATCTACCTAACAACGGCACACATTCCACTGTATGAATGTACCGTGATTTATTAAATGTTCTGCTAATGATGGGCCTTCAGGATTCCTTTTTTTTTTTATGAACAGTACTGCAATATACTTCACTATATATATTTTTTATCTTGTTCTTATTTCAGTTGGATAGATTCTTAAAAGTATGATTGCTAAGTCAAAGAGTATGCTTTCATTAAATTTTAATAGATATTGAAAACTATCTTTCCAAAAAGGTTGTAGCAACTTATCCTGCCATGAACATTATATGGGCATGCCAGTTTTCCCAGACTTTCACCAGCAGTGACTATTACTGATCTTTTTAAGTTTTGTTAATTTGTTAGGTGAAAATATTATCTCATTACTGTCAATTTTTCCATTTTCCCAGCATTGAAATGGGGCACCTTTTCATATTTGTTGTCTATTGGTATTTCTTCCCACTTGAATTGCCTATTTGTATCCTTTGCCTATTTTTCTAAGTTGTTTTCCTCATTTATTTCTAGGAGCTCTTTGTATATTAAGGATATCAACTCTGTCATATGTGTTATCAATTTTTTTCCTTGTGGTTGTATTTATAGTGCCCTTTGACATACAGAAAAAAAATTTACTGCAATGATAACAAATTCATTGAATAAGCAAATGGTGGTGGCTTACATCAATCAGAGATAAGGTTTATGTTTTGTTTTTTTCTCCATACTATGCTGGATCTCCCTTTCCACACTTCTCAAGCACCATGGGGTTAGTCTATAACTTTCTGATCACTTTCAGGTGTTAAAAATTTCAGTCCAACTTAAATTAAAAAAATTTAGCCTCTTTCTATCTTGGACTTGATCCCCTGAAGCTTGGGGACCAACAGTGGTGAAATGAGGTCATGGTTCTGTTTCCTCACTCTTCTTAGTCTGCCTCCTCTCGCCCCTGTTTCTGGCTCCTCTACGGTTAGGGTAGACGTAGGGAGGGTCAAAGGGAAAAAGTAAGAAGACCTGTTTACTGAGGTAGGCTGTTTGTGAGCCTCTCTTGGTGCTCACACAATCCCAACCACAGCAGACAGTCCACTGCTGGCTGTCATGTGGGGGTGCATTAGTGTACTCATCACAATCCCCCCATAGATGTCTACCTTGCATCAGCTCCTGACACAGGTAGTACACCCTCTGGCTGAACTCTCACATCTCCCTTTCCACCCCACCTCTGCTCTTGGCCACTTGCTCCTGCTCCCCACAATTCACTCTGGACTCCCCTTTGCCCAGCAGGCAGCTCTCTGGCACAGAGTTCCTTCAGGATGATATGAGTCCAACCCTCATCCTTGCTGCTAAATCCTGAAGTGGGAAGGCAGACCCATTGCTGCTACACTCTCCGCTCACCCTGCTATTGCTGCCTGCTCCAGCTGCCTAAAAAGGCATTTGTGCTTCTCTGGGCAATAAGCAGGCACCAGTGTCTGCCCTCAGATAGGCCCCCAGATACCCAGGACATCTGTCAAGCCCTTACATGGTCACATTCCAGGACTGGCGCTGTGAAAGCCACTCAGCAAGCCACAGCCAGGGAGTGAGAAACATCAGAATCCCAACAGAAGACAACCCAATTTCTATGGGAGACTCTTGGTGCCTTCCTGGCTTGGTCTGAGGTGGAGAAATACCTCCCTTCCTTTCCCCAAGAGAAGGAGCCCTATTTCTGAGAATCCTCTTCAGGGAAATCTCTTCCCTAATGGACCTGCAGCATTGTCTTCTATGGGCTGGAGGAAGGTGAGTGACTGATAATCAGGGGACTTGCTCTTGAGCAGGCTGCTGAGATGTTTCTCATCCCTCCCTTTAATATTGAGAACGCTTATCATTCATCATCCCCAACCTGGCAGTTCTAGTGGAAGTTCTAAGATACAGAAAAAATCCCATTCCATATCCTGTAACAAAGTCAAATCTGTTGGTGTTTTCCTTTATGGATTTTGAGTTTCTTGTCTTGCACAAGTAGTCTCTCTCACTACCCCACGGGTTATAAAAATGAACTTAATGTTCTTTTCCTATGTCTATAATTTTTTCTTTTTTACTTTTAGACATTTATGTCACCTGGAATATATTTTGTACATAAAACAAGACAAATAAATAAATAAATAAATAAGCCCTTTGCCATCCAACTGATTCCAACTCACAGCAACCCTACAGGACAGAGTAGAACTGCTTCATAAAGTTTCCAAGGAGCGGTTGGTGGATTTGAACTGCCGACCTTTTGATTAGGAGCCAATCTTTTAATCACTGTGCCACCAGAGCTCCATTTTGTACATAAGATGCCAGGAATCTAATTTTTTTTTGTTTTCTTCCAGACAAATAGCCAATTCTATCAGCATGATTTATTATACCAAATAATTATTTTCCCACTAGAATGCCAGTTTTGTAACATGTTACGTTCTTGCATATACTTGGCTCTGTATTTTTACACCTTATTTTGTTCCATTTATCCTTTTGATTATTCCTGTGCCAATATCATTTGGTTTTGATGTATGTTTCTAGTCAGTGTTGACATCTAATTTTTTCTTAGTTAGCATTACCATCTGGTACTCTGGTGGCGCAACGGTTAAGAACTTGGCTGCTAACCAAAAGGTCAGTGGTTCGAATCCACCAGCCAGTCTTTGGAAACCCTATGGGCAGTTCTACTCTGTCCTATAGAGTTGCTATGAGCCGGAATTGATTCGACAGCAAGGGGTAACTGTGTAATATCACCCCTTACTAATCTTTCTCAAAGTAATTTTTTGGCAATTTTTGCACATTTATTCTGCAATGTTAATTTTAAAATGAGTTTGCCTGGTTGGAATTAGGTTCAATTTACATATTAATTTGCAAAGGAGTGACATTTAAAAATATTAAGTCTTCTATCTAGGGAGATGGTATATCAGGTTTGATTTTAGGTCCCTCAATAACAAGGAATCTCTAATGGTAGAATTCGAGACTTCCTGTGGGCAAATGAGGAGTTTTTTTGTTTACTTGGTTGTGAAGGAGGATGCCAGGGGACCTTCCTCACAACCCGCCATTTATCTCAAGTAGGATACAGAGAGAATGGTTACTTGGCTAAAAAAAAAAAAGTCACCATTCTCTCTGTATCCTGCTCTGCGGGCCTAGGGCAGAGCTGTAGCCAACCAAGGGGATGGCCTGTGTTAAATGGAGGGAAAATAACTGGTAATTACCTTTGCCTGTGTCAGGGTCATTACAGATAATACCAAACTAATCATTACAGCAGCTCCTATTTACTGAGGACCTACCGTATTGTTAGCAAATAGTGCACCCACATGTAAAAGGCACAGAAATAATGAAATTAAGTAAAATAGCTCTGGCATAGCTTGCCCATGCAGGTACTTCGCGTGGCTCGTGACGTTTCCAGAACTGCATTTAGGCCTCATTCACCCGTCCTCCCGTATCAAAGGTAAATCATATCCTTCCGTTCACTTTCTTTAATCTCCTGCTTATATGTATAAAAATGGTCCGAAAAGGTCACTTCTGATCATAATTGTATAATTAAGGTATAAGCCATGGTCAAGAAGTCATGTCTGTGGAGGGCTCCTTAGGTCAGGATTGCTCATGTTCGTAAGGCTTTTCAGTGGAGCCTATTCCAGCTCTGCCCTCCCGTTGTCCTACCGTAGCAGCCTTAGTCCGAACGCAAGGAATTAAGCAAACAGCTGTGTGGTGTTTCCTTGCCTCTATAAAAATACTAACTAAAAAAATAAGAAGAAACTAAAAAGGCAAGCATTCGCCTGTACCACTCTGGTACATCTCTCCCCATTTTCTCCAGCTCCGATCTACATGTTTATTTACGTACAGAACTGTACCCGTAGTCTAACCAGTTGGCACTTCTCTCTCACCCTACCTCACACGACATTCCTCTGGCTGCCTCAACACTTCCAGCTCTTTAAGCCACGCCCCACTCCATCAAGTGGATGCCCAGACTCCCTGCCCCTGGACTGGACCTAGGCTGTTTCCAGTTAAAGCTGTTACAACGTTGCAACAATTTTTTTGTGTGCATACCTTTTAATTTTTATTTGCATTAGTTCCTTAGAATATACTTCAGGAGAGTTATCACCAAGACCCGTTGCCATTCCGATTTGTAGTGACCCTACAGGACAGAGTAGAATTGCCCCATAGAGCGGCAGGTGGATCTGAACGTTTAACCACTGCGTCTCCAGGGCTCCAGGAGAGATGTTACCAAACGTTTTTTTCTTGTTTCTCTTCCTGCGCTTCTTCCCCCTTTCTCGTTGCCTCAGTTTGCCCCCAGCTGAGCTCCTTGCCACCCCTTAAATAGCTCCCATTTCTTCCTGGCAACGCCTTCCCTGGTCGCGGGGAAGGGGGCAGGGGCCCACCTAAGGGAAGCCGTTCTCTCCCGCCCCTCTCAGCGCCAGCTGCGTTTTTGGAATTCATCTCGTTAACTGGATGAGTGAAGGAAACAAGTTTAATCCAAGATGATGCAAGTCGGCGAAACCAATGTTTTCTTTAATAAAAGAGAGAGATCGTTTTGCACTGCAAGTTAAGTAATCCGGTAAAAAAAAAAAAAAAAAAAATATTTCCAAACGGCTTTGCAGCTATTTTTAGGCAGAAGGGCTTTAATTACACGGTCCAGCCCACTCGGGCTGGGTGACCTCACAGTAAAGCAGGACGAGCACGGAGTTTCCAGACAAGAGGCAGCCCGCCAGCCCTCGCCTCGGGGAGCATGCGTCTTGGTCACCACTGGGAGGCCAGCGGATCCTCGGACCCGGACCCGGCGCCGCCGGCGGATAGGTCGTCTCTCCGGCCTCTGGCGCCCCCTGGCGCCACGAGCGGGAGCCGCAGTCCTCGCGCGCACCCAGCGGAGCTCTGGAGGACCTGGGCACAGCGCCCTGGGCGGACAGACATGGGGAGGCTCCAGAGCCGATACATCACGTCCTTCCTCACCACGCTTTTCTCAGTAAATACTCAGGAAGCATCTGCATTCTTCTCGGGAGGTCAGACGAGGCACTGAGAATCAGAGATCTAGTGAGGACCGGGAGGTTTCACGGTCCCCAAAGCGTTATAGGAACTGTATCTATCTGAATGAAGGTCCGAGCTGTTTTTGATTAGGATGGAGGAGGGTGAGGAGACAGACTTTCAGTGAGGGGTCTGGACAGAATGAAGGTAGGGGGCGCCTGGGATGAGGTGAAAGGAGTTTGGGGGCGGAGGTTAAGGGTCTGGGGGACCTCTCCTTCCTAAGGGGGACCAAATTCACACGGGTCTTCTCAAGGGTGTTGGGCCCTCGTTTGCCGTTATCTTTCTTTCCGCCCCTGGAATGAATTAAGGATTTGACAGTTTTCGAATATGTTCAGCTTGCTTTTTTATGCTTCTCTTTATGCTCTGAGGCCTCACAGTCACTTGCCTTTCCTTCTTGTCCTGTGTCCCAGAGCAGCCTGGTCATAGAAAGCTCTATCAGTCATTCACACTTAGTATGAATTTGTGGTGCTGTGGGACTTCTTAGGTGGTGTTTATCTTTTAGGCCAGCTTCTAAATGTGGAATGAAGGTGATAGATGGGTGGATGGACGGACGGACGGATGGACGGGTGGACGGGTGGGTGGACAGGTGGACGGATGGGTGAATGGACAGACAGACGGAGGAATGGATGGATGGATGCTGTGAGTCAGCTCTGACTCATAGTAACCTTATGTGCAACAGAAAAATGTTTCCCCGCCCAGCATCATCTTCAATTGCCAGCATGCTCTAGTCCATTGTTGTGACCATTGAGCAAATCCATCTCATTGAGGGTCTCCCTCATCCTCATGGGCCCTCTACTTCACCAAACATGATGTCCTTCGATACCTATTGATCTCGCCTGATGATGTGTCCAAAAGCAAGTGAGTCAAACAGTGTTTTTCTTGTGATCCATAAGGTTTTCGTTGCCTAATTTTCAGAAGTAGATTGCCAGGCCTTTCTTCCTAGTCTTAGTCTGGTAGCTCCACAGAAGCCTGTTCACCATGGGTGACCCTGCTGATATTTGAAATACTGGTGGCATAACTTCCAGCATCACAGCAACATGCAACACACCATAGCACAACAAACTGACAGACAGGTGGTGGAACGAAGGATTTGCCTTCTATTAGAGGCATAAAAAACCAGGGGTAAATGGTTTTGATGAGGGGACGGGGAGGGATGCTCTTGAACCTATGTAGAGATCAGGAGTTAATATCTGGCTCACCCTGTCCTAGTGGAGCAGTGTTCTCAGAAGTGGGTTCACCTTCTCTTGTTGCCCAGCAACCTGCTTGCTGGGCCAGCAGGGTGGGCAGAAAGGCTGCTCGTTAAAGTGGTCTCCAGGCAGGAGGCCCTCCTTCCCCAGGTAGCTTCACTCCCAGGGGTCTGGGCCAGGATATAGGAGGCCTGTCCTTGAACCCTGAGCCTCTTAGGTTCAGGGTCTGTCCAGTGGGCGTGGCAGTAAGGAATGCCTCTGACCTGTCCCGTGCTGGCCCCACACCTGGCTAGCCCCCACCAAGGCAGCAGGAGATGTCTGCACACCAGCAACAGGGAAAAACGTGTGGGCTGCTGGGCTGGAGGGGAGAAGTGTGTCCTGGATAGAGCAGATCACATCCTCACGTTCAGCTCCCACCAGCAACGTCCAAGCAGAGACTGGAATTCACACTCGCTGATCAATGGCTGTGCGCCTGTGTGTCTGAACTGTGGAATGGAACAACATTATTTACTGGTGCAAACAAGCCACCCAGGAGGGGACATGGAGGGGACCGGTTTGCTGCCCAGGGATTCCAATAATATCCCTCTTCACTTTGTGTCTTTCCCCTTCCTGCCCCCAAGCACTCTACCTAAAGCCTTAGGCATGTTTCATGCTTCTTTTTGCCTCCGAGCCTTCGCACATCCTGTTCCCTCTGCCTAGAGTACCCTCTTTATCTGATCACTCCCAACACACACACACATACCTGGACATTGTCCAATTGTCTTCTGTCCCCACTGGACCCTTGAGCACAGGAAGTCACATACTATGTCATTCCAGTGCCCAGCAGTTTCAGGCATACAATAGGTGCCCAGAAGGTTTATAGAATGAACTGCTCTACAAAACGATATGTTAACAAGGCTGAGTGAAAGGCGCAAGTTCAAGGTCTCAGGGGATTCCGGGAGATCAGGCTAGGAATGTAAACTGAGGGTTTTTGCAGCCTCCTTTCTGGGAGGTTTCTTTTCCCTTCCTTATCTCTGCCATCTGCCCCTTCCTATCCCTTCAGTCCCCGTTCTGCACCCAACACACAGCTCTGCTGCTGTCTAGAGTTCCTCCTGTCACCCAGGCGCTCATGGCAATTATATTTTATCAGTAAAGCACAGGAAAAAATTATTGCTTAACCCAGAGCAAGCATTCCTAAGAACTTAGAGTCGGAGAGCTTTAAAAACAAACGAACAAACAAAAACGGAAACCCTGGTGGCGTAGTGGGTGGAGAGCTTTAGAGATCATTTAAGGACCCCTGGTGGCAAAATTGAAATGTTGGCAGTTTGAACCCACCCAGCGGTTCTGTGTGGGAGAAATAAATAGCAATGTCTTTAATGCTTTCATCAGGGTCGCTATGAGTCGGAATTGACTCAACAGTAACGGGTTTTGTTTTTTAATGCTTTAGCAAATTCTTTTTTTTTTTTAGAAGAAATTGTTTGGTAGTTTGAATCCACAAGCTGCTTCTCGGAAATCCTATGAGGCAGTTCTACTCTGTCCAATGGTGTTGCTATGAGTCGGAATTTGACTCAATGGCAATGGGTTTTTTTGTTTGTTTGTTTTATACCCATTGTAAGGAGCCCTGGTGGTGTAGTGGTTAAGTGCTTGGTTGCTAACAGAAAGGATGGTGGTTTGGACCCACCAGTCCCTCCCCACGAGAAAGATATGGCAGTCTGCTTCTGTAAAGATTTAGTCTTAGAAACTCCGTGATGGCAGTTCTACTCTGTCATGTAGGGTAACTGTGAGTCGGAACCGACTGGATGGCACCCATCAGCAACAACAAGAGCTCATTTAACCAAGGGGTAGGCAAGCTACAGCCAAATCCAGCCCATAGTCTGTTTTAGTAAGGCTTGCAAGATAAAAATATTTTACATTTCTAAAGGGTGGTGCAGTGGTTAAGCTTTTGGCTGCTAACCAAAAGGTCGGCAGTTCAAATCCACCAGGTGCTCCTTGGAAACCCTATGGGGCAGTTCTACTCTGTCCTTTAGGGTTGCTGTGAGTAGGAATTGACTCAAGAGCAGTGGGGGTGGGGAAAAGAGGAGAAAGAGAAGCACCAGCAGCAGGGACAGGGCCATATGGGACCCACGAAGCCTAAAATATGTACTGTCTGGCCCTTTACAGAAGAAGCTTGTTCCCTCATTTTACAGGTGGGAATACTCAGGACCAGAGAAATTGAAGGATTTACTGGCAGTCCCTGGTTTACAAACTAGTTCCATCTCTGAGTCTGTCTTTAAATCAAATTTGTAAGTCAGAACAGTTAGATCTGGTTCTTATCTAATGTCAGTCAAATGTTTGTCTTAGTATATATATAGTATGTAGTGTACCTTTGTATGCATAAAAAAATTAAAGAAACACTTCCAGATACACTAAAGCATATTTAACATAATAATACAGTAATAATAATAATGTTTTGACGCATGTTGCAAACCATCACCCATTTGTTATTAAGAATCATTTTAAGTACCTTGAATTTTTAATATGATAAGCTTTACGAGGGGCTGGTTCATAACTGCCGATTGTACTATGTCAGGCATTTGTAACCCAGAATGCCTGCACCTGTAATGGCAGAGATAAGTCAATGGCAGAAGGAGCCGATATGGGTTGGTGGAGAGAGCTCTGGTTCTAGTTCTAGCCCTTCCAGGATGCTTGAGCAATCTCCTTTCTGGGCCTCAGTATCCCCACCTTCATAACGGCGATGTCCCCATGGCACTAAACCACACCTAAAGCTAGTTGCCTGTCCAGGATGCTTTCCTTACACATGCCGACTCTCTGTGATGGTGACAAGCCACAGGGGAGATATTTTGGGGGTGAATTGATCTTTCAGCTTTACATCTCATCACTAAGCTATGAATTCCTCTGGCTGTGGATGCGCAAGGCACAGTGCGTGTGTGTGTTTGTGTGTATATGTGTGCGTGTGTGTGTGTGTGTGTTTGGAGAAGTGCATGTCACCAAGCCCTGCCTGATTCATATCTTCTCTTTGGCCCCTCCCCTCCCCAGTGCCACCATCTGAGCCAGACTGTGGCATCGAGGGAGAGACCGTGATCGGGAACAACATCAAGCTGACCTGCGAGTCACAGGAAGGCTCGCCAACCCCTCAGTACAGCTGGAAGAGCTACAACATCCTGAACCAGGAGCGGCCCCTGGCCCAACCAGGTAACAGGGCTCATCAGGAAGGTGGGATCCCCTACTTCAAGGTGCAGCTGATTGGCTAGAATTACCAGGCCCTGGGGCTGACCAATCTGATTCCTACAGTCAGCCCTCCCAGCCTCTAGTTGCCACTGTGGTATCTTGGCTCATCTTTCTAAAGCTTCATTTTACTCATTGGTAGAAAGGGTTAATAATACCTGCCTCATAAGTTGTGAGAAGTAAAAACAATTCATGTAAAAGCACTTAGCACAGTACATAGTAATAAACCCCAAACCAAATCTGTGCACTGGAGTTGATTCTGGCTCATACCCACCCTACAGGACTGACTAGAACCCGTAGGCTTTCCAAGGCTACAACCTTTACAGAAGCAGACTGCCACATCTTTCTCCTGCAGAGCTGCCGATGAGCAGTCAAGTGCTTTAATCACTTCGTCACCAGGGTTCCTTGTACATAGTAATAAGAAGCACTTAATAAATGTTAACTGTTGTTTTCTTGGAAACCCTGGTGGTGTAACGGTCAAGAGTTATGGCTGCTAACCAAAAGGTTGGCAGTTTGAATCCACCAGGCATTCCCTGGAAACTCTATGGGGCGGTTCTACTCTGTCCTCTACGGTTGCTGTGAGTCAGAATTTGACTTGATAGCAACGGGTTTGGTTTTTTGGTTTTCTTTATTCCCCATAACTACATTCACTTGACTAAGCAGGTTTTTTTTTTTTTTTAAATAATTTTTATCGTGCTTTAAGTGAAAGTTTACAAATCAAGTCAGTCTCTCACACAAAAACCCGTATACACCTTGCTACACACTCCCAGTTACTCTCCCCCTAATGAGACAGTCTGCTCTTTCCCTCCACTCTCTCTGTTCGTGTCTATTCCGCCAGCTTCTAACTCCCTCCACCCTTTCATCTCCCTTACAGGCAGGAGATGCCAACATAGTCTCAAGTGTCCACCTGATCCAAAAAGCTCACTCCTCACCAGCATCCCTTTCCAACCCACTGTCCAGTCCAATCTATGTCTGAAGAGTTGGCTTCGGGAATGTTTCCGGTCCTGGGCCAACAGAAGGTCTGGGGGCCATGACCACTGGGGTCCTTCAGTCTCAGTCAGACCATTAAGTCTGGTCTTATGAGAATTTGGAGTGTGTATCCCACTGCTCTCCTGCTCCCTCAGGGGTTCTCTGCTGTGTTCCCTGTCAGGGCAGTCATCGGTTGTAGCCGGGCACCATCTAGTTCTTCTGGTCTAAGCAGGTGTTTTAACCACGCTATGCAAGGCACTGGATGGGATTTTTCTTTTGGTGATGATTATGTCCCAAAGTATACAAGGCCACAAGTCGAGCTCTCTGGCTCCCCGGAAGAGCAGAGGATTCCCTAATCCCATTCCCTGTCCAGGCCAGTCCATCTCAGACTCCATGGGCCCCACCTCCCCAAACACACCACCAATGATACCATCAAGCCTCCTGTGAGGGTCCCGTGTTCTCAGGGAAGGGGATGGTAGGTTCAGCTACAGTTGCCAGGAGACCATTTTTGTACTGGGCAGCTTGAAATTTGACCTTTGGGCCAGGAAACAAACTGAAAATAAAAGGGGGGCTATATAAATATCCCCCTGCGGGCCAACTGGCATGGGAATACCCTGGTGGCAGCCCTGGGCCCCTGCAGCCCACTGGCTGCCTGGCCAGCTGCACCCAGTGCTCCTGAAAATCTAGAAAGACGAGGCCTGAAAGGCATCCATCACATCTGACATCTGGAGGTCTTTCAGTTCACTGCGGGTTTAAAGGAAGCAGGAGGTAAAAAGTGGAGCCAGGGGGTATCAACAACTGTTTCGAGAAGCTGGGGTACTAGGGGCATGGGAGAACGTCTGGCGTCATGGGTAAGCATGGGCGGATGCATGCACAGATTGGGGGTCCTGTCAAATGAAGATGACTTTTTACACTCTACCTTTCCCTTGTTTGGGGGGCACAATAAGAACGTCTCAAAAATGAACAAGAATGAATAGAATCCACTCGCTCTAACACAAAATAGAAGCTGTGATGTGGATTTCAGCAAGTTTCCTGTTTTGTTGACATACTGCTGTTTGGCAGATTTTTACTGAGTGTGTCTGGAGTTTGTGCTGAAACGACCTGGTAGTGTTCCTCCAGCTCTGTGATCGCCCACTCTCTGGCCCGTGGATAACCCAGTGACTCCAACGACGGTCACAGAAGGTCTGCCATGGACACCGATTGTGTGTGGCCTCCTCAGGGACCCAAAGCTGAAGGTTACAGGGTGATCAATGTGGTGATGGTTTTATACCCAGTGAGGTTGTAGCACAGAGGATGCTTAAGGGAACAAAGAAGTTTCTCAGAATAGGGAGCACTGAAGCTGGCAGTATAGCACGGTGGTTAGAAGATGTGCTGGGCTTGAATCCTGGCTCTGCCATTTGTTAGCTGTGTGACCTTGGCAAGTTACTTAACCTCTCTGTGCCTTGGTTTCTGCATCTGTAAAATCGACATAATATTGGTATTTACTTCATGGGGCTGTTGTGAGGATTAGATGAAAGTACACGTAAAGCTTTGAGATCAGTGCCTGGTAGACAGTAAGCACTCAAATGCTAGGGATTACTGGTTATTCTCTGAGCTAGGCCCTGCAGGATGCGTTGGCTAAGCATGGAGAATAACAGTATGGGAACCACGGGCATCTGAGGTAGCTGAGGGGTAAGGCGAGCGTGTGGAAATGATGGGGAGACACAGGTAAGAAAAGCAGCGAGGAGAGACCATGAAGGGCCTGTGCGTCACATTAGGGAGGCTGGCCTTCCCTCTCTAAGTCACCGGCACCTTCTGAGGGGTTTATGGCAGAGAACAGCACAAACGGGCATTTTGGGTACGCCTCTCCTGACTCCATCAGAAAAACTGCTCTGGTTGTCAGAAGCCAAGACTTAGTTCTGCAGTGATTCTAAAGGGGTTCCCTGAGGACGTGAAAGTGGCCTAAAGGGAGATGTGCTTATTTACTTTGGAAAAGCCGCCTGAGTGAAGGTTTCCTCAGGGTCTGAGTGGGGACCTAGGGTGGCAGAAAAACTGTATGTAGTGGTAATAACACCAATGTGACATCTGGATGGCACTGGGTCGATTTCTCAAAGCCTCTCGTGTCCACCCTGCCCCCCAGAGCCCTAGAGAATCTATCAAAGTGTTTTTCCCCTCTGGGTCAGTCCCTACCCCTTTCTGACTTTTAAAACATTCCAATCCACACTGTTCCTCCACCCTCCTATGTTTAAAGACAGGATTTCCACCATTAGAGACTTGTTCCTTTGACTTAGCAGGGAGTGGAAGCAAGCTAGCTGTGAAAAGAACAAGGCATCTGGAGTCCCTTAAACCGGGAGCTGAGTCCTGGCTTTTCCACTTTCCAACTGTGAGTCACTCAGCCTCTCTGACCCTTAGTATCCTCACCTGAAAAGCTAGGATGACGATAGTACCACCTTTCTGAAGTCTGTGAAGAGGATAACATGAGATCACACGTGTGATAGTTGGTAAACTGTGCCCCAGTCAGCTGACTTTCAGCGCTGAAGGAACAGGAATTTGGGTATCAGAGAAGGAGGGGGAGGTAATTCTGGGGGCTGGAGCCCTTTAGGGGAGGAGATTCTGAAGGGTGGGCAAGGTCCTGAATGGCCCTGCTCATAGCAGCTGGAGAGGATCCTGAGGGCCTGGGTGAGAAGTGGCAGCTGAAGCTTGTTGAGGAGCCATGGAATCAGGGCAGCGAGTGGCAAAGTTAAATCCTGTCAATTTGGTAACAATGCCTTGGGGAGGCCAAAGCTTTTCTGGAGGGAAATCTGCTCCCCAGCTGGAGCAGAGGGGAGGCGACAGTCCTGTGTGTTCCCCTCCTTCACCACAAGGTGTTGCCACTGCCACGGTAACATTAGTTTTAGCCAGCTTTCAGGAACTTTCCAAGAAGAAAAGGGGGCTTGGTCCTGTGGCAGGGGACATGTGCTGGTTCATCCCAGAGCAGCTTCCAGCGTTCACTGTTTGCTTCGGGGAGCTAAGGAAGGAAGGTGCTTACTCCCCAAACCTGAGCATGGTCTAGGGCTCCAACTGGGCTTTGATATCTGAAAAGGCCCTGAGGTAGTCTGAAGCCTTCCATCCTGGATCCGTCTGCAATGTGCTACATAAACCTAATAAAACCAACTGCCATCAAGTTGATTCCTACTCCTGGCAACCCCATGTGTGTCAGAGTAGAACTGTGCTCCAAAGAGTTTACAATGGCATCGTACATAGACCTAACTCCCGTTCTAAAGTAGTGGGAGCCTGACAAGACCTACAGGTCACCTAAGCCCATCGAGGGTCAGGTAGCTAAGGGGGCACGTCCCAAAGTGTGCTCCTGCAGGACAGCTCTTAAAATAAAAATCTGTGGTCCAATTAGTTTAGAAAATGAGATCAATTAAAACCGTAGCCCTCTTAGAGATTCCCATTGTCCAGTAGCAAATGATATTAACATCAAGCTTCAAGTTCATCAGTCAAGTGAGAACAAGACTCAGTCCTAAGTTAATGAGAGTAAGAAATGTGTTTCATAATTCATTTAGTGAACTCTGCATCAGTCTTGACTGTTAATTGAGGTGTGATGGATGGGTTATTTTCTAATTGACTGCCTTTTTTGAATACATGGGATTTAAACATCCATCCGTGGGGCACTGAGAGAGTGAGTGGGAAGAACTGGGAGCTGAGGACTGGGGGATCAAGCATTCACCCGGCCAGTAACGTGCCTGAAGGACAGATGAGTAGATTTGGCGTGGACTGTTAAGGAAGTCAGCCCAGGGATTCCACAAAGTATGCCCTCAACCCAAAAGTTTCCCCCAGCAGCTGGCGTAGAGTATACACCTAATGTGTATCTACTGAATGAACGCGACTTTGAGAGTAAAGAATACATAGGATCATTAAGTGTATATTAAAAAAAAAAAAAAGCTCTGAGAACTCTGACATTAAAGATCTCACTTAACCTTAACTCAATGATTTCTAAACTTCCTTTGGTCATGGACCCCTTTTTCAGTAATATATTAATATCACACATAAGGAATATTCTAGAAAACACACCGAGGTATGGAATTCTAACAGAGAAGGAGTATTTACAGAGAATGGGCATCCAGAGAGCAGTACTCTGGGTTTCAGGGGAAGATTTTGGAGAAAGTATGTGAAAAGACTGGAAGAAAATATCCCCAAATCAAAACGCTATTATTTCTAGCTGGTGTGATTATGAACTATTTTTATTTTATTCTCTGTTCTCTGTAGAGGCCTTCCCTGACCCCTTGGATGAGACTGAATTCCCTTGCTATAAACTCCAAAAGCACTTCTGTTTTGAACTCTACTCACCTTTGTATCACCATTGTCTCTGCCTTCCCTGGCAGGCTGTAACCTGCAAGAGGACAAGCACCTTGTTTATCGAGTTTATGGCTCTGATCGGCACAGGAAGGCTTTCTGGATTGAATAGAATTGAAATAATGTTGTCATGTTTAGATGCCGTTGAGTCAATTCTGACTCATAGTAACCGTATATGTACAACAGAGTGAAACACTACCCGGTCCTCAGCCATCCTCACAGTCGTTACTATGCTTGAGTCCATTGTTGCAGCCATTGTGTCAATCCATCTCCTTAAGGGCCTTCCTCTTCTTCGCTGACCCTCTACTTTACCAAGCATGATATCCTTCTCCAGGGACTGGTCTTTCCTGATAACATGTCCGAAGTACATGAGTCTTGCCATCCTTGCTTCTAAGGAGCATTCTGGCTGAACTTCTTCCAAGACAGATGTTCATTCTTCTGGAAGTCCATGGTATATTCAATATTCTTCACCAACACCATAATTCAAAGGCATCAATTCTTCTTCGATCCTTCTTATTCATTGTCCAGCTTTCACGTGCATATTGAGGCAGTTGAAAACATCATGGCTTGGGTCAGGCACACCTTAGTCCTTAAAGTAACATCTTTGCTTTTTAACACTTCAAAGAGGTCTTTTGTAGCCGATATGCCCAATGCAATGTGTCTTTTGATTTCTTGACTGCTGCTTCCATGGGTGTTGATTGTAGATCCAAGTATAATGAAATCCTTGACAACTTCAATCTTTTCTCCGTTTATCATGATGTTGCTCATTGGTCCAGTTGTGAGGATTTTTGTTTTCTTTGTGTTGAGGTACAATCCATACCGAAGGCTGTGGTCTTTGATCTTCATCAGTAAGTGCTTCAAGTCCTCTTCACTTTCAGCAAGCAAGGTTGTGTCAGCTGCATAATGCAGGTCGTTAATAAGTCTTCCTCCAATCCTGATGCCTCATTCTTCTTCATATAGTCCAGCTTCTCGGATAATTTGCTCAGCATACAGATTGAATTTAAATATTAGTTTTATGTAATATATAAATTTTTATAATGAGCATGCATTACTCTTATAAAAAAGTATCTATTTTTTAGAAAGTTGTCAACTGCTCCAGGGAGTTGTAGACTTAAAACTGGATTTTGTCCTGATTTTGCCATTTCTTAATTTTATGACCTTGGACAAGTCACTTAACTTTGCTAAACCTCTAGTTACCTCTGTGAAATTGGAGACTGAAATATTTGTCCCACCTGCCATATGAGATTGTTGGATAGACCAGGGAACATGTTTGAGGAAGCATACTGAATAGCACATCCAGACAAGGAAAATCCACACAGTCATGCAAGGGAGAGGGGGTTGCTCACCTGGTTTTGCCCACTGGGCCCAGAGGGAGCTGGAGCAGTTGCCAGAGTCAGATCTCTAACTCTGTGACCATATTGAAAAGCTTGGACCTCTTACTGAAAACCATGGGCAGCCTCTGAAATGCCTAAACGAGGTAGAGACAGGACCCTATCTGCAGTTTAGAAGGGTTCCTCTGGTTGGAAGGAGCCCTGGTGGCACAATGGTTAAGCTAGTCAGCTGTTAACCAAAAGGTTGGTGGTTGGCACCCACCCAGCTGCCTCACAGAAGAAAATCCTGGAGCTCTGCTCCCATAAAGATTACAGCTTAGAAAACCCTGTAGGGCAGTTCTACTCTGCCATGTGGGTCGCTGTGAGTCAAAATGGACTTGACTGGCACCTGACAACAACAATCACCTGGTGCAGCAAGGATCATACAAGGCTGGCTCTGCAGGTGAACAAATTAGAAGGCTGTGGTCTCTAAATCTCTCAAAAAAGCAGAGCTGTGATGAATCATCTTGGAGCGCGGCACATGTAAACATGTGTGAGCATAAAGCTCTCCTTTTCAAGGTGGAGGAATTCACAGAGCCGTAGGTTTAGCTGGCGGTCTCTCCTGAGGACATCTGGTCTGTTCCCCTGAATTCAGGTGATGAGGCGTTTTCACTCCCACTTACCAGATGAGGTAGCTGTGACTCAGGGAAGTTAAATGGCTTGCTGAAGTGGTGACAGATTAAAAAGTCCACACACACACACACAAATGTTGCAGAAATCCAGGGGTCAGAGTTCATTTCCCAAGCCTTCCTCCACATGAGTCTGTGCTCAGAATTGTTTCTGAAGATAGTAAAATTGGTAATAGTAATGCTTTCTAATTTATAAAGCATTTTCATGTGAAAAAAAAAATCCACTGCCGTTGAGTCGATTCCGACTCAGAGCGACGCTTCAGGATAGAGTAGAACTGCCCCACTGGGTTCCCAAGGAGCACAGAATGTATATTATGTTCCCTGAATGTGTACGACACACCAGGCATCCTGGTGTGGACTTAGCACCACATATATTGTCTCATTTTATGCCCACAGTTACCCTGTGAGGCAGGTACTATTATTATTAACATTTATAGATGAAGGTTCGATGAAGCTGACTAACTTGCCCCAAATCACAAAATTAGTAAGTGACAGAGCCAGGTTTCAAACCCAGGGTGCTTGGCCGAATTCTAAACACCCAAGAATTGTGTGTCCTTCTGGTTTAATTGTCCCTAAAGCCCCAGAGGTGGACATTTTCTCCAGACGAGACCAAGGCTCAGGGGGTTCAGAGGTAGTGTGTGCACCTGCCTAGGAACCTAGGTCTTCTATTCTCGGCTATTTGTACCCTACTCTGGTGCCCCTGAAGGAAGTGCATGTGTGTGTGTGCATGTGTGCCCGCGCCCGTGTGTGTGTGTGCATGTGTGCACGTGCCCGTGTGTGTGTGTGTGCATGTGTGTGGTGGAAGAAGGGGGTTGGTTGTGAGCAGATGTCACTGATGGTTATAAAAAAACAAAACATTGCTATCGAGCCGATTCTGACTCATAGCAATCCTACAGGACAGAGTAGAACTGCCCCATAGGTTTCCAAGGAGCTGCTGGTGGATTCAAACTGCCGACTTTTTGGTTAGTAGCCAAGCTCTTAATCACTGCGCCACCAGGGCTCCACTGATGGTTATAGCTGTAGATAAATTTTTAAATTTTTGCAAAAAGGACTCTAGCCAGCAAGCTTTAATAAGAGTCATCCATGCCTAAGATCTTAAGTTCTAAGCACTCTATTAAAGAGCTTTATGTATGTGTAGTATCTCATTTAATACCTTCAATAATCTTATGGTAGGTATTATTACCGCCTCTCACAAATGAGGAGTCCTGGTGGTGTAGTGGTTAAGAGCTATGGCTGCTAAACAAAAAGTTGGCAGTTCAAATCCACCAGGTGCTACTTGGAAACCATGTGGGGCAGTTCTACTCTGTCCTATAGTGTCACTATGAGTTGGAATCGACTCGATGGCAACTGGTTTTTTTTTTGGTGGTATAGTGGTTAAGAGCTCAGCTGTTAGCCAAAAGGTCAGTAGTTTGAGTCCACCAGCTGCTCCTTGGAAACCCTATGGGGCAGTTCTACTCTGTCCTCTTAGGGTCACCGTGAGTTGGACTCGAAGGCAATAGATTTGGTTTTTTATTTTTTGGCTTTTACGAATGAGTTAACTGAGGCTCAGGGAGATGAATTAACGTGTCCAAGGTCATGCAAGTGGTGAATGGGGGACCTGGTCTTCAAATCCAGGCCTCTGGAACTCTGAGGCACAGCCTTGGCAGCCAGTCTCAGCTCATCTGCAGTCGCCACCTCCTCCCTCTGTCTGTTCTTCTTTCCCAGTCACAGGACAGACCTTCCTTCTGAAGAACATCTCCACAGACATGTCGGGTTACTACATCTGCACCTCCAGCAATGAGATGGGGTCCAAGTTCTGCAACATCACCGTGGCTGTCCGACTTCGTAAGAGCAGCTCAGGGAGAGACGGAGGGAGGGAGAAAAGGAGGGAGGAGGGCCAAAGACCAGAACAGTCAGCTGCGACCCTGTGGAGATGACTCGGGGAGCCTCTTTAGGGCTACCCATTTGCAGGTAGCTGCAGTGACCCAGGCAAGACGGCTCCTGTCCCAGCCTCCCCTCCCCTCGAGGCCAGCCTGGTTCCATTGGTTCTTTGGATGTAGAGCCTAGAACTGACTTCTGCAGCCTGCTTCAGGCCTGTCTGCTCTAAGGGCCACTCAGGGAGCCTGGGGAAAGAGCCAGAGCCAGCTGCCACAGAGTCTGAAACCCATCCTTCTAAGGTGGACACCGTGGCTAGCTTGGGGAGAAGCTGGGGCAGGAGCTGGGTAGCCCAGGTGTCCTTGTTTGCACCTCCATCCCCAAGAGCAGTCCCCAGCCCTGTCTGGTCATGGTCCTGTAAGAACATACCTTTTATTGAGTGCTGCCAGAAGCCTGCAGCTGCTGCTTCACAGGCTGGGAGGAGGTCTGAGGCCAGCCCAGAGCTGGAAGGAAAGGATCTCCCAGCAACAAGTGCCAGGTGCCGAGGCTTCTCATCCCAGCCTCGATCCTCTCCTCTGGCGCCCAGGTCACGTCGGGAGATGAGGGTTGGGTGCAGGACAGATTACCCAATAAGTAAGGAACACGCAAACCCAATCACGCCTTCCCACCAATCTGCAGTGCACAGTTTCACCTGTCCCCCATCACGTCAAGGATGCAGTGAAACTGCTCTCCGCAGATTGGCAAGTCAATGCGGCTTCACGCTGTGCACCCTGCTCCGTGCCAGCCGTGTGTACTCTGCTTGCTGGCTAATCTGCCCCTGGCTGGGCCTTGGGTGGTGTAGCTGCCCTGTTCCGTTGCAGCCTCCATGAATGTGGCCCTGTACGCGGGCATCGCGGGAGGCGTGGCTGCCGCTATCATCGTCATTGGTATCATTGTCTACTGCTGCTTCCGGAGCAAAGGCGAGGCCCAGGACAAGGAAGACTCGAGGCCGTGAGTGTCTGGGTGGGCAGCACCCTGGGGATGGGTATGATTTTTATCACCCCCGTGTTATAGCTGAGCAAAGAGCAGTGACTTGCACAGTACAGAGCTTGCAGTGCAGTCGCAGGACTTGACTCCAAGGCCCATATTTTTCCCATCTCTGATCTCAGGGGGGAGATTGTCACGGGGTCTCCTTGTCTCATGAGCCAGCCTGTTCCCTTAATGTCCTCAGCTCATGAGTGGAACACGCTTGTGACACCTTTCTGTCCATCTGAGCCCAGTCCTTAGTGCCCTGTCCTTCTGCAGCTGGTGAGGTGGGGGAGAGTGGGTCTGGTGGCTGCTCTTCATACTAGGCCCAGCTGGTATGGGGACCCCAGGGATGCAAACCCATCGCCTCTGCACCCCCTGCCTTGCAGGAATCGGGAGATCTACAGGGAGCCACCAGAGCAGATGACAGAGCTTTCTGGGGGGCAGGATGAGGAGGACAGCTTCAGGGATGAAGACCAGAGGAGCTCCGGGCGTGGGTCCCCTGACCACCCTGGCCAGTGATGGGGGCCTCCTGCAGGCCGGCTTCAGAAAGGCTAAGGGGGCCCTTCTCCTGCCTCCCTGCCTCCTCTTTCCTCTCCAAGTCCCATTTTCCTATTCTCTCATCCCAGACATTGATGGGGGATGTTTCTTCCCCTGTGTCCACTGCTGGAGATTTTGGCCTGGCTGTGAGTGGGTGGGGTTCTCATTCATGACTGACCTTACCAACTGCCCTCTCCTGTGAAGTGACCCCTCCTACTGCCATGCCCTTGTTCAGGACCTGCTCCCCGCCGCCCACCGCAACCAGGCAGCTGCAGGAGCTCTCTGAAGCATAGCACTGAGCATGGGGCACCCCACCCTAGAACGCTCCACAGAAGCCATGCCGGCTTCAGGAGGCCGGGACCCTGCCTGCTCACCTAGGGAGCACTTGGCAGATGGTTTGCACTCAATACATTTTTGGCAAATGAATAAAAGAATGAGTAAGTGAAGGACTCCCTATTATCTAGCCAATTTAAGTGCAAACTTCAGGACCCACCCTGGCCTGGCCTCCAGCTCCCCTTCCAGTCTCATCTCCACAGCTTCCCTGTACATTCCAGACATTTCTAGCAAGGCCACACCAGCTCTCACTGCACGCTCCCTCAAGGGGCCTTTGTGTTCCCTATTCCCCTTGGAATGCCCACACTCTTTCCCCCTCTGCCTGTCAAAACCCTACCTGTCACTCAAGGCCCAGCTCAAATCACAGTTGTTTCTAAAACCCTTTCCTGGTCTCCCACATGTTGGTGTTGTTAGGTGCTATCCAGTTTGTTCTGACTCATGGCAACCCTATGTACAACAGAACGAAACACTGCCTGGTCCTGCACCATCCTCACAATTGTTGCTACGCTTGACCCCACTGTTGCAGCCACTGTGTCAGTCCATCTCCTTGAGGGTCTTCCTCTTTTTGCTGACCCTCTACCTTACCAAGCATGATGTCCTTCTCCAGGGACTGGTCCCTCCTGATAACATGTCCTTTGTATGTGAGGCGAAGTCTAACTATCGTTGCTTCTAAGGAGCATTCTGGCTGTACTTTTTCCAAGACAGATTTTTCCTTCTTCTGGCAGTCCATGGTACATTCGATGTTCTTCACCAACACCATAATTGAAAGGCGTCAATTCTTCAGTCTTCCTTGTTCATTGTCCAGCTTTCACATGTATATGAGGTGACTCAAAATATCGCACCTTAGTTCTCGAAGTGACGTCTTTGCTTTTTAGTTTAGTACTTGAACAATCTTGTCTCTGTCCCACAGCCAATCATGGGCCATGTGGTGCCCTACCTGAGCACTGTCTCTGTCCTGAGTTAGAGTAGGAGCTTCACGGGCAGGGCCCAGGCCTCCCCATTTTGTTCTCGCAGAAGCTCTGGCAGCCAGCTTCCCAGCCAAGTGGGAGCCTAGACCACCACCAGTTGCCGTTAAGTTGACCCCGACTTGTGGCGACTCCATGTATGTCAGAGTAGAACTGTGCTCCACAGGGTTTTCAAAGGCTGATGATTTTTCTAAAGTAGATTGCCAGCCTTTCTTCTGAGGTGCCTTTGGATGGACTCGAACCTCCAACCTTTCATTTAGCAGCTGAACGTGTTGACCCCTTGTACCACCCAGAGACTCCAGCGGTAGCTGAGTCAAGCTCAGTTTGGAGAAATGCTCCCCGTCTCCGGCCTCCGCGATGTGCCTGTGAATGCACTGACAGCTCCCATCCAACCCCATCTTTTAGGTTAATGAATCAAAGATGAGCTGATTTGAAATTTACACACACGAGCATGTACACATACACAGGCACTTCGCTGCAGGTGGGCCAGGACGCTCGTGTCAGGGTGGCTCCTCTCAAGGCCAGGATAGCTGACGTGCCCATCCCTCTCTCCCCAGCCCATGCTTGCTCCTGCTTGTTCCTGCTCCCTGCTCTCTGGTCCCTGGCCAGGCCGCCCGGCCCTGCTGCTGGCCCTGTCTTGCAGACGAGGCTGTCTTACTGGCCCTCCTACAGCTTTCCGCTTCGTGTTGAGCATTTCTGCAGAGTGCAGGCAGGTCTTCTTGCCCAGAGGCTAGTCTCGCCCAAATGCAGTTCCCTGTTAAATAAATGCTGGTGTCTTTTCCGGATGAGCAGACAAGCAACTCTGTAAATCTATTGTTCACTTGTGTTCTTTTTTCACTTATTTTTTTTTTAAAAAAATACATATTTTTATATATTTTGTTAAATTCTTTGCTCCATTCAAAATGCTTGCAGTAATAATAAAGTTTTCAGTGGAAAATCTTACTGCATCTTTAACGTGGGTTGTGTTCACGCCACAGCAGAACCCCTGCTGCATTCGCATGTACATGTCTTGGGCCTCTTCTGCTTCCAGGGAGGGGTGAGGTGATGGAGTTGATCAGGGGGAGTAGAGGTCCGAATCCTGGGGATCCCATTGCTGGTGGCTGCAGGAGGGTCAGACAGTGTCTCTGGTAGTTGCTGGGACAGGATGGAGCCCTACCTGGTATTGGAAGTATATTCCAGGTGCCTCCAGGTGCACCAGTGGCAGGAAGACCATGGCGGGCCTGGGAGTCAGCCCACGTCCTCAAGAATGATGGTGGGGACGTTCTTGCCAGTTGTGTCCACAACGGCCCGCTTCCTGAGAAGGGGAGAAGGCGGTCTCTTGCTCTCTCTGTTGGAGAGAACTGGTGACTCTGGTTCCATGGTCGGGTCTCAGTGTTGACACTGCCTGTCCTGCGATTCGTTCAAGATTCCCTCCACCATGTTCCTTCCCATGTTGCCATGTGCTCCCTCCTCTCCCGGCACCTGTCACAGTGGTCTGTTGTTACCTGTGTATAGGCCTGTCTCTGCCTGGGCCTGTAAGATTCTTTTCTTTGTTACAATTTGATTGTAGATGATTAGGTTTATGGAATTTTTTTTTTTTTTTACTTTTTTTTAAGCAATAACTCCCCATCCTTCCCTTCCCCACCTGTAAAACTCTTGAGGCTAGAAACTGAGTCTCGTTCATGGCCTGACGTACATTGGCACTTGACAAGTGTTTGTTGAGTGTGTAATGTTTGGGGTCCCAGTATCTTGCACAAGAATATATCATAGTCATCTAGGTACCTTGAGGTGCCGTCTAGCCCTCACAGCATGTTCTTGAGCTATCTGTGCCAAGGGCAGGGGTCCTTCTCCCCCAGTCTTGGCCTGACTTGTTTCTGCCCCCTTGAAGCGCTCTGAAGATTTCCCTACCTTAGCCCCGAGCTTAGCTAAGAAAATGAAGGAAGTGAGTACCCATTGCATTAATTCAACCATGAACGCTTACTGAGCACCTACTATGTGCCAAGCACTGTGCAGTTCTAGGGTATATAAAGGTTGCTAAGATGCTGTCATGAGCCCTGGTGGAGCAGTGGTTAAGCACTTGGCTGCTAACTGAAAAAGGTTGGTGGTTTGAACCCATCCAGTGGCCCTACGGGAGAAAGACCTTTTGATCTACTTTCACAGAGATTGTAGCCTGGGAAACCCTATGGGACAGTTGTTCTCTGTCACATGGGGTCACTATGAGTTGAAAACTGACTTGATGGCATCCAACAACTCAGAAGGAGCGAAATGACAGACTAGGAACATACTGAGGGGTTTCAGGAAAGCTTCAGAGAGGAGGTGACACTCGAGCTGCATCTTGAGGAGAAGCGGAGAGTCTGACACACGGAAAAGGAACGGCGCTGATATTTCTGTCATCCAGCTCGAGACCCCATTACTTGGTCTCAAGTCACGTAATCAGTCGGTAAGGCTACCATCCGGAAACTTGGTGGGAATTAGATTGTTGCAGCTTCTCGTACAGTTAAAATTAACCCAGCAGTATAATTTCTTAGGCTGATAGGCATTTGCTTCTCAATCTGTGCTTTCTAGCTGGCAGTTCAAAGATGAATGGTATTTTAAGAGAGAGAAAAAGGCTACCATTTGTTGAGCAGAGATTGCGTACTAGACATTTATTAGGCACTTGAGATAGTTTTTCAATAACCCTCACTTCTTGTTTCAAGTTTTAAGGCATATGGCAAAGTAAGGTGTGCATGCCATTACTTAAGGAAAGATTCTGGTTGCTCAGAGAGGTCCCCACAAAGTAATACATACCTTGATAAGTTAACCACGCTTCAGGGTCTTGTTTTTAAGTTGCTTTTGTTGGCACGATGAAATAGCATTCATCCTCATAGTCAGAGTCACATTTACCAAGCTCACAGAGCCTGATGTGCAATACCAAACACTTAGCAAACACTTAGGCAGCAATTACTCTGGACAGCCACTGTTCTAAGCACTTTTCATCTATCAACTCCTAGCCCTCACAGCAGTTCTATGAGATATGTGCTATTATTATTCTCATTTTCAGATGGGGAAGCTGAGGCACTGGGAGTTCAAGTAATTTGGATAAACATAGAATGTCAATCTGCTAATTTATACTTGTCAAGTAGACCAGACTTTCTGTCCACATGCATTTCTGAAAAACCTTGCATTCTGTAAAATCACAAACTAAAAACAATGGGGTTTATGGAAAAATTAGGGTTAGAGGCAGACTATATAAAGCCAATGAAACTTTGCAACCAGATTGCTTCCAAAAACAATACCAATAACTGTGAAAATAGAAGCATCATTAAATCCTCACTGGCTAGCATCACATATGACCGTCGGCCAACCTTAAACCTTTTATCCCTGTGAGCATTCATTTCTAATAGAGACCAGTTTATCAAAATTTAAAAAAATAATCTAGGCAGTTCCTCTGACTGTAGAGTTGGGGATCTCTCTCTTAAAAATTTGGCTTTCATTTCACGCAAGTTGATTTTTAGCTATGAGCTTATCTTTGTACTTGAATTTTCTGGTTTATAAATAGACGTATCCTGCCTTCACTGGCTGTGGGGACCAGGGTACGTTGGAGGGTAGGTGTGCTATTAGCTCGTCTTTTTAAAAAAATGGTCAGGGGTGTGGCCTTCTTTCTTGGCCTTTTTTTTTTTTAAATAACACAAGGGGAATGTCTTTTGCATGAGTCAGCTTAAATCAAGTTATGCTGTGGTAAAAAAAAAAAAAAAAAACCCTCAAGATCATGGTTTACAACCGCAGAAAGTTATTTCTTGCTCACTCAACATGTTGGTTCAGCCTTGCTCCACATCCTCCTTGTGATGGTTCATTTTATGTGTCAACTTGGTTGGGCTATGGTGCCCAGCAATTTGGCCAGACACTAGTCCAGTTGCTGTTATGGAGCAGTTAATTAAATCAGTTGGCCTTAAGTAAAGAAGATTACCTGCCCTAATGTGGATAAGCCTCAATCAGTTGAAGGCGAAAGAGCAAACAGGAATTCCCCCAAGGTGTGTGCTGCCTCCAGACAATAAACACACATTTTGGCAGAACTCTGACGTCAGCCTTCCCCTCACCTTGCCCACAGCTCTTGTGACACAAGCCTGCAGGAGTCTCCACTCCAATTTTGAACTTGCCAGCCCTGCACAATCTAGTGAGCCAATTCCTTGCGGTACATCAATTTCTCTCTCTCTTTCTCTCTCACTGGTTCTGTTTCTCTAGAGAATTCTAAGATATTCCTCATTCTAGGATCTAGGCTGATCATTGGATCCAGCTTCTGGAACACTGCTGATCTCATGGTAGAAAGAAACAAACAAAAAAAATGACTGAATCATGAGATGACTCTTGAAGCTTCTGCTGAGCAGGCACTCACATCACTTCTGTTCCTATTCTATTGCCCAGAGCAAGTCACACATCGTTAGGGCAGGGTTATAGCCCTCCCTCAGAGCAAGACAGTGATTGGTTTCTTCATCTGTACTCACAGCTTGCCCCAAACACAATGGAGAGTGAATCAAATCTTGAAATCACTGAACACCCATTTCTTGTAGGAAAGGAAGACCCTTGTGCAGAATATTCAGCATTTTTCTTAAGACCACCATGTACTGCTCAGGCTTTCATTGTGGAAAAATGTGTTCCTCTTTGCTTCAAAACCCTAGAGCATTTAGAGGCATGTGGCCCTGCCCACACCTTGATTTTGGACTTTTTTTTTAGCCTTCAGAACTACGAGAGAGTGAGTTTCTGTTGATTCATGTCACCAAGTTTGTGGTAGTTTGTTAAGGCAGCCCTAGAGGATGAATACAGGAGGGGTATCAGGAAGCAGAAGTTGCAGAGCGAGGAGAGTGGGGTAGTGAAGGGAGAGAAGACAATGGAGCTGGTTAGAGCCATGGGCAGCTAGCGCTCAGGCCCACTGGGGAGCATCTAAGAAGCTGTGCTGCACGTGCCTCAGAAGTGTCCTATTGACAGGACGGGAGGCTGAGGCATTTTCCACCAACCTCCAGCCCGTACAGATTCTGTTGGTGGCTGATCGTCCTCGGGCGTTCAACTCCCCCACACTTCCCAGCTGCGCCTGCATAGCTTGTGTAGCATCCTCCTGAGGCAGGAAAGGACAGAGATTGTAGCATATTCTCAAGTTGCTGCAAAGGTATCATCGTTAGTTGCCATCAAGTAGACTCCACCGCAAAACAACCTTTCCTAGAACAGAACAAAATATTGCCTGGTCCTGTGCCATCTGCATCATCTTGTTCGTCATACCAAACCAAACCAAATCCATTGCCGTTGAGTCAATTCTGACTCATAGCAATCCTATAGGACAGAGTAGAACTGCCCCATAAGATTTCCAAGGAGCGGCTGGTGGATTGGAACTCCTGACCTTTTGGTTAGCAGCCAAGCTCTTAACCACTGTGCCAACAGAGCTGAAATCAGATGGCCAAGGGAATGAAGCGTAGGGACCACAGCATCTGCCTGGGCCCTAGTTCCCAGGTCTGGGAGTCTACAAGGCTGTCCCATCTCTAGGAGCCCCTGACACCAAGGAACCTCTTTACATCTGGGCCTCAGGCACTGCTTCTCTTCAGGTAACTTCTTTCCTCATTGCAGTCACTGCCTCAAGGGTGGGAGAGGGAGGAGGGCCCAGTCAGGGCCTCTCTCTTTGTATTTGCTCTGACTTGGACGGCCTTGCTGCTTGCCACCAATTCTTGCAGTGTCAGGCTGCAGTAGCTGTTCTTCTCCTCACCTCCTCTCCTCATATTTTATTACGCAAATAACACCCACCTTGTATGTTTGTTTGCTACCCACAACCTCCCCCCCAGAGTATTTTTGTAAGTGCGCTATGCTAATTTTTTTTGCAGCAACCTGTAAAAAAAAATTGGCATAGCAGTGCTTACAGAAATACCTCTGGGGGCATAGGGGGCCGTTGGCCGTTTTTTTGCGTAAAAATACGGTAGTGACTAGACAGAGGGTGGTTTGCTCAGGTAATATGGGGAAGAGAAAAAAAGCACAAAATGGAAGTCTTTCCCCAACTTGAGAGTCCCCCTAGACTCTATTCTCTCCTCAATCCAACCAGCAGCTAGTTCAGCAGATTCTCGCCTCTCATTTCTCTGATGAGTCCTCCTCCTCACCATCTCTTTGCTCTCGTGGCATTGACCTTGGCAAAGAGACCTGGGGCCTCATCTACTGATGCATCTCTGGTTTGGAGTGAACCTTGGATTGCTTACTGCCCATTGGTAGTCCCTCAGGCCATCTCCATACAGAAACAGGTGGAGTGACCTCTGCTCATGCAAGCAACTCCATTAGACATGTCAACTTCGTGAAAGGATGTGACTCTTCATCTGTCCCCATGGACTTGCTTTTAAAGCAAGTGTGTCTGCACCTAACTGCTACAGAGAATAGTTACACGACAGAAACTTCAAGAGATTGCAACTTAGGTTGCTGCTCAATATATTCCAAACCTCTCTTAAAAGGAATACTATCAAGAATTGCATAAAATACATAATATTTATTACTTTACCTTTGGCTCCAGCCAAGTAAGCTGCCAGAACTTGGTTTGAACCACCTTGATCCCTCCTGGAATTCTGAGGAACTCCTTTTGCCTTATTCCATTGGACTCTACTGTAGGGGATTGTTAAAACGGTATTAGGTCTCTCATTTCTGAACTTGCTATTTAGGAAGATGTTGAGGGTCTTGCTCACCACACTGCAAATTTCTTGTTGATGAGAACCCATCAGAGAAACTTCTCCCAGGGCTGCTTACTAGAAGTGATTTGGTTACCCTTGAACAACAAATTTACTCTGGACATATGGTTTTAGTTTATGGACACTATGAAGTGTATATATATATATATATATATACAGAGCCCTCATGGTGCAATGGTTAAGCGCTCAGCAGCTAACCAAAAGTTTGGTGGTCCACACATATCTAGTGGCTCTGAGGGAGGAAGACGTAGTAATCTGCTTCCTTCAAGATTACAGCCAAGAAAACCCTACCACACGGAGTCTCTCTGAGTCCAGATAGACTGGATAGCACCCAACAGCATGAAGTATGTATAACTTATGTGGCCTACTTTGCAATGGCAGCCAGGAAGCTCAAAATCAAACTTATGATACATGTCAAGCAACTGTCTAAGACTTTTCTAAATGGATTTGATAAGCTAAATTTGTCCGTTATTTTATCTTTTTCCCCCTCTGCCCTCGTTTTCCTGTTGATTTTGCCTTTATTTAGCTCTCATCAGCACTTGGGAAGTCCCAGGCGTTCAGGAGGCAGGTGAAGCCTTGGGTGTGGAGGAGACGCCCTGGGTAAGGGTGTGGTGGGAGAAAGGAGCCAAGGACGGAGCCTTGGGACATCTTTAACCACATGGAGGAAGAGAACTCAGCAAAGGAGACCAGCGTGAACGGCCTCAGCAAGGTTGGAGGAGGGCCCACAATGCAGCTCCCCGACTTCCTCAGGTCTCCTGTGCCTGATCCGACGTAGCAAAGTAAGGGGCATTCATGGCAAAAAAGAAAATATTGGCCAATATTGTTAAGAAAAGCAGATCTATGAGAGGATTTTTAAAGAATTTTGTTTACCTTTATTTCCTTATTTTTATGCACTCTTTGGGTAGGTAACGCAATCACAGGTTTTGACAATAAACCACACACAAACTTACACAGGGAAAATCTCTGTCCCGTCCTTGTCCCCAGGCATCTAACTCCCACTCACTCGGCCCACCCTCCCAAGGTGACCACTGCCCTGTGTTCTCCCACATCCTTTCAGAGGTGAAGGACATAAACAAATGTCAACATACATGCTTCCCTTTTAGAGTATTTTAGACAAATCCATTGTGTTTCTATTCCACCCTTTTCCTTAAGAAACCAACAAAAGGAATTCCAGTTGAAAATCTTAATAGCTTTTTTAGCCTGACAATCTTCTAATTATTATTATTTTCTGAATCAAAGTAAGACTGCCCACAGAGCTGTTCTGTTTCCACGTAAAGTTTACTCCACAGTTTCCCGGCAGCCTTGACAGACACCTGTTTGGCCTGCGGCCAGGTTTCCTGAGCCTTCCAATATTTTCATTGCCATAGCATGCCCTGGGAGGAGCCCTGGTGGCCCAGTGGTCAACTGCTAACTGCAAGGTGGGCAGTTCGAACCCACCGGCAACTCAGCGGACCAAAGACCTGGTGATCTGTTCCTGTAAAGGTTAAAAAAAAAAAAAAAAAAAAAATTTCTGTAAAGTTTACAGCCTAGAAAATCCCATGGGGCAGCTCTACTCCGTCAAGTGGGATTGCTATGAGTGTGAATGGATTCCACAGCACACAACAACGACGATAATCATGCCCAGGACTGACAAGGTTTGCTCACTGGGTATGCGCCTCTTCTCCAGGTCCTTCCAGGCCAAGGAGCTGCGGCTTTTCGGGCGGCCACTGCAGGGCTGCAGGCAGCACCCCCAGCCTCCTCGGGCCCCCAGGACGCATGTGCAGCGCAAAGCCACAGCCCTGGCTCCGGAGAGCAATAGAGAGGCTGAAGTGGATTTCTGTGCAGAAGACACCTGGACTCATTTAGGCTACTTTGTCTCCCTCCCACAGTTGGCAATCAAAACCGGAGATGTTTTGAGCTTCCTTTGTGCTGCCCAGAGAAGAGACAGGCTGGCTGTGCCAATGGGCGATTCTTCATATGGCTTTAAAAAGCGCAGGCTGCAGCTGTCTTGGAGCAGGCGCTTTGGGAGGTGGAGTCAGCGTCGCATCTCTCCACGCTGCCAGGAATGGCTTTCCAACACCCTGCCAAAACACTGAGCAACTTCCTAGAAAAGGTGGCCTCGGCGAATCATAGCTAGTCTTCCTAGCTCAGTATCTGGTGTGTCTGCACATGCTTGAGGTTGTGAGGGGTGGGGTCAGTTTATCAGCGGTGCATGAATGGCCAGCTCAGGAGCTGAAAGAAGTATTGAACTTTATAAGCCATATTCGCAGATGCACCCACTTTAATCAGAGCCACACTATCAACCAAGCATTGTTAGTCTCGACTTACAGATGAAGAAATCAAGGCTCGAAGTATTGAAGAGACTTTTCCAAGATCATGCAGCTGGTTAGAGATGGAACTGGAACCCAAACCCAGGTCTGTTTAAGCTCTGGGCTTTATTATATGACATTGTCTTTCCGAGGGAGACCCAGACCCCTAAGTAAATGTCCTAATGTTGCTTAAGTACAATTTTTCAAACCGTGAGCATTGGTCCTTCTCTTCAGGAACAATCTGTATGGTTTTCAGCTCAGATCAGCCTTTCTCCTCTACCAGCATGTGCTTTTGGCTTCCTGCTCCCATTTTTCTCTAACTGGCTTTCATTGTCACCCTTACAATATTAAAAGCATCCTGCAGTCCCTTTGAACCTGCTCCATGGTCCCGGGTACAGTTAGGCAGAAACAAGGCCTCCACCAAATAGTGCCCAAGGCCCCATTAAGAAGGGTCTTTCTCTAGACCAGAAAGGATCAAAGGGCATGGTTGCATTGGTGTTATTTTTGCTCCCTTAACTTCTTTACAAGGTAGAAGCTGTGGAAATAATCCAGGAAGACCTGAGAGTCAGGCTCTGTCACTAACTAGGTGTGTGACTTTGGGCAGTGACATGACATCTGGATCTTTTCCATCTTTTTGCTATTGTGAACAGTGCTGCAATGAACATGGGTGTGCATGTGTCTATTTGTGTGATGGCTCTTATTTCTCTAGGATATATTCTTAGGAGTGGGATTGCTGGATCCTATGGTAGTTCTATTTCTAGCTTCTTAAGGAAGCACCATATCGTTTTCCAAAGTGGTTGCACCGTTTTATATTCCCACCAGTAGTGTAGAAGCTTTCCAGCCTTTCCACAACTTCACCAGCATTTATTATTTTGTATTTTTTGGATTAGTGCCAGCCTTGTGGGGGTGAGATGGTGTCTTATTGTGGTTTTGATATGCATTTCTCTAATGGCTAATGATCATGAACATTTCCTCATGTATCTGTTAGCCACCTGAATGTCTTCTTTGGTGAAGTGTCTGTTCATGTCCTTTGCCCATTTTTTGATTGGATTATTTGTCTTCTTGTCGTGGAGGTGTTGCAGTATCTTGTAGAGATTAGACCCTTATCCAATACGTTGCAGCCAAAATTTTTTTCCCAGTCTGTAGGTTTGTTACTGAATGCACTGAGTTCACCACCTGTGCTCTTGTGAAGAATAACCAAGAGTTACGTGAATTTAAAGCAAGGCATAGTTTATTGCTTGCAGCAAGCAAGGAGGCAGGGAGATCGTTCTCAAAGCACTGTCTCTCTGAACAAAGGGCTGGAGGAAGTTTTAATGCTACTTGGGAAAAGGGAAGTCGTACATATTCATTAAATTTCTGGGAAATGGCATGCATATTTAAAAGGGATGTGGGGTGGGTGGGCATGTAGGCTGTGCGTGCAACTGTTGGCTCAAGATGGTGGCCTGTGTTCTCTCAAAATGGCTCCTCATGTACTCTTGACATCTGTGTGTTCCTAAGAAAATGGTGGTGTATGCTGAAAACGTGGTGGCGGGGTTCACCTTCAGGTCACTGTTTTATAGCGCATGCACTAAATCTGGTTCTAGCCGGTTTGCCTGAAAAACAACAGTAAGCAGGAAGATTAAAAGGAAATGTGGTGGAGTGTTTCTTAATCTTAACGGCAATATGCTGTTTATAGTTGTTTTATAAAATTTTTCACTGACACAGCTTTTGGCTCAGGGCCTATTTCCTAGCTGGTCTCAGTTTCTCTTTTTCCTCTTTTGGTGAAGTCTTTTGTTGAGTATAAGTGTTTGATTTTTAGGAGCTCCCAGTTATCTAGTTTCTCTTCTGGTGTTTATGCATTATTAGTTATGGTTTATATACTATTTATGCTATGTATCAGGGTCCACAGTGTTGTCCCTATTTTTTCTTCCATGATCTTTATCATTTTAGATTTTATATTTAGGTCTTTGATCCATTTTGAGTTAGTTTTTGTGTATGGTGTAAGGTATGGGTCCTGTTTCATTTTTTTACACATGGATATCCAGATACACCAGCACCATTTTGTTAAAGAGACTGTGTTTTCCCCATTTAATGCACTTTGGGCCATATAGATGGATGGATTTACATCTGGGTTCTCATTTCTGTTCCATTAGTCTATGTGTTTGTCGTACCAGTACCAGGCTGTTCTGACTACCTTGGCAGTATAATAGGTTCTAAAATCAGGTAGTATGAGGCCTCCCACTTTGTTCTTCTTCTTTAGTAATGCTTTACTTATCCAGGGCCTCTTCCCTTTCCATATGAAGTTGGTGATTTGTTTCTCCATCTCATTAAGAAATAACATTGGAATTTGGATTAGGATTGCACTGTATCTGTAGATTGCTTCGGGTAGAATTGACATTTTCACAATGTTGAGTCTCCCTATCCATGAGCAAGATGTTTTTCCACTTAGGTAGATTTCTTTTGGTTTCTTGTAGTTTTCTTTGTATAGACCTCTTATGACTCTAGTTAGATTCATTCCTAAGTGCTTTATCTTCTGGGGGGTTATTGTAAATGGTATTGATTTGGTGATTTTCTTTTCAAAGTTTTCTTTGTTGGTGTAGAGGAATCCAACTGATTTTTGTATGTTAATTTTGTATTCTGCTACTTTACTGAAATATTCTATTAGTTCCAGTAGATTTTTTTTGTGGATTCTTTGGGGTTTTCTGTGTATAAGATCATATCATCTGCAAATAGGGATACTTTTACTTCTTCCTTACCAGTCTGGATACTCTTTATTTTCTTTTCCTTGCCTTATTGCTCTCCAGCACAATGTTGAATAAGAGAGGTGATAGACAACATTCTTGTTTGGTTCCTGTTCTCAGGGGGAATGCTTTCAGTCTCTCTCTTTAGAATGATGTTGGCTGTTGGCTTGTATAAATGCCGTTTATTATCTGAAGAAATTTCCCTTCTATTCCTCTTTTGCTGAGAGTTTTTATCATGAATGGATATTGAACTTTTTCAAATGCCTTTTCTGCGTTGATTGATAAGATCATGTGGTTCTTTTGTTTTATTTATGTGATGGATTATGTTGCTTGGTTTTCTAATGTTCAACCATCCCTGCATACCTGGTATGAATCCTGCTTGGCCATGATGAATTATTTTTTTGATATGCTGTTGAATTCTATTGGCCAGAATTCTGTAGAGAGTTTTTGCATCTGTGTTCTTGAGAGATATTTGTCTGTAATTTTCTCTTTTTGCAGTGTCTTTACCTGGTTTTCGTATCAGGGTTATGCTGGCTCCATAAAATGAATTTGGGAGTATTTCTTCCTTTTCTGTACTCTGAAATACCTTTAGTAATACTGGTGTTAACTCTTCTCAGAAAGTTTGGTAGTATTCTTCAGTGAAGCCGTCCAAGGCTAGGGCTTTTTTCTTGCTATTTTTGAGTTTTTTTTTTTTAATTACCTCTTCAATTTCTTCTTTTGTTATGAGTTTATTTAGTTTTTCTACCTTGGTTTGTGTTAGTTTAGGTAGGTAGTGTGTTTCTAGAAATTTGTCCATTTCCTGTAGGTTTTCAGATTTATTGGAGTACAATTTTTCATAGTATTCTGTTATGATCCTTTTTATTTCAGTTGGGTCTGTTGTGATATCACCCATCTCATTTCTTATTTGGGTCATTTGCTTCCTCTCCTGTTTTTCTTTTGTCAGTTTGGCCAATGGTTTGTCAATTTGGTTGATCTTTTCAAAGAACCAACTTTTAGTCTTATTGACTCAATTATTTTTCTGTTCTCTGTTTCATTTATTTCTGCTCTAATCTTTATTATTTCCTTTTTCTGGTGCCTGAGGGCTTCTGTTACTGCTCTCTTTCTATTTGCTCTAGTTGTAGGGTTAATGTTTTTATATCTGCCCATTCTTCTTTTTGGATGTGTGCATTTAGTGCTATAAATTGACCTTTCAGCACTGTTTTTGCTGTGTTCCGAAGGTTTTGGTAAGATGTGTTTTCATTCTCATTTGATTCTGTGAATTTGTTTATTCTGTTCTTGATTTCTTCTATAACCCAGTAGTTTTTGAGCAAGGTATTGTTTCCATGTATTTAATTTTTTTCCCTGCTGTTTCTGTTATTGATTTCTACTTTTATGGCATTATGATCAGAAAAGATGCTTTGTGTTATTTCAATGCTTTGAATTCTGTTAAAACTTGCTTTGTGGCCTAAAATATGTTCTATTCTAGAGAATGTTCCATGTGTGTTAGAAAAGAATGTATACTTGACTGCTATTGGATGGAGTGTTCTGTATATGTCTATGATGCTAAGTTGATTGATTGTGGCATTCTTCCATTTTTTTATTGAGTTTCTTTCTATATGGTCTGTCCTTCACCGAAAGTGGCGTGTTGAAGTCTTCTACTATTATTATGGAGCTGTCTTTTTCTCTTTTCAATGCTGTTAGAGTTTGTTTTATGTATTTTGGAGCCTTGTCATTGGGTGCGTATATATTTATTATGGTTATGTCTTCCTGGTATATCGATCCTGTAATCATTATATAATGTCCTTCTCTATCCTTTGTGGTGAATTTAGCTTTAAGGTCTATTAATTTTGCCATTCCTGCTCCTTTTTCATTGTTGTTTACTTGATATATTTTTTTTCCCATCCTTTCAGTTTGAGTTTATTTATGTCTTTGTGTCTAAGGTGAGTCTCTAGTAGACAACATGTAAATGGATCGTGTTTTTTTAATCCATTCAGCCACTCTCTGTCTCTTTATTGGTGCGTTTAGGCCATTTACATTTAGTGTAATGATTGATAGGTATGTGTTGTTTTTTTTTTATGTGTTTACTATGGGGCAGTTCTACTCTGTCCTATAGGGTCGCTATGAGTCGGAATCAACTCAATGGCACTGGGTTGGGTTATGTGTTTACTGCTGTCATTTTGATGTATTTCTTTCTTTTTTTTTTTTTTTTTTGTGGTTCTCATGGATTGAATTGTGTCCTCTCAAAATATCTGTCAACTTAGCTGGACCATGATTCTCAGTGTTATGTGATTTACCACAATATATATGATTGTCCACCATTTTATGTGATTTTGCTATACGTTGTAAATCCTGTCACTATGATGCAATAAGATGGATTAGCAGCAATTACACTGATGAGGTCTACAAGATTACGTAGTGTTTTAAGCCAATCTCTTTTGAGAAATAAAAGAGAGAAGCAAGCAGAGAGACATGGGGACCTTGTACCACCAAGAAAGCAGTGCTGGGAGCAGAACACAATCCTTTGGACTTGAGGTCCCTGCGCTGAGATGCTCCAGACCAAGGGAAGACTGATGACAGGGACCGTCCTCCGGAGCGGACAGAGTGAGAAAGCCTTCCACTGGAGCCCGTGCCCTGAATTCAGACTTCTAGCCTACTGGACTGTGAGAGGATAAACTTCTCTTTGTTAAAACCATCCACTTGTGGTATTTCTGTTATAGCAGCACTAGATGACTAAGACAGTGGTGTTGACAGTTTCTTTGTTCCATTTAATTTTCTGTGCTGAGTTCTTTTTCTTTGCATATATTCTTTCCATCTTTTCCATTTTTGTTGATTTTGTGTTTGCTGAGTCTTTAAGCTTTTCTTCTTTTTTATTTTGATGGTTAGGTTTGCTAGCTTCCTTTGTGGTTACCTTGAAATTTACCTTTATTTTTATAATTTTAAACTAATCTTTTATTTCTTGATACAGCCTTAACTTCATCTCCACATGGAAGTTCTGTGACTACACTGTTTATTCCCTGTTTTTTGTTTTGACATTTTCATCATTTACATAACAATGTCTCTGGGTCTCTATTTCCAGCCTTTTAGCTTCGATTTGTCTTAGTGAATTCCCTATCTGGGTTGATAACTGGCTGATCTGTCCTGTGTCCTAGTTTTAAATTGTTGTCTGATATTGTTGATTCTCTAACCGGAGGACTCCCTTTAATATTTATTGTAATTTTGGTTTGGTTTTTACAAATTCCCTTAACTTCTGTTTATCTGGAAATGACCTAATTTCACCATCATATTTGAGAGACTGTTTTGGTAGATACATAACTCTTGGCTGGCAACTTTCTTCCTTCAAGACTTTATATATGTAATCTCATTGCCTTCTTGCCTGTATGGTTTTGCTGAGTAGCCAGAGCTTAGTCTTATTGGTTCTCCTTTGTAGGTGACTTTTAGTTTATCCCTCGCTGCTTTCAAGATTCTATCTTTGTCTTTTTTGGCAAGTTGAATTATGATATATCTTGGTAAGTTTCTTTTGGGTTCTACCCTGTATAGGGTTCATTGAATTTCTTGGATAACTTCTCATCTTTCATATCAGGGACGTCTTCTACCACCAAATCTTCAACAATTCTCTTGTGTTTTCTGTCATCCCTCCTGTTCTTGTACTCTGATCGCTTGTAGATTTTTCCTCTTGATAATGTCCCATGTAATTCTTAGGCTTTCTTCATTTTTTTAATTCTTTTTTTCTGGTTTTTCTCAAATAAGTTAGTCTTAAGGGATTTATCTTCAGCCTCACTAATTCAGATTTCCATTGTCTTCATTCTGCTGCTATGACCTTCTGTTGAGTTGTCTAATTCCGAAATTTTATTGTTAATCTTTTGAATTTGTGGTTGCTGTCTCTGTATGTTGTCTAGCAGCCTGTTTGTCATTTTATTCTTGTATTGTTTTCCTGAATTCTTCTATTGGTTTGTCTGTGCATTTCTTAGCTTGGTCTGAGTTTTGCCTGATCCCATTCCTGATCTCTTGGAGAGTACTGTATATTAGTCTTTTGAATTCTTTCTCAGGTAGTTCCATTGCCTTATCTTCCTCCAGAAGGTTTCCTGTTTATTTTGGTTACTTGCTGGGGCCACCTTGACCTGCTTCTTTATGTGATTTGATATTGACTGTTGTCTCTGAGGCATCAATAAGTTATTATATTTATTTATCGTATGTTTGTTTACGGTGTCCTGACTTTCTGTTTTGTTTTGATATGCCCAAGTAGGCTGCGCATGTGAGCTACTTTGGTTGTTGGCTTCTTTGAAGCTGTCACATCCCGTCTCCAGGTGGTCAGAGCAACTACTTGCTGTGTGAGCCCAGGAGTCTGTTCACTTTTCTTGTGTGGGTGTGGCATAGGTGTCCAGGTCATTGGTTACCAAGTATGTGGTGTAGACTCTCACCTACAGTCCTAGGTGGGCAGGCTGTGTAGGACTGTTTGGAGCAAAGATAGGTGTCTGGCTGTAGTGGGGGCTATGTGCAGAGCAAGGCAGGAGGCTGATGGCCGGCCCTGGATGCCTGAGTGGAGGGTGTAGCTGCAGCTGGTCCTTGGGCACCTGATGCTGTTGGCTGGAGAGACGGGGAGGCACCACTTATTCTCAGATACCTTTCATGGGTGACTAGGTGGAGTGGGTAGTACCACCAGCCCTCAGGCCCCTGCTGTGGGTGGGTGAGGCCCCTGTTTAGGGGGCAGGATGATGTCAAATGTCACAAATCTGAAACTCCCCCTTGGCTGCTTCAGTTAAAAATGAGCTTGAGGTGTATGCCTTGCTGTTTAATGCTAATAAGGTCATGTGGTGTTGAATCAGGCCCACAGGTGATTCAGGGATGAAGGGTGCTGTAAGCCCATGGACCCCTTATGCCAGTGGCCGGATGAAGGGGCAGGGCCTCCTGATCAGCCCTGAGTTCATGGCTTAGGCGGTGTGGCAGTTCTTGAATACTGTGGGGCTGGTGTCAGTGGGGTGGGATGGGGGGTGGGTGAGGGGAAAGGAGTGCTTCTCTGCTGCAAGATTGTGGGAAGGGGAGGGTTATTTTGCCCCCATGTGGTAGATTAGGAGCGGCACTTAACTTCTGCAGGTCCCGTGTTGCTCCTACTTGGTTCTGGGGGTGCACGCAGATGCACTGCTGCTTGACCGCGCTTGGTGTGGTGAAGCTCGTCTCTGGGTGCTGCTGCCCGCCTCAGCCCACGTGCGGGGCGCAGGCCCCGCCTCAGCCCACGTGCGGGGCGCAGGCTCAGCCAGCAGGGGCCGGCGGCCTCACGACCTGTGCTTCCTCGCTGCTTTTGAATCGCCTCTGATTCACCTACTGCTCAATCTGATTCTTCAGCTTTGTCTTTGATGATTAGGGTTCCTAGATTGTTGTGATAATCGATTCACTTGTGTCTTTGGATCTCCGTTGTAAGAGGGATGACAGTGAGCATCTGACTATTCCATCACCTTGGCCTTGCCTCTTAGTTCTGTTGTTTTAAGCCGCCCAGTTTGTAGGGATTCTTTACAGCAGCCCTAGGAAGATAACACAGTGGTCAATGACCAACACCCTCCAAAAAAGAGACAACCAAACAGTCCTCTATTAGAAGCACAAATACAACCTGTAACGCAGGCTTGGGGGGAATGAAAGAACAAAATGTGACCAAGGCCCTAGAGGCAATGCAGGGGAGAGAGGACACCTGGGTGTGCAGCCATGGAACTGGCAAAGCCCAAACTATAGGGAACGACAGAACAACTGAGCTTGTTCCTTCAACAAAATTGTGCAGAAAATGAAATGTGATGGATGGAGAATCTCTAGAATATAAGAGACACATCAGTCAAACAAAGAAAGGAAAAGGTGAACAAGGGAGTTGAGAGCATATGCAAGGAAGTGATTATCACGCTTGACCATGCAATTTTACTAGGGTAAATAAAAGCAAGGTGAGGACACAGGCCTGGTAAGAGGCGTGTGATAGAATCAGTGGGTTGTAGGTCCCGTGTGCATTGGAAGAATTGTTGAAGTTGAGGTGCCAGAAGCTATGAGCTAAAAAATTGAGGTGGTGAGCAGAGGGTGGAATGCTTGAAATGGAGTGTGTGGACAGGTTGGGTTACTGGTAGTGATGAGGAGTAGGATATGACTAGGAGAGTGGGTAGTTGAGGCAGGATGAAAAACAAGTTCACTGAGGAGAGGAAGTCAAACTGAGATGTCAGGTTTGAGAAGATCATCTCCATGGATATACTGCAACCACCAAGAACCGTGGCAGAAATAATATTGGAAAATGACAGTGAGCCTAGAGCTGAAATCATCAAAGAATGAGGGGGTGTGATCTGCTGGAGCAGATGACAGCAACAAAGAGGGGTGGCATATGTAGCAGGTGATATAATCTGTCGACAAGACACTTGATCCTGGAAGCTTTTAGGGGGAAGGAGGGAGGATGATCAGCAAGCCACAATGAGGAGATGGGGGCACCCCCTCACCTGTAGGCTCAGGGTACGAGCCTAGAAAACATGGTAGAAAACCAACCAGCAGTAGAGAGGGCTAAAAAGCATGAAAGCAAAGGGGATATACTGAGAAGAGTTGGTGTCCATTAATGCCCTTGAGCTCCTGAAGGCTCAGGGGAAGGAAGGGTTTGGTGAGATGGGGAGGGATGAGAGATGGGGCAGGATGAGAGATGGGGCCAGGAAAGGAATGTACAGAGTTTAATGGGGATTTCAGTCGGAGGGAAGAGAGATAACCTGGGAGTCTGGTGTTTGGGGGCCGGGGTGGGAGGGAGCATAGATGACATAAACAGGAACAAAGGGCATAATGAGATTGGTCTGGATGGTCTCAGGGCAGATGGTGGGGAAGCCCCTGTGTATTGGATGTGAGGGAGTGGTGGGGTCTGGAGCAGTGTTGACACTTCTGTCAAGGGAAATGGGGAGATTTGGGGGAGCGGCCATCTATCAAAGCATTCAGAGATGCTAGAGGCATGCAGGGGGCCAGGCAGTGTTGTCTTCCTTAGAACTTACCTGGTGCTAAGCAATGCTCTAAGTGTTTTAATGCTTGTAGTCTTCATAACAACCCCATAAGGTAGGCATTATTATCCCCACTATACGGGAAAACAGAAGCAAAAAGAAGTCAAATAATTTGCCCAAATACTTTGCCCACTAAGTGGTTCAGACCAGATTTGAACAGAAATAATCTGCCTCAGGATTCAATTTGATATTCGTCAAACATTGAGTGCCATCTGCATACCTATTTCTCTGTGGCCTGCCTAAGAGTAGGAATTGCCATTCATTCTTTTCTCCTGCACCTGGGTGGTGGTGGTTGTTGTTGTCGGGTGCCGTCAAGTTGGTTCCAACTCATAGAGACCCCATGTGACAAAGTAGAACTGCTCCATAGAGTTTTCTAGTCTGTAAATCTTTACAGAAGCAGACTGCCACATCTTTCTCTCATGGAGTGGCTGGTGGGTTTGAACTGCCAACCTTTTGGTTAGCAACAGAATGCACTACCAGGGTAATGCTTGGTGTTTAGGAAGTGTTTAATACATGTTTGAATGAATGAATAAAGGAGTGAATGTATTGAGTGAATGAATACGTGAATGAAACAAATTTGACCTTGGAAAAGGACAGAGATGGGTTTAAAAATTGAGTGAGAGAGTTCATCCCTTGCATAGCAAATATTAAACATTTGTTATAAAGCTATAAGTTAAGCAGGAGATTGGGCCAATGAATAGAATAGAAAGTCAGGAATTAGAGCCAAATATCTGTGGGAATTTGTTACGTGAAAAAGTAACCTTTCTGAAATCAGGCGGGAATGTGAGTTAATCAAAAAGTGATATGTAGAAACTGGCTAACCACCTGGAAAAAAACACAGTCTCAATCCCTATCTCACACTGTCACCAGGATATGATTTGGATGAACCAAATAATAAATGCAAAACAATGAAATCCTAAATCCTTGAACCAAACGTGGCATGTATGCTTTTCATCTCAAAGCAGGGAAGGTCTTTGAAGTGTAACACAAAACCCCCAAACGTAAAAGACTGAGAAATCTGACCAACATAAAAATTAAAATTTTTGCATGGCAAAAAAATTAGCACAATTAGCAAAAGTAAAACATACATAGTAAGCTCAAATAAAATATTTGAAATGCATATCACAGATAAGGAGTTAACATATAAAGGGTTTCTACAACAAGGTAAAAACAAACAACTCAATAGCACAGTGGACGAAGGATAGAACACTTAGTTAACAGAAAAGGATAAGAAATATAAGTTGCCCTTAAGCATCTCCCCAGCCTCACTCATAAGGAAATGCAGTTAAAATTATACTGCAATACCATTTTTACCTATCACGCTGGCAAAAATCCCAAAGTTTGATCACATACTCTGTGATAAGACTGTCCCAACATAGGCACACTTAGGTATTCACACATGTGCAAAGTGACATATGTACAAGGATATTCCCTGTGCCTTTGGTTACAATGACAGATAGGGAACAACCTAACGTGCAGGAACAGGGATTGGCTAAATACGGCACACCACACAATGGAGTAACATGCAACGGTTGAAAGGTATGAGGAAACTCTGCAGAATGATGTGGGATGAGCTTCAAGATACATCAAGTGAAAAGAAGCAAAGTGCAGAAGAGCGTATTTTTCAAAGTGGGATTGAGAATATCTGACTGTACGCATGTGTTGGTACGGTTCTACCGGCGCCAAAGACTTTGGAAGGCTACCCAGGAAACGGACAACATCGGCTGGTTGCTTCTGAGAGGAAGAACTGAGTGCATGTGGGTGGCGCTGTCACGCGTGAGGTTTGCGTGCGCCCTTGGGTATCCGTACCCAGGTCGCTGTGTGAACAAGCGGACTGCTAACCAAAAGACTGGGGGTTGGGGTCCAACCACAGGTGCCCCAAAGAAACGCCTGGTGCTCTAATTCTGAAAAATCAGCCACTGAAAGCCCTACGGAGCACAGAGTGACTCAACGGCAACTGGTTTTAACTGTAGCACCTATTTCAAATCACAATGACAATAATAGAAAGTTGCCGCTGAGTCGCCTCCGCCTCATGGCGACCCCACGTGCGTCAGAGTAGAACTGTGCTCCGCAGGGTTTTCAGTGGAAGGAGATCGCCAGGCCTTTCTGCTAAGGCACCTCTGGGTGGACTCGAAAATAATAATGATAATACTTGAAAAGAATGCCTGGTTTTGCCCTCAAGTTGGGGAGATAATATATACATGCACTTCTTTACATCAAGAGGGAAAGTGGTGCCATAAAACAAGGTGGAGATGAGGCCACGCTCTGCACTTGGCTAGAAAGACAGGGCCGCTGGAGACCGAGGCGGAAGCGTGAGCTTGCCGCTTATTTAATACACTCGAATGGAACTGGGATGAGGGCACGAATCTCCAAGTTCTGGTCGTCTTCAGCAGTGCTTTGGCCTCCAACAAGTTTTTCTGGCTAAAAGCAGGTGACTGAAAATTCAAGGAGTTCCAAAAGAGCCCTGAAAACATCTGGTAAAAGTCAAGTGTCTAACGTGACGAATTACAGGCTTTTTAAGCGTTTCTCACCCTCCCTGGCGACCTGTTCCAATGCTAAAAGTTGCTACGCTTAGCACCATTGTCTGTCAGCAGGAAACAGAAAATGCCTGTTATTTTTAGCCGACTGTAGGTTTGTAGTACAAATGGTAGGTGCTCTTTGGACTCTGCTGGCAGACTTGCCCCTCGGCACCAAATTTATGTAAATTGCCATCCTTGTCTGTTATCTCAAGTGATGAAATGGGCTTGTTAGATGCCTCAAAATGTGATGTGGTGGGTGGGTGAATAAATTCTCCAGGTGGCCTCCAACTGGGGCTGGACTGAAAGCTTTTTGATTTTTTTTTTTTAAGCTGAGTTAAGATGTAAGTTTCAGCTCAGCTGTTGATAAAGACATCTAAATTACTGATAAAGCACTCAGAGTCCTCCCCCATTTACTTTCTAAAATAGAAGAAAAGTCTCAGGTTGCTCATTAAATCCAGCCCTTTCCATATGCACTAGTAGAAAGTGTTTTAAAGAAAGAGTTGTTAATTGCCGTCAAGTTGATTCCGACTCATGGCAACCCTATATGTGCGGAGTAGAACTGCTCCTTAGGGTTTTCAAGGTCGTGACCTTCTGGAAGCCTAACTCGAGGCCTGTCTTCTGAGGCATCTCTGGGTGCGTTCCAATCGCCAACCCTGCGGCTACTACTCAAGCCCCTTAACCATTTGCACAGCCACCTAGAGACTCCAAAGTGTGATAAAGAAACTATTTCACTATTGCTGGAGTCACCTAAAAGCCTCTATTAAGATTTGGTCTTTATTATCCTTTTAAATATAATATTTGACACGTACATTCCTCTGCGTTCCTTTCTCCTTCCCAGAGGCAATCACTGTCTTGAATTCTGTGCTTACAATTCCCAGTTTGTGGCTTGTCTTCTCAGATTCTCTCTATGCATTAAAAAAAAATTTTTTTATTGTGCTTTAAGTGAAAGTTTACAAATCAAGTCAGACTCTCATACAAAAATCTATAAACACCTTGCTATATACTCCTAATTGCTCTCCCCCCTAATGAGACAGCACACTCCTTCCCTTCTCTCTTTTCATGTCCATTCTGCCAGCTTCTGACCCTCTCTGCCCTCTCATCTCCCCTTCAGACAGGAGATGCCAACATAGTCTCATGTGTCTACTTGATCCAAAAAGCTCATTCTTCACCAGAATCATTGTCTCCAGCCCAATTCCTGTCTGAAGAGTTGGCTTTGGGAATAGCTCCTGTCTTGGGCTAATAGAAAGTCTAGGGACCATGACCTCAGGGGTCATTCTAGTCTCAGTCAGACCATTAAGTCTGGTCTTTTGATGAGAATTTGGGGCCTGCATCCCACTGCTCTCCTGCTCCCTCAGGGATTCTTTGTTGTGTTCCCTGTCAGGGCAGTCATTGGTTGTAGCCAGGCATCATCTAGTTCTTCTGGTCTCAGGATAATGTAGTCTCTGGTTTATGTGGCCCTTTCTGCCTCTTGGGCTCATAATTACCTTGTGTCTTTGGTGTTCATTCTCCTTTGCTCCAGGTGGGTTGAGACCAATTGATGCACCTTAGATGGCCTCTTGGTAGCATTTAAGACCCCAGATGCCACTCTCCAAAGTGGGATGCAGAATGTTCTCTTAATAGATTTTATTGTGCCAATTGACTTAGATGTCCTCTGAAACCATGGTCCCCAAACCTCCGCCCCTGATACACTGGTCTTTGAAGCATTCAGTTTATTCGGGAAATTTCTTTGCTTTTGGTTTAGTCCAGTTCTGCTGACTTCTCCTGTATTGTGTGTTGTCTTTCCCGTCACCTAAAACAGTTCTTATCTACTATCTAATTAGTGAAAACCCTTCTCCTTCCCTCCATCCCTTCCCCTCTTATAACCATCAAAGAATATTCTCTTCTTTGTTTAAACTACTTCTTGAGTTCGTATAATAGTGGTCTTGTACAATATTTGTCCTTTTGCAGCAAACTAATTTCACTCACCATAATACCTTCCAGATTCCTCCATGTTATGAAATGTTTCACGGATTCATCATTGTTCTTCATCAATGCATAATATTCCATTGTGTGAATACACCATAATTTATCCATTCATCCGTTGATGGGCACCTTGTTGCTTCCATCTTTTTGCTATTGTAAACAGTGCTGCAATGAACATGGGTGTGCATATATCTGTTCGTGTTAAGGCTTTTATTTCTCTAGGATATATTCCAAGGAGCGGAATTGCTGGATCGTATGGTAGTTCTATTCCTAGTTTTTAAAGGAAGTGCCAAATCGATTTCCAAAGTGGTTGTACCATTTTACATTCCCACCAGCAGTATATAACTGTTCCAGTCTCTCCACAACGCCTCCAACATTTATTATTTTGTGTTTTTTGGATTAATGGCAGCCTTGTTGGAGCGAGATGGAATCTCACTGTAGTTTTGATTTGCATTTTTCTAATGGCTAATGATCGTGAGCATTTCCTCATGTATCTGTTAGCTACCTGAATGTCTTCTTTAGTGAAGTGTCTGTTCATATCCTTTGCCATTTTTTAATTGGGCTATTTGTCTTTTTGTAGTTGAATTTTTGCAATATCATGTAGATTTTAGAGATCAGATGCTGATCGGAAATGTCATAGCTAAAAACTTTTTCCTAGTCTGTAGGTAATCTTTTTACTCTTTTGGTGAAATCTTTGTATGAGCATAGGTGTTTGATTTTTAGGAGCTCTCAGTTATCTGGTTTTTTTTTCTGCATTGTTACTAATGTTTTGTATACTGTTTATGCCCTGTATTAGGGCTCCTGGCATTGTCTCTATTTTTTCTTCCATGATCTTTATCGTTTTAGATTTTATATTTAGGTTTTTGATCCACTTTTAGTTTTTGTGCGTGGCATGAAGTATGGGTCTTGTTTCATTTTTTTGCAGATGGATATCCAGTTATGCCAGCACCATTTGTTAAAAAGACTGTCTTTTTCCCATTTAACTGACTTTAGGCCTTTATCAAAGATCAGCTGCTTATATGTGGATGGATTTATGTCTGGATTCTCAATTCTGTTCCATTGGTCTGTGTATTCGTTGTCGTGCCAGTACCAGGCTGTTTTGACTACTGTGGTGGTATAATAGGTTCTAAAATCAGGTAGAGCGAGACCTCCCACTTTGTTCTTCTTTTTCAGTAATGCTTTTCTTATCTGTGGCCTCTTGCCCTTCCGTATGAAGTTGCCAATTTGTTTCTCCATCTCATCAAAAACTGTCGTTGGAATCTGGATTGGAATTCCATTGTATCTATAGATGTCTTTTAGTAGAATAGACATTTTTACAAAGTTAAGTCTGCCTATCCACAAGCAAGTTATGTTTTTCCACTTATGTAGGTCTCTTTTAGTTTCTTGCAGTAGTGTCTTGTAGTTTTCTATGTATAGGTCTTTTACATCTCTGGTAAGATTTATTCCTAAGTATTTTATCTTCCTGAGGGCTACTGTAAATGGTATTGATTTGGTGATTTCCTCTTCAATGTTCTTTTTGTTGGTGTAGAGGAATCCAACCGATTTTTGTGTGTTTATCTTATATCCTGATACTCTGCTGAACTCTTCTATTAGTTTCAGTAGTTTTCTTGAGGATTCCGTAGGGTTTTCTGTGTATAAGATCATGTCATCTGCAAATAGAGATACTTTTACTTCTTCCTTACCAGTGTGGATGCCCTTTATTTCTGTATCTAGCTTAACTGCTCTGGCTAGGACCTCCAGTTACCTTTGAGTCAATATCGGCTCATAGCAACCCCACAGGACAGAGAACTGCCCCATAGGATTTCCAAGGAGTGCATGGTGGATTCAAACTGTCAGCCTTTTGGTTAGCAGCTGTAGCTCTTAACCACTACGCCACCAGGGTTTCCACATGTCTGCCAGTTTGTCGTATGTGGGGGCTTGCATGTTGCTGTGATGCTGGAAGCTATGCCACTGGTAGGTCACCCAAGGAGGACAGGTTTCAGCTGAGCTTCCAGACTAAGAAAGACTAGGAAGAAGAACCCAGCAGTCTACTTCTGAAGAGTGTTAGCCAGTGAAAACCTTATGAATAGCAGCGGAACATTGTTTGATATAGTGCTGGAAGATGTGCCCCGCCAAGCTGGAAGGCATTCAAAAGATGACTGGGGAAGAGCTGCCTCCTCAAATTTGAGAAGAGTTGACCTTAATGATTTGGATGGAGTAAAGCTTTTGAGACCTTCATTTGCTGATGTGGCACAACTCAAAATAAGAAGAAACAGCTGCAAATAGCCATTAATAATCAGAACCTGGAATGTACATAGTATGAATCTAGGAAAATTGGAAATTGAGAAGAAACAGCTGCAAAATCCATTAATAATCAGAACCTGGAATGTGTGAAGTATGAATCTAGGAAGCCTGGAAATTGTCAAAAATTAAATGGAACACATAAATATCGATATCCCAGTCATTAGTGAGCTGAAATGGACTGGTGTTGGCCATTTTGAATCAGACAATCATATAGTCTACTATCCTGGGAATGACAACTTGAAGAAGAATGGTGTTGCACTCATCATCAAAAAGAACATTTCAAGATCTATCCTGAAGTACAATGCTGTCAGTGATAGGATAATATCCATACGTTTACAAGGAAGACCAGTTACTACAGGTATTATTCAAATTTACTCACCAACCACTGGGGCCAAAGATGAAGAAATATAAGATTTTTATCAGCTGCTACAGTCTGAAATTGATCGAACATGCAATCAAGATGCATTGATAATTACTGGCGATTGGAATGTGAAAGTTGGAAACAAAGAAGGAGGATCAGTAGTTGGAAAATATGGCCTCGGTGATAGAAACAATGCTGGAGATCGAATGATAGAATTTTGCAAGACCAACAACTTCTTCATTGCAAATACCTTCTTTCACCAACATAAATGGTGACTATACACATGGACCTCGCCAGATGGAGCACACAGAAATCAAATTGACTACATCTGTGGAAAGAGACGATGGAAAAGCTCAGTATCATCAGTCAGAACAAGGCCAGGGGCCAACTGTGGAACAGACCATCAATTGTTCATATGCAAGTTCAAGCTGAAATTGAAGAAAATCAGAGCAAGTCCACGAGAGCCAAAATCTGACCTTGAGTATATCCCACCTGAATTTAGAGACCATCTCAAGAATAGATTTGATGCCTTGAACACTAGTGACCAAAGACCAGACAGGATGTGGAATGACATCAAGGACATCATCCATAAAGAAAGCAAGAGGTCATTGAAAAGACAGGAAAGAAAGAAAAGACCTAAATGGATGCCAGAGGAGGCTCTGAAACCTACTCTCGAACATCGAGCAGCTAAAGCAAAAGGAAGAACGGATGAAGTAAAAGAACTGAAGATTTTAAAGGGCGTCTCGAGAACACAAAGTAAAGTATTATAGTGACATGTGCAAAGAGCTGGTGCTAGAAAGCCAAAAGGGAAGAACACGCTCGGCATTTCTCAAGCTGAAAGAACTGAAGAAAAAATTCAAGCCTCCAGTTGCAATAGTGAAGAATTCTATGGGGGAAAATATTAAATGACGCAGGAGGCATCAAAAGAAGATGGAAGGAATACACAGAGCCATTATACCAAAAAGAATTAGTCGATTTTTAACCATTTCAAGAGGTAGTGTATGATCAGGAACCAATGGTACTGAAGGAAGAGGCCCAAGCTCTCCGAAGGCATTAGCGACAAAAAAGGCTCCAGGAATTGTCGGAATATCAATTGAGATGTTTCAACAAACAGATGCAGTGCTGGAGGTGCTCACTCATCTATGCCAAGAAAAATGGAAGACAGCTTCCTGGCCAACTGACTGGAAGAGATCCATATTTATGCCTATTCCCAAGAAAGGTGATCCAGCCAAATGTGGAAATTATAGAACAATATCACTAATATCACACGCAAGCAATATTTTGCTGAAGATCATTCAAAAACAGCTGCAGCAGTATATTGACAGGGAACTGCCAGAAATTCAGGCCGGTTTCAGAAGAGGATATCATTGCTGATATCAGATGGATGCTGGCTGAAAGCAGAGAATACCAGAAGGATGTTTACCTGTGTTTTATTGACTACGCAAAGGCATTCGACTCTGTGGATCATAACAAATTAGGGATAACATTGCAAAGAATGGGAATTCCAGAACACTTAATTGTGCTCATGAGGAAGCTTTACATAGATCAAGAGGCAGTTGTTCAGACAGAACAAGGGGATACTGATTGGTTTAAAGTCAGGAAATGTGTTCATCAGGGTTGTATTCTTTCACCCTACCTATTCAATTTGTATGCTGAGCATACCAGAAGCTGGACTATATGAAAAAGAATGGGGCATCAGGATTGGAGGAAGACTCATTAACAACCTGTGTTATGCAGATGACTCAATCTTGCTTGCTGAAAGTGAAAAGGACCTCTTTAAAGTGTTGAAAAGCAAAAATGTTGCCTTAAAGACTAAGGTGCGCCTGACCCAAGCCATGGTATTTTCAGTCGCCGCCTATGCATGTGAAAGCTGAGCAATTAATGACGAAGACTGATGAAGAATTGACGGCTTTGAACTGTGATACTGGGAAAGAATACTGAATATACCACAGACTGCCAAAAGAATGAACAAATCTGTCCTGGAAGAAGTACAACCAGAATGCTCCTTGGACGCAAGGATGGCGAGACTGTGTCTTACTTTGGACCTGTTGTCAGGAAGGATCAGTCCCTGAAGAAGGACATCACGCTTGGTAAAGTACAGGGTCAGTGGAAAAGAGGAAGACCCTCAATTAGGTGGATTGACACCGTGGCCGCAACAATAGGCTCAAGCATAACAATGATTGTGAGGATGGTGCAGGACCTGACAGTGTTTTGTTCTGTTGTGCATAGGGTTGCTATGAGTCAGAACTGACTTGACAGCACCTAACAACAACATCCATGAACATAAGGATTTGTATTTATTTAGTTCTTTATTAAGGAGCCCTGGTGGTGCAGTGGTTAAGTGCTTGGCTGCTAAGCGAAAGGTCAGTGCTTTGAATCCACCAGCCACTCTGCAAGAGAAAGATGGGGCAATCTACTTCCGTAAAGATTTACTGCCTTGGAAACTCTATGGGGCAGTTCTGCTTTGCCCTATAGGGTCGTTAGGAGTCAGAATTGACTCCATGGCAACAAATTAGAGCTTTTTTAATGTTTTATAATTTTCTCTATATAGGTCTTGCATATTTTTTAATCAGATATATTCTTAGATACCTTATAGCTTTTTGCCATTGTTAATGGTATCTTTTGTTTCCTGTTTGTTGCTAGTGTATAGAAAAAAATTTTTTTATTCATCTTACAGACAACGAAACTATTTCTAATTCTTTATTCTTTTGAATTTTTATGTAGGCAACAGTATCTATGAATAATGACAATTTTATTCATTCCTTACTCCACTACTTCTGTCCACTTCCACTGCCACCATCATCTCTCACCTGGATTCATGCAAGAGCCTCCTAGCTGTCTGTCTGCTTCCACTCTTCTTCTACTGCTGCAGTCTCAACACAGCAGCCACAGTGAGCCCATTAAAACCTGAGTCAGCTTCTGTACCCACTCTGCTCACAACCTTGCAGTGGTTACCATTTCACTATGTTCTCCAATGTTCCTCACCTTCTGACCATCTCCACTTTCTGTAACTGTCTGACCACCTCTCCTGTTGCTCTCCCCTTCACTCTGTTACAGGTATACAGGCCTCCTTGCTATTCACCAGACACACCCGGCATGTTCCCTCTGTTGGGCGTGCTGATCTCCCAGCTAGCGACTTGGTTAGGCCCTTACCTCCTTCAAGTCTTTGCTTGAACATCACCTTCTCCACCAGGTCTACCCTGACCACGCTATTCGCTAATCTGCCGCTTATGCACCCCGTGCTGGAACTCCTGACCCTCCTTACGCAGCTCTGCTTTTCTTTTTTCCCACAGCACTAATCAGCTTCTAACCAAATACATAACTTATGTATTTTATTGTCTGACTCCCTGACAACTATCATGTTAGCTCCATGAGAGCAGGGATCTTTGTTTTGTTCAGCTATGTTCCAAGCACTTAGAATGTGCCTGGCACATAGTTGATGCTCAGTAAGTACTTTTCAAGAGGTTTGTTGAGGTATAATTTACATGCCAAACATTCACCTGTTTTCAGTGTACAATTCAGTGATTTTTCAGTAAGTTCAGGGTAGCGCAACTATCACAATTTTAGAACACCTCCATCACCCGAAAATAGATCCCTCATGCTCATTTGCAGTCAGTCTCTTCCCACCTCAATAAATGTTTGCTGAATGAACTATCTACCCTCAGGGGACCCCACCTGGCAGTACCAGCTAATAATCTATGTCATTTTTCTTATTAGGGAGGGAGAACTTGGAGACCTTGCCTGTCTTTTGTGAGAACAACAAAGTCCCAAAGTCCCAAAGTGAGAGGATTTTTATAAACACCTAACCAAAAACCAAACCAAACCCGTTGCCAATGAGTTGGTTCTGACACATAGCAACCCTATAGGACACAGTAGAACTGCGTCATAGGATTTCCAAGGAGCGGCTGGTGAATTTGAACTGCCGACCTTTTGGTTAGCAGCCAAGTTCTTACCACTGCGCCACCATTGCTCCTATGAACACCTACTCAGCTATAATGCGAACACTGGAAATCTATTCATCTATTCAACCTTGCTTTCTTCGATGTAATAGAATCAGCATTCAACTTGGAGTAGGAAGAGCTGGATTCTAGCTCTGATTCTGTCACTTCCTAGTGGTCTGACCACGGGCAACTTTGAATTCTTTTGTGAAATGTAGAGCATGAAGATAAAATATTAAGTTGTTGATTGGAAAGTACTGTAGTTTGCATTTCTCTAGGAGTTTTGCCCTTAACATTTTTTTTTTTGTAACTACAGCTCTGGCTAACGAAGTATCTGCGTCTTCTTTCTCAATAAAGCAAGAACAGGATATACAGGCAGCAGTTCTTGGCATAGTTTTTCTCTTATTTATGGCACTTGGCGCTCAGTGGGCCCCTTCTGTTTAGCAATTCCTCAATTTCTGATCTTGTTTTTGAGTGTGGCCTGTAGAGTCACTTACTTGTGTTTCCTTTTATTTGGGGTAAGTGAGGTAGGCCTGTGCTCAGTACTCTGTTGGAACCTAGCTTCCTGAGTCTTTTTATCAGCAGCACAAAAGCCAGCTACTTGGCATGGCACACTATCTTCTTTTCCACCTCTCCCTCACAAGCATCCCAAATTCCAATCATGAAACATTTCTTTCAGTTCTTCAAATGCACGGCTTTGTTTCAAATAGCTATGCTTTAGCAGAGGCTGTTCCTTAATTCCCTCCCCCCACTTCATCTCTTTGGAAATTTCCTCATTTTTTATGGCCCCAATCCACCACATCTTCCTATAAAATCACCCCAGCCCTCTGTTATATTCTTCTTTCCTCAACAGAGTTAACCATCCCCTTTGTCCGACCCCTGTACTGCATACGTACTTGTTAGCATTTTTTTACTGAGGTATAATTAACACACCATAATAGTCACCATTTTAAAGTGTGCAATTTGACGGTTTTTAGTGTATTCACGAGATTGTATACCATCACCACTAATTCCAGAATATACTTACCACTCCCAAAAAGTGACCTCATACCCATTAACAGTCACCCCCCACTCCTCCCCACCCTCCAGTCCCTGGCAACTGCTAACTTAGTCTTTATTAATTGCCTATTCTTGACTTTTTATACAAATAGAAATCACACAAAATGTGACCTTTGTGTCTGGCTTCTTTTATTTAACACGTTTTCAAGGTTCATTTGCATTGTAGCTCGTATCGGCACTTCATTCTTTTTTATAGTTGAGTAATATTCTATAACTACACCACATTTTGTTTATCCATCCCTGATTTGATGGGCATTTGGACTGTTTCCACTCCTTAGCTATTATGAGATGAACATTTGTGTACAAGTTATGTTTTTATTTCTCTTGTATATATAACTAGAAGCAGAATTGTTAGATTGTATGGTAACTCTATGTTTAACATTTTGAGGAAGTGTCAAACTGTTTCCCACACCAGCCACGCCATTTTACTTTTACACTCCCAGCAGCAACACGCGATGGTTTTAATTTCTCCACGTTCTTGCCCACACTTTTTGTTATTATTATTTAGTCATCCCAGTGGGTGTGATGTGGTTATCATGTTGTGGTTTTGATTTGTACTTGCAAGTTGGAGTCGACTGGACAGCAGTGGGTTTTTGTTTAATGACGTTGAGAATCTTTTCATGTGCTTGTTAGCCATTTGTATTTTTTCTATGGAGAAATGCCTACTCATAGCCTTTGCTCATTTCTTAATTGCATTATTTGTTTTATTGTGGAGTTGTAAGAGTTTATTACATATCATAGATATAAGACTCTTACTGGGTCACTATGAGTCGTAATTGATGGACAATAATGGGTTTTTTTAAAGACCCTTCTAAGTTATTTGGAAATATTTTCTCCCATTCTGTGGGCTGTCTTTTCACTTTAAGTGTCCTTTGATGCGTGTTTTTAATTTTTAAGTCCAATTTATTTTTTTCTTTTGCTTGTGCTGTTCATTGTCCTATCAAGGAACCACTGCATAATTCAAATTCAGGAAGACTTACATCTGTTTTCTTAACCATTATAGCTTTAGTTCTTACCTTTAGGTCTCTGACCCATTTTGAGCTACTTTTTTGTATATGGTTACAAGGTACGGATCCAAATTCATTCTTTTGCATATGGATATCCAGTTGTCCCAGCACTTGTCAAAAAGACTATTCTTTCCCGTTGAATGGTACTGACACCCTTATTGAAAATCAACTGACTGCAGATGTATGGATTTATTTCTGGACTCTTAATTCTATCCCATTGATCTACATGCCCCTTGTGCTTAATATTACTTTTAATAATGCACTGTAATTGTTTATTACCCCCATAAAACTGAATTCCTTGAGAGCAGGGGCCACCTTTTATTCATCTTAGTATTTTTAACCCAGCACACAGCACATCCTCAATGCATGTTCACTGAACAAATGACATTAACCACTTACTTCTGAGGACAGGAATGGGGATGGCATCCACAAGAAAGAAGAACCCCTTTCCCCACAGAGTACTTTACACTTTGAGGTGGCTCTGAAATTCTGGCATCCTTTTCCCATTACTTGCAATGGCAAAAATTCATTCTAACATTTAGTAAACACCTTCTCGCATAGAAATGAGCGCCTCAAAGTTTACAATTAAGGATAGGAGATATGTCATGAACCCAAATAGCTGTAATGAAAAGCACTAAGTGTTGTAAAATAACATAAAGGAAATGCTGTTAGAGGGAGAAGAACTTGCCTCCAGCTAGGATTATCTCGCATCATGATCACTCGTCTTCTTGGAGGGTAATTAATGCTTCAAATTCACTACCTAAAGAACTTAAAAAATAGGAGACAAGTTTGAATTTTACTGATAATATAGGAAAGGGTCTAGACATTTTGATTATTTTTGAAGGGGAAGACCAGATATTCCCCTAAAATAAATCACCAAGGTCTACTGTTTATTTGGCAGATATAACCCAGAAGTAAAAACCAACAATATTTCTAAAAATCCTAATTTGGATTACCACAGGATTAAACTCAGATGAAACAGACTTGGGCTTACTGAGGTGTCTGAGGTATAATTTTAGGCCGTTCCTCTTCCCCAGCTGACCCAATTACTGTCATGCCAATTTTTAATATAGATAAAATGATTTCAAAGCTTGGATATGAGGTTTAGAAATATCTGCTAGTAGAAAATGCAATATATAAACCTACCAGTCAATGAAATAACTTAAAAAACCTGCTATCAGAAATAGATGAAAGGGAGCTAGAGGACAGCGTAGTGTATTAGGAACATGGTCTTCCAGTCAGACAGGCCTGGCTGAGAGTTAAGTTTCGCCACTTAGTAGCTATGTCACCTGAGTCTTCTATAAAACGGTGCTATCTCATCCCACGAAGTGGTTATAAGGATTCCATAAGACGATATATATAAAATATCCACACAGCAGGTATTCCATGGTTATTAAAGGAAAACATGGATATTAAGGGAAACCAGAATCCTGTGACTGAGTGACTCTCTGTAATCAGAGGGACCAGGCGCTGGGCCAGACAGAATGAAATGGGAATGCTGCCTCTGCCATGTGTGGTCTTGGCTTGAGGTTCCAAGTAGGATATAGGTTCCTATATCCATTTTCCTCCTCCAGAATTATGTAATATATCAGCTGGTTTATGTAAGTTACGAACAGGGAAAATGCTTGACTCAGTATGACATCTGCTTGGTATAACGTGAACATCTTTGTGGTCAGATAGACCTGGAATTCAGTCACTTTCTAGGCATGTAATTTGGGACAAATTAAATAATCTCTCTCATTTTGGCTTCTCATCATTCAAATGACTCCTTTTGCCAAAGACAGCATATTTCAGACTTTAAGTTGCTAAATTTTCTTTTTACTAAAAGACTAATTCTTTTAGATATCTATAATGAAAATAGCCTACAAGTTTCTAATGGAAAGCTAGCACTTCCACCCCAGATATACTGAATCAGAGTCTACAGTTTAACAAGATCCCCAGGTGATTCTTATGTATAACAAATGTTGAGAACCACTGCTCTACAGTGGCTCTCAGAATTGGTCCCTAACCAGCAACATTAGCATCTTATGGGAACTTGTTAGAAATGCAAATTCTCAGCAGGGGTTCAAAATGGAAACCAAACAAACTGGTTCAAAGCCCTGGTATAAAGTAAGGTTCCTTCATAATGGGAAGAAACAGGGTAATGCTATCTTAGAACTTTCCACAACAGATATGCAGTACCTTTACTGTAGAGGAAAAGAATTTAGAACACTCCAAAAAACGCAACTCTGAAAATGCAGTTTTGTTCTTGTATGGCTCAAACTTAAACAGTATTCCTATCATACAGTCAGGAAGTAGAGTAAGCCTTTAAGAAAAAAAAAAGCAAAAATCCAAGTTCTTCTCCAACCACAATTATTTTTAATCTATGAAAGAGAATTTCCTTACAAATGAAGTAGTTTTTACAGTAGTGATATATTTATCATGGATGGGATCTGTTGAATGACTGCTGTCAGAAGGGAAGCTGGGCTGTTATTTTTCCAGAAATTGAAAAAAGTACCATCATTAAGATAAGGAAGAGAAAGATTTGTATCCATCTTTTTGGGACATGTAAGGTGTTAGTGAAGTCTCACAGGTGGAGAATTTGTGGATATTGCTGGAGCAACTGGAAATGCTTTCTAGTAAGCGGGTAATCCCTCTTCCCCGAACACTGTTGTTTTGGCCAGAAATTTTCACCCCAGATGGGTAGTCACCTAAGATATTGAAAATACAAAAAAGAGAAATATTAGTGATTTTGTAGTTTTATTACAAAGTGATCTCTTCATTAACTGCAGGCAAGTCACTAAAATAGCCATAATGAACTGGATCTCGAAGACGGGAGAAATTCTTAGAACAAAGGCAAATAGACTAGTTAGACAAGAACATTTTTGTTTTTACATCAGGCCAGGACTTATTTAGACCTGGAAACCTTAACTGAAGTTCTTTATTCAGTACCTGAAATTTTATGTGACTAGTTTTTAAACTCCTCCCATCTCCTGAAAGACATCACAACAAAACTATAAAACTATAGCTGATACCAGAAAAATCAGGTTTTCTTTTATATGCCCTGAACGAGTCTAAGGAATAAGTTAAACTTTATTCAAGTGACACACTAAAATGTGCACATCCAAATTGTTCAAGGTACTAATACCACGTAACACCTCAATTCAACAAGGTCTTTATAGCCTAAACCTAATTTAGAAGTACCACACACCCTGGAATCTTAAAAAACTTTAAGGCTCCAACCTTCCTGAGGTACCTTCTTGTAAATGTAAATGCTTACCAGTGGCTGTGTTTGATCCTTGTCCCTGACTAGAAGAGCTGAAATGAGGAAATCCTGCATTCTCAACCCTTAGCTTCTGTAAGAAAAAGATACCAGTAAAAAAAAAAAAAAAAAATGTTTATTACTGGAGGGTCTACTCCAATTCCAAATTACTCTTTAAAAAATGCAAACACACCTAAATACTTTTTTAATGTCTGATCAACTTTACATTTTACAGATAAGCAATTTCCACCAGATAAGGAACTTGCTTTAAGTCACTTGTTATTTCACTGTCCTTTTTACTCAGCTTAAATGTTGCTTCCATCACCGGAGCAGAGAATGTCATAACACAAGCCTGGCCTAAGCTGTTACTTTCTAACGGTCTGGGAAGTTAACAACATCGACGATAAAGTATAATGGAAAACAGGTTTTGGAGTCAGACAGCCTGGGTTAAAATCCTCAGTCTATTACCAAGTTACATTCTTGTTAAGCCTTGGTGTATCACCTGTAAAAATGAGATATTTACACACAGCAGGAACAGCAGCATTAGCCTGCTTTATTCAATGCTTACCAGGTGCCAAACACTATTCTAAGTGACTGTTACAGATTAATTTATTTCATCTTCATAGCCCTTCAGAAGGGGACTATTATTTCTACTACGGAACAGAGATAAGCACTTTGCAAGGATCCCAAATAGTACGAGTGGAGCCAGTTACACGAACACATGCGGGCAGGCTCCATAGCCTGTGCTTTTCACCACTACTAATGAAGTGAAACCGCACACCAACTACCTGTCACTGAACGCATTCGGTACTGCGTTCCTTCACTCAATTAATACCTACTTAACAGCACAGTGATCAGACTCTGTTTTAAGAAGGGGGGAGGGAACCCACAGTAAAATAATCCTCATGGAGCCAATGTTCTAGTCAGAAAAGAAACACCAAACAAAATAAATTACTAGTAGTTATAATGTTAGGTAAGTACCAAGGAGAAAAGTAAGGTAAGTGATATCAGTACAGCATCCAGGGAAGGCCCCAAAGCACAGGGTGTCTGGGCAGAGAGCAAGGTAAGGGAACAAGTCATGAAGGTATCTAGGAGAACAATGTTTCAGTCAATATAAAAAGCCTGTTCTAGAAACACCAAAGAAGCTCATGGGGCTGTGACACAATGAGTAGGCAGCAGAGTGGTAGGTGATCTGGTCAGGGAGGCAGTGAAGGGTCAAATCACGCACAGCCTTATAAGCCATTGTGAGGAATTTGGCTTTTACTTGAAGTGAGATAAGAAGTTTGGAAGTCTGAACAGAAGAGTCATGTTATCTGCTTTAGGTTTTAACAGGATCACATTGGCTGCTATGCTGGAGAGAGACTGTAGGGAGGCAGGGAGGAAACAAGGAGGCTACTTGTAGTGAATGAACTCTGTTCCCCAAGAATATGTTTTGTAGTCCTAACCCCTGTATCTGTAAATATGACCATGTTTGGAAATAGGGGTTTTCTTTTGTAAATGAAGTCTTACTAGAGTAGGGTGGGTCCTAAACCTTATCACTTCTTCTTAAGTGGTACCTTATAAAAAGAACAAAACAGTCACAGACACACACAGAATAGACATACACCATGTGACAGCCCGTCTACAAGCAAACAACTGCCAAGGACTACCGCCAGACTCCAGAAACCAGGAGAGAGGCCACAAGAGGAATCCGTATGCACAAGATCCTGATTTGGACTTCCGTCTCCAGAACCGTGAGAAAATAAATTTCTGTTCTTTAAAGCCTCCCGGCCACCCACTTGTGGTATTTTTTTGTTATGGCAGGGTCAGGTAACTAAGACACCACCTAAGATGCTACTGCAATAATCATGGTAGCCTGAACCAGGGCGACAACAGTGGAGATGGAGGTGGTAAAAACTGTTGAATTCTGTGTATAGTTTTGAAGGCAGAATATGAGAGAAATATGTAAAGGGTGATTGCCAAGATTTTGGACCTAAGCAGCTGAAGAACAGAACTGCCATTTAAAGAATTGGGGAAAAGCAAGGGAGAAAGTGTTTGTTTTGTTTTGAGGGAGTATAAGGAGGCTGGCTTTAGAAATGATAATTTTGATTATTCAGGAACATAATGAAAAGTTTAATAAGCTGCAAAACTCCACAGAGAGACAGCAAGCAGAAATTCAGAAGATTAACAGTAAAATTACAGAATTAGACAACTCAACAGAAAGTCCGAGGAGCAGAATTGAGCAAGTAGAAGGCAGAATTTCTGAACTTGAAGATAAAGCACTTGGAACCAATATATTTGGAAAAAACTCAGATAAAAGCATTTTAAAAAATGAAGAAAACTTAAGACTCATGTGAGACTCTATCAAGAGAAATAACCTATGAGCAACTGGAGTACCAGAACAGGGAGGGATAACAGAAAATAGAGAGAGAATTGTTGAACATTTGTTGACAGAAAACTTCCCTGATGTTGTGAAAAGATGAGAAGGTATCTATTCAAGATGCTCATTGAACTCCACATACAGTAGATCTTAAAAGAAAGTCACCAAGACATATTATAATCAAACTTGCCAAAACAAAAGATGAAGAGAGAATTATAAGAGCAGCTAGGAATAAACGAAAAGTCACCCACAAAGGAGAGTCAATAAGAATAAGCTCGGACTACTCAGCAGAAACCATGCAGGCAAGAAGGCAATGGGATGACATATAAAAATTGAAGGAAAAAAACTGCCACCAAGCATCATATATCCAGCAAAACTGTCTCTCAAATATGAAGGTGAAATAGGACATTTCCAGATAAACAGAAGTTTAGGGAATTTGTAAAAACAAAACCCAAACTACAAGATATACTAATGGGAGTTCTTTGGTTAGAAAATCAATAATATCAGGTATCAACCCAAGACTAAAACACTGGACAGAGCAATCAAATGTCAACCCAGACAGGGAAATCACAAAAATAAATCAAGATAAAAAAACACTCAAAACAGGGAAACAGTGATGTTATTATGTAAAAGAAGACAACATTAAAACGGTAAAGAGAGACTAAGAAACGTAGTCATATATCTTCCATACAGAGAGGAAGACAGGGCGATACAAAAAAATAAAAGTTAGGTTTAAATTTAAAAAAATAGGGGTAGATAATAAGGTAACCACAAGGGAGACAATCCTACTCATCAAAATAAAATACGAGAAAAAAACAGAGACTCAGCAGAAACACAATCAACAACAATGAATCTGAGGAAAGGACAATATATAATCTACTCAGCAAATAAAATTAAGTCAGAAAAAGAAACTGTCAACACACAAAAAAGACATCAAAATGATAGCACTAAATTCATACCTATCCATAATTACGCTCAATATACATGGACTAAATGCTTCAATAAAGAGACAGAGGGTGGCAGAATGAATTAAAAAACACGATCCTTCTATATGCTGCCTACAAGAGACACACCTTAGACTTAGAGACACAAACAAAAACTCAAAGGATCGAAAAAACATATCAAGCAAAAAAAAAAAAATTTTTTTTTTAACAATCAAAAAAGAGCAGGAGTGGCAATATTAATTTCTGACAAAATAAACTTTGAAGTTAAATCCATCATATAAGATAAGGAAGGACGCTATATAATGATTAAAGGGACAATACACCAGGATGATATAACCATATTAAATATTTATGCACCCAATGACAGGGCTGCAAGATATACAAAACAAACTCTAACAGCACTGAAAAGTGAGATAGACAGCCCCACAATAAATAGTAGGAGACTTCAACACACCACTTTTGGTGAAGGACAGGACATCCAGAAAGAAGCTCAAAAAAGACACAAAAGATCTAAATGCCACAATCAACCAACTTGACCTTGTAGACATATACAGAACACTCCACCCAACAGCAACCAAGTATACCTTCTTTTCTAGTGCACACGGAACATTCTCTAGAATAGACCACATATTAGGTCAGAAAGCAAGCCTTAGCAGAATCTAAACATCGAAATATTACAAAGCACCTTCTCTGAGAATAAGGCCATAAAAGTAGAAATCAATAACAGAAAAAGCAGGGAAAATATATCAACACATGGAAACTGAACAATACCCTGCTCAAAAAAGACTGGGTTATAGAAGACATTAAGTATGGATTTAAGCAATTCATAGAATCCAATGAGAATGAAAACACTTCCTATCAGAACCTTTGGGATACAGCAAAAGCAGTGCTCAGAGGTCAATTTATATTAATAAATGCACACATACAAAAAGAAGAAAGGGCCAAAATCAAGGAATTATTTCTACAACGTGAACAAACAGAAAGAGAGCAATAAAAGGAACCCTCAGGCACCAGAAGAAATAATAAAAATTCGAGCAGAAATACATGAAATAGGAAATAGAAAAACAACTGAAAGAATTAAGAAGACCAAAAGCTCGTTCTTTGAAAAAATCAACAAAATTGATAAACCACTGGCCCAACTGACAAAAGAAAAACAGGAGAAGAAGCAAATAACCCGAATAAGAAATGAGATGGGCGATATTACAACAGACCCAACTGAAATTCAAAGAATCGTATCAGATTACTTTGAAAAACTGTACTCTAATACATCTGAAAACCTGTAAGAAATGGATGAATTCCTAGAAACACACTACCTACCTACCTAAAGCAAACAGAGATAGAACAACTAAATAGACCCATAACAAAAGAAGAGATTGAAAATGCAATAAAAACACTCCCAACAAAAAAAAAAAGCTCTGGCCTGGATGGCTTCACTGCAGAGTTCTACCAAATTTTCAGAGAAGAGTTAACACCACTACTGCTAAAGGTATTTCAGAACACAGAAAAAGACAGAATATTCCCAAATTCATTCTATGAAGCCACCATATCCCTGATACCAAAACCAGGTAAAGAAACCACACAAAAAAAGAAAATTACACACCTATATCCCTTGTGAACTTAGATGCAAAAATCCTCAACAAAATTCTAGCCAATAGAATTCAACAACATACCAAAAAAAATAATTCATCATGACCAAGTGGGATTCATACCAGGTATGCAGGGATGGTTCAACATTAGAAAAACAATTAATGTAATCCATTGTATAAATAAAACAAAAGACAAGAATCACATGATTTCATCAATTGATGCAGAAAAGGCATTTGACAAAGTCCAACACCCATTTATGATAAGAACTCTCAGCAAAATAGGAATAGAAGGAAGATTCCTCAACATAATAATGGGATTTGTACAAAGCCAACAGCCAACATCATCCTAAATGGAGAGAGCCTGAAAGCATACCCCTTGACAATGGGAACCAGACAAGGATGCCCTTTATCACCACTCTTACTCAATGTTGTGCTGGAGGTCCTATCCAGAGCAATTAGGCTAGATAAAGAAATAAAGGGCATCCAGATTGGCAAGGAAGAAGTAAAAGTATCTCCTTTTGCAGATGACATGATCTTGTACACAGAAAACCCTAAGGAATCCTCAAGAAAACTACTGAAACTAATAGAAGAGTTTAGCAGAGTCTCAGGATACAAGATAAACATAAAAATCAGTTGGATTCCTCTACACCAACAAAAAGAACATCGAAGAGGAAATCACCAAATCAATACCATTTACAGTAGCCCCCAAGAAGATAAAATACTTAGGAATAAATCTTACCAGAGATGTGAAAAACTTATACAATGAAAACTACAAAACACTTCTGCAAGAAACCAAAAGAGACCTACATAAGTGGAAAAACATACCTGGCTCATAGATAGGAAGACTTAACATTATAAAGCGTCTATTCTACCAAAAGTGATCAATAGATTTAATGCAATTCTGATCCAAATTCCAACGACATTTTTTAATCAGATGGAGGAACAAATCACCAACATCATATGGAAGGGAAAGAGGCCATGGATACGTAAAGCATTACTGAAAAAGAACAAAGTGGGAGGCCTTACTCTACCTGATTTTAGAACCTATTATACCGGCACATTACTCAAAACAGCCTGGTACTGGTTCAACAACAGATACATAAACCAATGGAACAGAATTGAGAATCCAGACATAAATTCATCCACATGTAAGCCGTTGATATCTGACACAGGCCCCAAAGCAGTTAAATGGAGAAAGACAGTCTTTTTAACAAATGGTGCTGGCATAACTGAATATCCATCTGCAAAAAAAAAATGAAACAAGACCCATACCTCACACCAGGCACAAAAACGAACTCAAAACGGACCAAAGACCTAAATATAAAATATAAAACGATAAAGATCACAGAAGAAAAATTAGAGACAATGCCAGGAGCCCTAAAAAAAAAAAAATACATGGCATAAACAGTATATAAAACATTACTAACAATACAGACGAGAAACCAGATAACTGAGAGTTCCTAAAAATCAAACAGCTACGCTCATCGAAAGACTTCACCAAAAGAGTAAAAAGATTACCTACAGACTAGGAAAAAGTTTTTAGCCATGACATTTCCAATCAGTGTCTGATCTCTAAAATCCACATGGTATTGCAAAAACTCAGCTACAAAAAGACAAATAACCCAATTAAAAAATGGGTAAAGGATAGGAACAGACTTCACTACAGAAGACATTTACGTAGCTAACAGATACATGACGAAATGCTCACGATCATTAGCCATTAGAGAAATGCAAATCAAAACTACAATGAGATTCCATCTCGCTCCAAAAAGGTTGGCATTAATCCAAAAAACACGAAATAATAAACGCTGGAAAGACTGTGGAGACACTGGAACACTTCTATACTGCCGGTGGGAATGTAAAATGGTACAAACACTTTGGAAATCAATTTGGGACTTCCTTAAAAAGCTAGAAATAGAACTACCATACGGTCCAGCAATCCCGCTCCTTGGAATATATCCTAGAAAAATAAGAGCCTTTACACGAACAGATATATGCGCACCGACGTTCACTGCAACAACATTTACAATAGCAAAAACATGGCAACCAAGGTGCCCATCAACAGATGAACGGATAAATAAATTATGGTGTATTCACACAATGGAATACTATGCATCGATAAAGAACTGTGATGAATCTGTGAAACGCTTCACAACATGGAGGAATCTGGAAGGCATTATGTTGAGTGAAATTAATCAGTTGCAAAACGACAAATATTGTATAAAATATAGAACCACTAATATAAGAAGTTGAGAAATCACTTAAACACAGAAGAAAATATTCTTTGATGGTTATGACAGGAGGGAGGAAGGGAGGGAGCATGGGAGAGAGGTATTCACTAATTAGATAGTGGATAAGAACTACTTTAGGTGAAGGGAAGGACAACATTCAATACAAGGGAGGTCAGCACAACTGGACTAAACCAAAAGCAAAGAAGCTTCCAGAACAAACTGAATGCTTCAATGGCCAGTGTAGCAGGGGCAGGGGTTTGGGGACCATGTCTTCAGGGGACAGCTAAGTCAGTTGACATAATAAAGTCTATTAAGAAAACATTCTGCATCCCACTTTGAAGAGTGGTGTCTGGGGTCTTAAACGCTAGCAAGCGGCCATCCAAGATGCATCAATTGGTCTCAACCCACCTGGATCAAAGGAGAATGAAGAACACCAAGGACACAAGGTAATTATGAGCACAAGGGACAGAAAGAGCCACGTAAACTAGAGACTACATCAGCCTGAGACCAGAAGAACTAGATGTTAGCCGGCTACAATCGATGACTGTCCTGACAGGGAACACAACAGAGAACTCCTGAGGAAGCAGGGAAACAGTGGGATGCAGATCCTAAATTCTCGTAAAAAAGACCAGATTTAACGGTCTGAGACTCGAAGGACCCCGGTGGTCATGGGCCCCAGGCCCTCTGTTGACCCAGGACAGGAACCATTCCCAAAGCCAACTCTTCAGACAGGCTTTGGAGTGGACAATGGAATGGAGAGGGATGCTGGTAATGAGTGAGCTTCTTGGATCAGGTGGACATTTGAGACTATGTTGGCATCTCCTGTCTGGAGGGGAGATGTGAGGGTAGAGAGGGTTAGAAGCTGGCAGAATGGACATGAAAAGAGAGAGTGGAGGGAGGGAGCAGGGTGTCATAAGAGGTAGAGCAATTAGGACTATGTAGGAAGGTGTCTGTAAGTTTTTGTTTGAGAGACTGACTTGATTTGTAAACTTTCACTTAAAGCACAATAAAAATAATAATAAAAAAAGAAACAATAATTTTGAATTGCCTATTAGATATCCAAGTGCAGACATCCAGTAGTTGAATATACAAGATAGATTTTAATGGCAAAGGTCCGGCTTAGAGGTATACATTTAAGAGTCATCCAGTGTAGGTGGTTTATAAAGCCACAAGAAAGGATGAGATCATTAGGGTGTGGGTATACATAGTTACGAGAAAATGTCCAAAAGCCCTGACATTCCAACCATTTCAAGGCAGAAACATGAGAAGGAAACAAAGAAACTGGGAGTTATGGCCAATGAGACAGTAAGAAAACTAGGAAGATAGGCCATCCTGGACGCCAAATATAAAACATGTTTCAAGGATAAAGTGTGATCAATTGGTCAATGCTGCTGCTAGGTCAAGTACAAAGAGGCCTTACCATCAGGTTTAGCAACATGGAGTAACCTGGCTCCCATGACATGAACTGTTTCAGTGGTGTCGTGAAGTCAAAAACCTGCCTGGAATGAGTTCAAGGTACAATGGGAGAGGAGCCCTGGAGACAGTGAGTAAGGAGTGGTGCTGGAAGGAGAGCAGAAAAGCAGAGTAGTCTTTGGAGGTGAGTTACAGGGTCAAGAGTGGGTTTGCTTTTTTTTTTTAAAAAAAGGGCAAGATGACAGCATGTTCGTTGCTCATGTGAATGATTCTGAAGAGAGAAAAACCCTGATGATGTAGGGAAATTATCTGAGTCATGTCCCTGAGTAGGTAAAAGGGTGAGGTCTAATATATAAATAGAGTGGTCTGAGATAGGAACACAGACCATTCGTTAAAACAGGAGTTAACAGCAGGACATACGCTTACAGATGCAGACAGATGTGGGGGTAGGAACATGTGGAAAATCTCTCCTAATTGCTTTTATTTCCTCAGAGAAAAAGGAGGCAAGGGCATTAACAAGAAAGAGAGGCTGAAGTTTGAAGAGAAAGAAAGCATGAAACAGCTGTGTAAAAAAGTGGGACATTAACCAGACTAAAGAAATGGATGACTGCCAGGCAATGCTAAGGGCCCACTTGAAGCCAGTGGTGATTAATATTTAGTAAGACCAGTCAGCATGAAGTTTCTTTCCAGCCCATTTAGTTTCACAGGTGTAAGAAGAGTAGGTGTAGAGTTACAATGAACCAGGGTTGGTGTCTGTCAACCAAGTATGATAAGAGGAGTAATGGAGTTGAGGGTGAGCACAAGTGAGTGGAAATGATAGACCAAGGAATCAAAGCTGGAAAGGAAGAAGATGAGGGACAGGGGTACAGCAGGGGTCAAAGGCTGCGGCACTGCCCATGTGAGAATGGCGCCCTTGGACTTATGTGATGCCATGGCTCTGTATGGGAATGTCAAACAGTGCAGGCATTAATGCAGGTCCCAGTAGGGGTCAAAGAATTGTTGGCATTGGGCTGCTAGAGTAAGACAGTGGTAGTCAGAGGGCAGGATGCCTGAAATTGAGATTATGGGGGAGATGCCACTGGGTCCTAGGATATGATCATGGGATATCGGGAAACAGTCAAGGAACTGAGTCAAGGAACTTCCAAGGCAGTTGGAAGAATTATCCATGGGGAAACTGAAACCAAGAATAATGACAAATACTGTTACAGTGACACTGACCAAGGAGCTCAAAGAATGAGGAGGGCCAACTCAGTGGTCTACTGACTCCAAGAAGAGGTTATCAGGTTAATACAGCCTGAATGGCATGCGACTCGATGTCTAGGAACTCTACAGCAGAAGCTGGAAGAAGTCTGGAAGCTGCAACATTAAACAAGGACAATTACCTCAAATCTAGGCTCATGACAAATGAGGGTGAAAATGATGTCACCCTGAAAAGGGCTAACAGGGAAGCAGTGTCCTTAGGGGGGTGCCAAATTTTAGTCAGGCCTTTCCCAAAAGAGGCTGAAGATATCTAAGATTTAGCTAATGACTCAGGTTGAGAAGACCCACTAGAAGGTTTTTTTCAGGAGTTGGGGACGGCTGGGAAATGGGATCAAGCCACAAAATTGGAGTATGGGGAAAAAAAGGGAGGGTCTGAGAGTCCCGGACTTCCTGTAGTGACCAATGTAAACAATGAAAAGGGGCATAATGAGATTAATTCTGGTAGTCTCAATACAGATGATGACGACAGGGACTAAGGCAGGGTTTCTCAACCTCAGCACTACTGACATTTTGAGCTAGATAATTCCTTGCTGTGGGGGCTGTCCTGTGCATTATAGATGTTTAGCAGTAACCCTAGCTTCTACCCACTAGGTACCAGTAGCAACCCCTTCCCCAGTTGTGACAAAAACAAGATGGTAGGAAAACTGAATAGCTTGTAATCAAATCTTGAATCAGGTCTTATATTTTTTGGACATATTCAAAATATTTTTATTACCTACATTCAACTGTTTAGTTTTTTAAAATTATTATTGTACTTTAGGTGAAGGTTTACTGAACTAGCTTCTATTTAAACAGTTAGTACACATATTGTTTCGTGACATTGGTTAACAACCCCACGACATGTCAACACTTTCCCCTTCTCGACCTTGGGTTCCCTATTACCAGCTTTCCTGTCCCCTCTTCCCTTCTAGTCCTTGACCCTGGGCTGGTGTGGCCCTTTAGTCTCATTTTGTTTTATGGGCCTGTCTAATCTTTGGCTGAAGGGTGAACCTCAGTAATGACTTCATTACTGAGCTAAGAGAATGTCCAGGGGCCATACTCTCAGGGTTTCTCCAGTCTCTGTCAGGTCAGCAAGTCTGGTCTTTCTTCTTGGGTTAGAATTTTGTTCTACATTTTTCTCCAGCTCTGTCTGGGACCCACTATTGTGAATCCTGTCAAAGCAGTCAGTGATGGTAGCTGGGCACCATCTAATTGTACATGACTCAGTCTGGCGGAGGCCATGGCAGATATGGTCCATTAGTCCTTTGGATTAATCTTTCCCTTGTATCTTTAGTTTTCCTCATTCTTCCTTGCTCCCGAAGGGAGTGGGACCAGTGGGTATCCTAGATGGCTGCTCACTTCTAAGACCCCAGATGCTATGTACCAAAATACAATATAGAACATTTTCTTAATAGACTATGTTATGCCAACTGAGCTAGATGTTTCCCAAGACCATGGTCCCCACACTCCCCAGCCCAGTAATTCAGTCCCTCAAAGAGTTTGGATGTGTCTATGGAGCTTACATGGCCTTGCCTTGCACAAGTTGTGCTGGCTTCCCCAATATTGCGTACTGTCTTACTCTTCACCATCCCCACCCCTCCCCTTCCTCATAACCATCAAAGATTGTTTCTTTCTGTGTGTAAACCTTTCCATGAGTTTTTATAGCAGTGGTCTCATACAATGTTTGTCCTTTTGGGACTGACTTATTTCACTCAGCACTCTAGATTCATCCATGTTGTGAGATGCTTTACAGATCCATCACTGTTCTTTATCACTGCATAGTACTCCACTGCATGTATGTACCACAATTTATCCATTCATCTGCTGATGGGCATCTAGGTTGTTTCCATCTTTTTGCTATTGTTAACGATGCTGCAATGAACATGAATGTGCATATGTCTACTTGTATGACGGCTCTTATTCTCCAGGATATATTTCTAGGAGTGAGATTGCTAGATCGCATGGTATTTCCACTTCCAGCTTTCTAAGAAAGTGCTGTATTGTTTCCCAAAACGGTTGTACCGTTTTACATTCCCACCAGCAGTGTGTAAAAGTTCCAATCTCCCCACAGCCTCTCCAACATTTGTTATTTTCTGTTTTTTTGATTCGTGTCATCAATGCCGGGAGAGATGGTATCAAATTGTGGTTTTGATTTGCACTTCTCTGATTGGCTAGTGATCTCGAACATTTCCTCATGTGTCTGTTAGCCTTCTTCTCTGGTGAAGTCCGTTCATTTCCTTTGGCCATTTTTTAATTGGATTCTTTGCCTTTTTGTTGTAGAAGTGTTGGGTTTTCCTAAAGATTTAGAGATCAAATCTTTGTTGGATTTGTAATAGCCAAAAATTTATTCCCAGTCTGTAGGTTCCCTTTTTACTCTTTTGATGAAGTTTTTGATGAACATAAGGATTTAATTTTTAGAAGATCCCAGTTATCTAGCTTATCTTCTGGAGTGTGTATCCTGTTAATGCCACATATTAGGGCCTCTAACATTGGTCTCATTTTTCCTTCTGTGATGTTCATAGTTTTGGTTTTATATTTAGGTCTTTGATCCACTTTGTATTAGTTTTTATGTATATGGTGTGAGGTATGGGTCCTATTTCATTTTTTTTGCAGATGGACATCCAGTTTTGCCAGCACTATTTGTTAAAAAGACTGCCTTTTTCCCATTTGATGGACTTGGGGCCCTTATCAAAGATCAGGTGACCACAGGTGGATGGATTTGCAACTGGGTTCTCAATTCTGTTCCATTGGTCAATGTATCTGTGGTTGTATCAGTACCAAGCTTTTTTTTTTTTTTCTTATTGTGCTTTAAGTGAAACTTTACAGTTCAAGTCAGTTTCTCATACAAAAATTTATATACACATTGTTATGTGACCCTAGATGCTCTCCCTATGACAGCTCACTCCTTTACACCCTATATTTCCCGTGTCTATTCAACCACCTCCTGTCCCTCTCTGACTTCTCATCTTGCCTCTAGACATGAGCTGCCTGTTTAGTCTACGTATCTACTTGAGCTAAGTACCACACTCTTCACAAGTATCATTTTATGTCTTATAGTGTAGTCTAATCTTTGTCTAAAGAGTTGGCTTTGGAATGGTTTTAGTTTTGGGCTAACAGAGTCCAGGGGCCATGTCTTCTGGGTCCCTCCAGTCTCAATCAGACTATTAAGTCTGGTCTATTTACTAGAATTTGAGGTCTGCACCCCACTTTTTTACTGCTGCATCAGGGACTCTCTGTTGTGTTCCCTGTCAGGGCAGTCACTGGTGGTAGCCAGGCACCATCTAGTTAGTTCTTCTGGTCTCAGGCTGATGGAATCTCTTGTTTATATGGCCCTTTTTGTCTCTCGGGCTCATATTTTCCTTGTGTCTTTGGTGTTCTTCATTCTCCTTTGCTCCAGGTGTGTTAGGACCAATTGATGCTTCTTAGACGGTTGCTTGCTAGCTTTTAAGACCCCAGACACCACTCACCAAAAGTGCGATGCAGAACATTTTCTTAATAAACTTTGTTATGCCAACTGACCTGGATGTCCCCTGAAACCACGGTCCCCAGACCCCTACCCCTGCTACTCTGTCCCTTGAAGTGTTTGGTTGTGTTCAGGAAACATCTTAGCTTTTGGTTTAGTCCAGTTGTGCTGACTTCCCTTGTACTATGTGTTGTCCTTCCCTTCACCTAAGACAATTCTTGTCTACTATATAATTAGTGAATACCCCTCCCTACCCTTGCAACCATTGAAGAACGTTTTCTTCTGTGTTTAAAACTTTTCTTAAGTTCCCGTAATAGTGGTCTCATACAATATTTGTCCTTTTGTTACTGACTTTTTTTGGTAGTGGGTTAGTTTCACTCAGCACAATGCCTTCCAGGTTTCTCCATGTTCCGAGATGTTTCCAGCATTCATCTTTGTTTGTTATCATTGCGTACTATTCCACTGTGTGGATATACCATAATTTGTTTATCCGTTCGTCCGCTGATGGGCACCCTTGGTTGTTTCCACCTTTTTGCTATTGTAAACAGTGCTGCAGTCAATGTGGGTGTGCATGTATCTTTGTGTGATGACCCTTATTTCTCTAGAATATATTCCAAGGAGTAGGATTGCTGGGTTCCATTTCTAGCTTTTTACGCAAGCACCAAATTGATTTTCAAAGTGGCTGTACCATTTTACATTCCCTCCAGCTGCGTGTAAGTGTTCCAGTCTCTCCACAACCTCTCCAACATTTATTACTTTATGTTTTTTGGATTAATGCTAGCCTTGCTGGGGTGAGATGGTATCTCATTGTAGTTTTGATTTACATTTCTCTAATGGCTAATGATCCTGTGCATTTCCTCATGTATCTGTTAGCCACAGGAATGTCTTCTTTGGTGAAGTGCCTTTTCATATCCTTTGTCCATTTTTAACTGGGTTATTTGTCTTTGTTGTTGAGATTTTGCAGTATTTTGTAGGTTTTAGGGGTTGGATTTGTCGTGGCCAAAAATTGTTCCCCTATCTATAGGTTGTCTTTTTCCTCTTTTGGTGAAGTCTTTTGATGAACATAGGTGTTTGATTTTTAGGAGCTCCCAGTTATCTGTTTCTCTTCTGGTGTTTTGTGCATTGTTAGTAATGTTTTGTATTCTGTTTATGTCATGTATTAGGACTCCTAGCGTTGTCCCTATTTTTCTTCCATCATCTTTATCATTTGATTTTATATTTAGGTCTTTTATCCATTTTGAGTTAGGTTTTGTGAATGCTATGAGGTATGGGTCTTGTTTCATTTTTTGCCAATGGATATCCATTTATGCCTGCACTGTTTGTTAAAGAGATTGTCTTTTCCACATTTAACAGACTCTGGGCCTTTGTCAAATATCAGCGGCTCAGGGTGGATGAATTTACATCTGGATTCTCAAATTCTGTTCCGTCGGTCTATGCATCTGTTGTTGTACAAGTACAAGGCTGCTTTGACTACCGTAGTGTAATAGGTCCTAAAATCTGGTAGTGTGAGGCCTCTCACTTTGTTCTTCTTTTTCAGTAATGCTTTATTTATCCGGGGCCTCTTTTCCCTTTCCACATGAAGTTGGTGATTTGTTTCTCCATCTCATTAAAAAATGCCATTAGAATTTGGGTCGGGATTGCACTGTATCTGTAGATTGCTTTGGGTAGCATAGGCATTTTCATAATGTTGAATCTTCCTATACATGAACATGGTATGTTTTTCTACCAAGAGATCTGTTTTGGTTTCTTGCAGTAGTGTTTTGTAGTTTTCTTTGTATAGGTCTCTCATGGGTCTAGTTAGATTTATTCCCATGTATTTTATCTTCTTGGGGGCTATTGTAAATGGTAATTTGGTGATTTCCCCTTTTAAGTTCTTTTTGCTGGTGTAGATGAACCCAACTGATTTTTGTATGTTTATCTTATATCCTTATACTTTGCTGAAGCCTTCTATTAGTTCTAGTTTTCTTGTGGATTCTTTGCGGCTTTCTGTGTACGAGATCATATCATCTGCATACAGGTGTACTTTTACTTCTTCCTTACCAATCTGGATGCCCTTTATTTCTTTTTCTAGCCTAAAAGCTCGAGCTGGGGCCTCCAACACAATGTTGAATGAGAGTAGCAATAAAGGGCATCCTTGTCTGGTTCCCAATCTCAAGGGGAATGCTTTCAGGCTCTCTCTGTTTAGGATGATACTGGCTGTTGGCTTTGTCTAAATGCCCTTTATTATGTTGAGGAATTTTCCTTCTATTCCTATTTTGCTGTGAGTTTTTATCATGAATGGGCGTTGAACTTTGTCAAATGTCATTTCTCCATCAATTGATAAGATCATGTGGTTCTTGTCTTTTATTTAAGTGATGCATTATACTGATTCTTTTTTTAATGTTGAACAATTCCTGCATAACTGGTATACATCTCACTTGGTTATGGTGAATTATTTTTTTGATATGTTGTTGAATTCGACTGGCCAGAATTTTGGTGAGGATTTTTGTGCCTATGTTCATGAGGGATATAGGTGTAAAACTTTCTTTTTTTTGTGGTGTCTTTACCCGGTTTTGGTATCAGGGTTATGCTGGCCTCATAGAATGAGTCTGGGTATATTTCACCCTTCTCTATGCTCTTAAATACCTTTAATAGTAGTGGTGTTAACTCTCCTCTGAAAGTTTGGTAGAGAACTCTCCAGTAAAGCCGTCAGGGCCAGGGCTTTTTTTTTTTGTTGGGAGTTTTTTAAATACCTTCTCAATTTTCTCTTTTGTTAGAGGTTTATTTAGTTCTACTTTGGTTTCTGTTAGTTTAGATAGGTAGCATGTTTCTAGAAATTTGTCCATATCCTCCAGATTTTCAAATTTGTTAGAGTACAATTTTTCATAGAATTCTATTATGATCCTTTTAATTTCAGTTGCGTCTGTTGTGGTATCACTCAACTTATTTCGTATTTGGGTTATTTGCTTCCTCTCCTGTTTTATTTTTGTCCATTTGGCCAATGGCTTATCGATTTTGTTGATCCTTTCAAAGAACCAGCTTTTGGTCTTGTTATCTCTTTCCATTGTTCTTTCATCCTGTATTTCATTTAATTCTGCTCTAATTTTTATTATTTGCTCTTCTGGTGCCTGAGGGCTTCTTTCGGTGCTCTATATTTTTTCGAGTTGTAGTGTTAATGTTTTGACTTTGGCCTTTTCTTTTTGGATGTGTGCATTTATTGTTATTAATTGACCTCTGACCACTGCACTTTTGCTGTGTCCCAAAGGTTCTGGTAGGATGTGTTTTCATTCTCATTTGATTCTGTGAATTTCTTTACTCCATCCTTAATTTCTTCTATGACCCAGTAGTTTTTGAACACGGTACTGTTCAGTTTTCACGTGTTTGGTTTTTTTCCTTGCTTTTTCTGTTATTGATTTCTACTTTTATGGCTTTATGGTCAGAAAAGATGCTTCGTAATATTTCAATGTTTTGGATTCTGTTAAGCCTGGCTTTATCGCCTTACGTGTAGTCTATTCTGAAGAACGTTCACGCGCATTGGAGAAGAAAGTATATTTGGCTGCTGTTGGGTGTGGAGTATTCCATATGTATCTATGAAGTCAAACTGGTTGATTGTGGCATTTAGATCTTCTGTTTCTTTACTGAGTTTCTTTCTAGATGTTCCGTCCTTCACCAAAAGTGGTGTGTTGAAGTCTCCTACTATTATTTTGGAGTTATCTCCCCTTTCAATGTTGTTACAGAGTTTATGTATTTTGGAGCCCTGTCACTGGGTGTCTAAATATTTATTATGGTTATGTCCTCCTGGTGTACTGGCCCTTTAATCAGAATATAGTGTTCTTTCTTATCCTTTGTGGTGGATTTTACTTTAAAGTCTATTTTGTCAGAAATTCAATTGCCACTCCTGCTACTTTTTCATTATTGTTTGCTTGATATATTTTTTCCCATCCTTTGACTTTTAGTTTGTGTCTTTAAGTCTAAGGTGTGTCTCTTGTAGGAAGCGTATAGATGGATCACGCTTTTTTTTTTTTTAAATCCATTCTGTCACTCTTATTGGTACATTTAGACCATTTACATTCAACATAATTACTGACAGGCATGAGTTCACTGCTGTCATTCTGATGTCTTTTTTGTGTGTTGACAGTTTCTTTATTGCACTTAATTTTCTGTGCAGGGTCATTTTTCTTTAGGTATTTTTCTTTTCATCTTTTTCACCATTGTTCATCTTGTAGTTGCTGAGTCTTTATGTTTTTCTTCTTTATTTTGATGTGTAGAATTGTTAGTTTCCTTTGTGGTTGCCTTAATATTTATCCCTATTTTTTTAAGTTTAAACCAATCTTTTATTTCTTTATCTTACCCTTGACTTCCTCTCCATTTGAAAGATTTATTACTACATTTTTTGTCCCCCTTTTTTGTCTTAATGTTGTCACATTTTACCTATTGACATCTCTGTTTCCTATTTCCAGCATTTTGGTGTTTATTTTTGTGACCTTCCTTTCTGGGTTGATATCTGGTTGTTTTGTCCTGTGTTCTAGGGTTGGGTTGTTACCTGATGTTATTGTAACCAGAGAACTCCCTTGAGTATTTCTCGTAATTTCAGTTTGGTTTTTGCAAATCCCCTAAGCTTCTGTTTATCTGGAAATGCCCTAATTTTGCTACCATATTTGAGAGACAGTTTTGCGGGATACATAAGTCTTGGCTGGCAATTTTTTTCCTCCAAGGCTTTATATATGTCATCCCATTGCTGCTGCCTTCTAGCCTGCATAGTTTCTGCTGAGTAATCAGAGCTTAGTCTTATTGATTCTCCTTTGTAGATGACTTTTTGTTTATCCCTAGCCACTCTCAAAATTCTTTCTGTTTGGTTTTGACAAATTTGATTATGTCTTGGTGACTTTCTTCTGGGATCTACCTTGTGTGAGGTTTGATGAGCATCTTGAATAGCTACATTCTCATCTTTCACAATATCAGGGAGGTTTTCCGCCAACAAATCTTCAAAAATTCTCTCTGTAACAGAAATTCTTTTCTGTTATTGCTCCCCCCTCCCCTTTCTGGTACTCCAGTCACTTGTAGGTTATTCCTCTTGATAGAGTCCCATGTAATTCTCATTGTTTCTTCATTTTTTAAAGTTCTTTTATCTGATTTTTCCTCATATAAGTTGGTGTGAAGTGCTTTATATTCAATCTCACTAATTCTGACTTCCATTGACTTTCTACTGAGTTGTCTAATTCTGAAACTTTATTGTTAAATCTTCCGGATTTCTGTTCACTGTCTCTCTATGGATTCTTGCAGCCTGTTAAAACTGTCATTATGCTCTTCTATAATCTTCTTAAGTTCCTATATCGCTCTGTCTGCGTGTTCCTTGGCTTGTTCTGCATTTCGCCACACCTCCTGAAGAGTTCTGTGTATTAACCTTTTGTGTTCTACCTCTGGTGTCTTAGTCATCTAGTGCTGCTCTAACAGAAATACGACAAGTGGATGGCTTTCTCAGTAAAATAGTCTAAAAGTCCAAATTCAGGGTGTCAGCTCCAAAGGAAGGCTTTCTCTCTGTAGGTCTTCCCATCAATCTTCCCCTGGACTAGGAGCTTCTCTGTGCAGAAAGCCTGGGTCCAAATGACCAAAGGATGAGCTCTGCTCCCAGTGCTTTATTGGTGGTATGAGACTCCCCCAATCCCGCTCACCCCCCCCCACTATCTTCCCTTTCCTTTTTATCTCTTGAGAGAGAAAAGGTGTTGCAGGCCACACCCCAGGGAAACTCCCTTTACACTGGATCAAGAATGTGGCCTGGGTAAGGGTGGTATACGATCCCACCCTAATCCTCTTTAACCTAAAATTACAATCACAAAATGGAAGACAACCACACAATACTGGGAATCATGACCTAACCAAGTCAGCATTCATTTTTGGTGGATGCAATTCATTTCATGACATCTGGTCATTCTGGGAAGTTCTCTTCCTCCAGAAGATTTGATTCTTTGTTTTGAGAGCTTGCTAAACCCATCCTGGTCAGCCTATTTATATGATTTGATATTGCCTGTTGTCTCCAAGCCATCAATAAATTATGCTTATTTATTTTACATTTGCTTATTGTGTCCCACCTTCTTGCTTTGTTCTGATATGCCCAAATAGGCTGCTAGTGTGAGCTAGTTTGATTATTGGCACCTGTGACGCTAACGTCCTGTTACCAGGTGGTTAGATCTATTACTAGGTATGTGAGCCCAGAAGTCTGTTTACTTTTCTTGTATGGATTCAGCTCAGGTGTCCAGGTCGTTGGTCACCAAGTGTGTGGTAAAGGCTCTCGCCTCAGTCCTGGACAAGCAGATGTGACTGGTGTAGGCACAGGTATCTGGCTGCAGTAGGGGGTCATGTGCTGAGCAAGGCAGGGGGCTGACAGCTGTCCCTGAGTGTCTGGGATGAAAGCGTCTCCCTGTTCCCCAGAGCGTGTAAATGGGTGGGTTTTGCACCCATACTATGGGCACCCAATGCTGTTGGCTCTAAGGGCTGGGAGGCACCACTTACTCTTGGACCCGTTACGTGTAGCTAGGCAGCATGGGTGGAGCCAACAGTCCTCAGGCCCGATGTGGGTAGGTGAGGACTCTGCCTATTAGGCAGAGTGGTGACAAACATCACGAAGCTGCCATTCCACCATATAGCTGACACAGTTAAAGGTAGGCTTCAGGTGTATACCTTGTTGCACTGTGCTAACGAGGGCCTACACTGCTGAAATGAACCCACAGAGATCTATGCATGGGTGAAAGCCATTTAAAATCCATGGACCCCTTATTCCTATGCCTAGGCAAAACAGCTGTGCCTGTTCTGAGTTCCCGGCTTAAGGGAAACTGGCAGATTATTTTTTTCTGCTTGTTAACCTGTTCTCTCTTCAAGGCCAGGAGAATGGCTCAGGGTGCGTGACAGTTCCTACATTCGGCCCAGGGGATGGGGCAATTTCTGAAGCCAGCCCGAGACCTGGTGCAGAGCAGGGAGGAAACACATAAATGGGAGAGATGTTTCCCCCAAAGGGGTGGTGCTTGATCCACATGGTAGGTTAGATGTGTGTACTTATCTTCTGCCAACTGAATGTCGCTTTTCACTGGTTCTGGGGGCTTGAGTAGACTCTCTACTGCTCGGTCTCTCCTGATGTGGAAAACCTATCTTGAGTGCCACTGCTTGCCTCACCCCTTGCACCACCCAATCCAGCCTACAGAGTGACAGTTCCTGCCGGGTCAGGTCTAGCAATTCCTTGCTGCTTCTGAGCTGTCTCTCTCCCCTGCTGCTGCTCAGTCCAATTCCTCAACTTTGCCTTTGATGCTCAGGGCTCCTAGATTGTCATGTATAATCCATTCACTTGTTTTTTCAGGTCTTTGTTCTAAGAGGGACCACAGGAAGCGTCTGACTACTCTGCCATCTTGGCTCCACCTCTCATACTGCAGCTATATAGTAGGTTCTGAGTTCAGGTAGTCTAAGTCCTACTTTCTTCTTCTTCTTCAATAGTGCTTTACTTATCTGGGGCCTCGTCCCTTTCCATATAAAGTTAATTAGTTTTTGGATCAGGTTTTGCATTGTATTTGTAGACTGCTTTGGGTAGAATTATCTTTTGCACAACAGTGAGTCTATCCATCCATGAGCATGGTATGTTTTTCCATTTATGCAGATCTCTTTTGTTTTCTTGCAGTAGTGTTTTACAGTTTTCTTTGTATAGGTCTTTTACATCCCTGGTTAGATTTATTCCTAAGTATTTAATTTTTTTAGGAGCTATTATAATGGTATTTTTTTTCCTGATTTCCTTTTCATCATTCTCTTTATCGGTTTATAAGAATCAAACTGATTTTTGTATGTTTATCTTGTATCCTGCTACTCTGCTCAATCTCTGTATTAGTTCCAGTAGTTTTCTCATGGAGCCTTTGGATTTTCTATGTACAGTATCATACCATCCACAAATAGAGACAGTTTTACTTCTTCGTTACCAATTTGGACACCCTTTATTTCTTCTTCTTGCCTTACTGCTGTAGCTAGGACTTCCAGCATAATATTTAATTGGGGTGGTGATAAAGGGCATCCTTGTTTCTGTTCCCAGCGGGAAAGCTTCCAGCCTCTTTCCATTAAGAATGATGGTGGCTATTGCTTTGTATAGATGTCGTTTATTACGTTGGGGAATTTCCCTTCTACACCTAGTTTATTGAGATTTTTTGTTGGACTTTGTTGAACATCTTTTCTGTGTCAACTGAGATGATCATTTGATTCTCGTACTTTATTTAGATGGTGGATTATGCTGATTTTCCAATGCTGAACCATCCTTTTATGAATCCCACTTGGTTGTGGTGTATTATTTTTTTGATATGATGCTGAATTCTATTGGCTAGTGTCTTGAGAATTTTTCCATCTATATTCATGAGAGATAAACCAAAAAAAAAAAACCAAACCCAGTGCCATAGAGTCGATTCCAACTCACAGCAACCCTATAGGACAGAGTGGAACTGCCCCACAGAATTTCCAAGGAGCACCTGGTGGATTCAAACTGCCGACCCTTTGGTTAATAGCTGTAGCACTTAACCACTACGCCACCAGGGTCTTCACATGTTGGTCCGTAATTTTCTTTTTTTGTGGTGTCTTTGCCTGGATTTGGTAACAGGATTATGCTGGCTTCACAGAATGAATTTGGAAATATCCCTTCCATTTCTATGTTCTGAAATGGTTTTAGTACTGGTGCAAACTCTTCTGTGAATGTCTGACAGAATTCTTCAGTGCAGCCATCTGGGCCAGGGTTTTTTTTTTGTTCAGATGTTTTATTTTTATAATAAATGTCTTGATGTGTTTTTTATAAAAACTAAGCACCGATTTTAATTTTCAGAAAGCTTTGTTAAAACTTACGCAAGACCCAACCCGTTTAAGTACTGTTTGACATTCCATAAACAATTTCATAAAAACGTTTAAAGGAAGTGAGAGAACTAAACAAAGTCTTAATCTTTAGTTGCTGGTCCAGACCACATTGACTGTAGCATCCTAATAAATCAATGGCTTGTAAAAGTAAGCTCCTTACCTGGTAACGTCCTGCATCCAATACAACCATTTTGGGTGTCACACTATTACTGGCCTTGTAATCTTGGAGTGGTACATGAGCTTCTGTGAGTTGGATTCCAAAAAGGGTGGCTAAAGAATTACTGATGCAGTACCTTTAAGAGGAATTAAGAAAAGTTCACAATCAGAATCTTATCTAATTCACTCTGAAAGCATTCGCACTGAGAAAAAATTTTTCTAACATAAAGGAAGCATGTAAAAGACACTTTTAAATTGGGAAAAAGAAATTTAGATAATCAGAGAAGAGACGGAAATAAAGTAGCAACACCTATCACAAAACTGTAAGGGGATGGGAATGAGGGTAAAGATCGCCAGGATTGTCAGGTGTTTAAGGCAGGGGTAGGGCAGCACCAGAAGTAAAATTACGACCACAAACACTTATCTGTCCTTACACCCAACAATTACCAGCCATGTAAAGGGAATACCAAAGCACCCAGAGATCTGGGGCTCCAGGTGCTTTCACTACAAAATGTGGAGAAAAGTGTCTATATTTTTGAATACCATCACAAGGAGGTGATGTCCTTAATGATAGCAGGAAACTTCACTCTTTTATGGAGTTCTCGAAGGAAAGTTTTCAGTAAGTGCTTTTGCAGGCTCACCCAAATTGCTCAGGTGCTAACTATACCAGACAAGTAGTGACGCTGGCACAAAAATAAAAGTAACATGAAGTAAAAAGCAACTTCTGTTTTAAAAGAAATAGAAGTGAACAGTGATTCAGCCCAACTGCCAAAGAAATGGCAAGCAAAATGGCACAAATACAAATCAGAAAACAGCACCATGATGAAACTCCTTTCTCTGACTTACGCGATCTTCTTGCAAACAGCTAATGCACAGAAGAGTATGTCATTTTCTTCATGCCACTTGCACCTGTACAAAAAAAGGTAGACTTTAACAATCTAACTGAAATAGCACTGCTTAAGGGTTTTTATATGCTAGATTTCTAACTTACCTAGTTGAAATTTTCAGAAAAATTAGTATTATTCAAAGATTAACTTTTCTAATAAAATACGTAAGAACAGAAACTTTTTAAAAACAGAAAGATTCCTTATGTCACTGCTTCTGATGCGAATTCATGATGCTAGGTGAACTACACATATCATAACAGTTACATTTTACCTTGAAACAAAATAGTGCTCTAGAGGCACATTAGTGACTATGGTTAACATGTATTCATTCAACAAACATTTACTGAGTGCACACTATTTGCCAGGCATTGCTCTAGGAACCAGGGATACAGTATCCAATGCAACACACAAAAATTCCCGTCCACAAATACTTAGTCTAGTGGGGAAGACAGATCGAAAAAGATATCTTAGTATAATACACAGTAAGTTAGATAATGGTAAGTTCTAAGGAAAATAATGAAGCAAAAGACAGTATAAAATGTTGGACAAGGAGTGACATTTTAGATCAGGAGGCTAGGAAAGGCATTACTGAGAAGCTGATGTGTGAGTGGAGATATGAAGGAAGTGACCAAAATAAACGGTATGATTCAATACAAGGCCACACACACCAAACAACATGCTTTCATGATGAGAGTCACTAACAAATTGTATATATCTTTCCACTGAGTATGCACTTAGACTGCTGAGACTTAGAACAGCACTATTTGCATAATACGAAGCTTACCGTGAACTTGACAAGAGCCTTCATCTAAAATTACAAACATGCTGAACAGTAAGTGTAAAAAGTCAGATGTTTCCATCTGGCCACTAACTGAATAGAAGACTACCTAAAGACAAGATTAAAAATTTTCCACTGCTTTCCAAACAAGTGATTCAATAAATGTTTTCATAAAACTCTACCACTAAATGAAACCTTAGGTTAAAACTAAACCTAAGTGCTTAGACAACCACATAGAATTAGTTTTTAGTTCCTAGTTTTGTGCCTTGCCCAGAATTTAAACTTCAACAGTACCTACACCTCCTATACACATTTTCCACTGGAGATCAGACTTGAAATGGAAAGCAGTTAAAAACTAGTAGTACACTTCAGAATTAAAGCAAGCAAATAAGATTATAAAAAAGCTTGATTTCAGGGAAAAATGCCTCAAAATCTAAATTATACTACTAAAAATGACAATATTTTTATTAGTTTTTATTTCCCCCAAATCGCCCCCCTAAACCTCCTAAAAATACAATGTTTACGTCAACACATTTCTGTCAGTTTGTCCTACTGTGCTAGCTTGAGTGTTGCTGTGATACTGAAAGCTTTGCCACCAGTATTTCAAACACCAACAGGGTCACCCCTTGGTGGGCAGGTTTCAGTGGAGCTTCCAGGCTACGAAGAAGGACCCCACAGTCTACTTCTGAAAAAACAGGCCTTATGAATAGTAGCGGAACATTGTCTGATAACAGTGCCAGAAGATTAGCCCCTCACGTTGGAAGGTACCCAAAATATGACTGGGGAAGAGCTGCCTTTTCAAAGTAGAGTCAACCTAATGACATGGATGGAATCAGGCTTTTGGGACCTTCATCTGCTGATGTGGCATGACTTAAACTGAGGAGAAATAGCTGCAGATATCCATTAATAATTGGAACATGGAATGTACAAAGTATGTATCCAGGAAAATTGGAAGTCATCAAAGCTGAAATGGAACGTGTAAATATCAATATCCTAGGCATCAGTGACCTGAAAGGGACTGGTACTGGCCATTTTGATTGAGATAATCATATGCCTACTATGCCAGGAATGACAAACTGAAGAGGAATGCCTCATGTTCATTGTCAAAAAGACCATTTCAAGATCTATCCTGAAGTACAATGCTGTCAGTGATAATATCCATATGCCTACAAGGAAGACCAATTAATATGACAATTATTCGAATTTAGACACCAACCACTAAGACCAAGGATGAGGAAATTGAAGATTTTTACCAACTTTTGCAGTCTGAAATCGATGAAACGTGCAACCAAGATGCATTGATAATTACTGGTGATTGGAATGCGAAAGACAGAAACCAAGAAGTATCAGTAGTTGGAAAATATGGCCTTGGTGATAAAAAAAAAAAAAAAAAATGCCAGAGATTGCATGACAGAATTCAAGATTGATGACTTCTTCATCGCAAATACCTTTTTTCAAAAACATAAACAGTGACTATACACATGGACCTCACCACATAGAATACACAGGAATCAAATCAACTACATTTGTGGAAAGAGACAATGTCAAAGCTAAGTATTGTAAGACAGCAGCAGGCCAGGGGCCAACTGTGGAACAGATTAATTGCTTATGTGCAAGTTCAAGTTGAAGAAAATTAGAACAAGTTCATCAGAGTATATCCCTTGACTACTGTAATGGATTGAATTGTGTGCCCCCAAAATATGTATCAACTTGGTTAGGCCATGTGTAGTTGTCCTCTATTCTGTGGTTTTCCTATGTGTTATAAATCATAATCTCTGCCTGTGGTTAAAAGGATTAGGGTGGGATGTAAACACTCTTGCTCAGGTCAGCAATATAAAGGGAGTTTCCCTAGGGTGTGGCCTGCACCACCTTTTATCTCTCAAGAGATAAAAGGAAAGGGAAGCAAGCAGAGTGTTGGGGACCTCATACTACCAAGAAAGCAGCGCCGGGAGAGAGTGCATCCTTTGGAACTGAGGTTCCTGTGCTGAGATACCCCTAGACCGAGGGAAGACGGATAACAAGGATCCTCCTCCAGAGCCGACAAAGAACGCCTTCCCCGGAGCCAGTGCCCTGAATTCTGCCTTCTAGCCTACTTTCTTAAAGCCGTCCACTTGTAGCATTTCTGTTACAGCAGCACTAGATGACAAGTATATCCCACCTAAATTCAGAGACCATCTCAAGAATGTATTTGGCATGTTGAACGCTAATGATTGAAGACCAGATGAGTTGTGGAATGACATCAAGGACATTATACATGAAAAAAGCAAGAGGCTGTTAAAAAGACAGGAAAGAAAGACCAAAATGGATGTCAGAAGAGACTCTGAAACTTGCTCTAGAATGTAGAGTAGCGAAAGCGAAAGGAAGAAATGATGAAGTAAAAGAACTGAAGATTTCAAAGGTAGCTTTAGTAGACAAAGTATTATATTAAACGTGCAAAGACATGGAGATAGAATACAAAAGGGAAGAACACACCTGGCATTTCTCAAGCAGTAAAAACAAGAAAAAATTCAAGCCTCGAATTGCAATATTCAAGGTTTCTATGGGGAAAATACTAAACGACTCAGGGAGCATCAAAAGAAGATGGAAGGAATACACAGAATCGCTGTACCAAAAAGAACTGCTCGATGTTCATTTCAGGAGGTAGTATATGATCACCAGCCAATGGTACTGAAGGAAGAAGTCCAAGTTGCACTGAAGGCATTGGTGAAAAACAAAACTTCGGGAATTGATGGAATACCAATTCAGATGTTTCACCAAATGGATGCAGCACTGGAAGTGCTCATTTGTCTATGCCAAGAAATTTGGAATACAGCTTGCCAAGAAACTGAAAGAGATCCATATCTGTGCCCATATCAAAGAAAGGTCATCCAAAAGAATAAGGAAATTATCATACAATATCATTAGTATCACACTCAAATAAAATTTTGCTGAAGATCTTTCAAAAGCTGCTGCAGCAGTACATCGACAGGGAACTGCCAAAAATTCATGCTGGATTCAGAAGAAGTCATGGAACAAGGGCTATCACTGCTGATGACAGATGGATATTGGCTGAAAGCAGAGAATACCAGAAGGATGTTTCCCTGTGTTTTATTGACTATGCAGAGGCATTCGACTGTGTGGATCCTAACAAATTATGGATAACATTGCAAAGAATGGGAATTCCAAAACAACTGTGCTCATGAGGAACCTGTACATAAAGCAAGAAGCAGTCATTTGAACAGAACAAGGAGATGTCATGTGGTTTAAAGTAAAGAAATGTGTATGTCAGGGTTGCATCCTTTCACCATACTTATTCAATCTGTATGCTGAGCAAATAATCCAAGAAACTGGACTATATGAAGAAGGTGGTGGCATCTGGATTGGAGGAAGACCCACTAACAACCTGCAATATGCCGATGACACAACCTTGCTTGCTAAAAGTGAAGACTGCTTGAAGCATTTACTGATGAAGATCAAAGACCATAGCCTTCAGTGTTAATTACACCTCTATGTAAAGAAAACAGAAATCCTCACAAATGGACCAATAAGCAACGTCATGATAAACACAGAAAAGATTGAAGTTGTCAAAGATTTCATTTTACTTAGATCCACAATCAACACTCACGGAAGCAGCAGTCAAGAAATCAAACGACGTATTACACTGGACAAATCTACTGCAAAAGACCTCTTTCAAGTGTTAAAAAGCAAAGATGTCTCTGAGGACTAAGGTGTGCCTGACTCAAGCCATGGTGTTTTCAATCACCTCATATGCATGTGAAAGCTAGACAATGCATAAGGAAGGTCAAAGAATTGATGCCTTTGAATTGTGGCATTGGCAAGAATGTTGAATATACTGTGGACTGCCAGAACAAACAAATCTGTCTTGGAAGAAGTACAGCCAGAATACTCCTTAGAAGCGAGGATGGCAAGACTTCATCTCACATATTTTGGACATGTTATCAGGAGGGATCAGTTCTTAGAACAAGACATCATGCTTGGTAAAGTAAAAAAGGGATCAGTAAAAAAGAGGAACACCCTCAACTGGACTGACACAGTGGCTGCAACAATGGGCTGAAGCATAACAATGATTGTGATGATGGCACAGGACTCGGCAGTGTTTCGTTCTGTCGTATAGAGGGTCTCTATGAGTCCAACTTGATAGCACATAACAACAACGTTTACGTTGCAGATTTAAATCTTCATCCAACTTTAATTCATCTCAAGTATGTTTCTTTCATGAATATCCACTCCGAAGTCCTAACATCAGGCACAAGCGAGTGTGTCTTCTGAGTAAGTTCACGGCCTACCCTCAAAGCTCCAGCACTATCTCACTCAAATGACGTGCAGCACAAGGGCCTTTACACTCCTCTTTTTCTCTATCTCAAAAGAACCCAACGATCTCCTTTCCTCCTCTTTTAAGGTTAATAGCTTCTTATTTTTAAAGATAACCTCCACCTCTATCTGCTTTATATTCATAAACCACTGTCATCCTACAGGTATGTATACTTTATGCTCTAGTTAAACTGTTTTTTCTTCAACAGTCTTTGTACTTTCATTCCTCCCAGCCACTGTTTGGGCCATTTTCTTCAATCCAATCTCTGGTTACAGAAATTCTATCCATCTTTCCAGAAGAACCAAATAAAACATTTATTCCATAAAGCATTTCATATTTTTTAATTCTTCCACTGAAGTAATTTCTCCTTTATATGATCTACCATAATCTTTTGGCATTTTTTAGAGTTATCAGAAATTAGCATATGATTGTAGTATCTTCACATGCTTTATTGCTCTTATCAGACAGTAGACTGAGGGCAAGGATGGCCATGTCACTCCTTCCCATATTTCCCACAGAACCTAGTCTGTTGCTGTTAGGTGCCTTAGAGTCGATTCCAACTCATTGCAAACACATGTACAACAGAAGGAAACACTGCCCAGTCCTATGCCATCCTCACAATGGTTGCTAGGTTTGAGGCCACTGTTGCAGCCACTGTGTCAATTCACCTCACTGAGAGTCTTCCTCTTTTGCACTGACCCTCTACCACGCATGACGTCCTTCTCCGGCGACTGGTCCCTCCTGATAACACGTCCAAAATATGTGAGACAAAGTTTCGTCATCCTTGTTTCTAAAGGACATTCTGGCTGTACTTCTCCCAAGACAGATTTGTTCATTCTTCTGACAGTCCGTGGTATATTCAATGTTCTTTGCCAACACCATAATTCAAAGGCATGGATCCTTCTTTGGTCTTCCTTATTCACTGTCTAGCTTTTGCATACATATGAGACGACTGAAAACACCAAGGCTTGGGTCAGGTGCATCTTAGTCTTCAAGGTGACATCTTTGCTTTTTAACACTTTAAAGAGGTCTTTAGCAGATTTGCCCAATGCAATACGTCGTCATTTGATTTCCTGACTGTTGCTTCCATGTGCGCTGATTGTGGATCCATGTAAAATGAAATCCTTGACAACCTCAATCTTTTCTGCGTTTATCATGACGTTGCTTATTGGTCCAGATATGAGGATTTTTGTTTTATGTTGAGGTGTAATCGATACTGAAGGCTGTAGTCTTTGATCTTCATCACTAAGTTCTTCAAGTACTCTTCGCTTTCAGCAAGCAAGATTCTACCATTTCCATATTGCAGGTTGTTAACGAGTCTTTCTCCAATCCTGATGCCCCATTTTTCTTCACATAGCCCAACTTCTCAGATTACCTGCTAAACATACAGACTGAATAAATATTGTGGAAGAGTACACACACCTTTCCTGACTTTAAATCACACAGTATTCCCTTGTATTTTCAAATAACTAACTCTTGGTCTATGTACAGGTTCCTCATGAGCACGACTGAGTGTTCTGGAATTCCCATTCTTCACAATGTTGTCCATAATTTGTTATGATCCATCAGTCTAATGCCTTTGCATAGTCAAAAAAACACAGGTAAACATCTTTACGGTATTCTCTATTTTTGGCCAAGATCCATCTCACATCAGTAATGATACTCCTTGTGCCATGTCCTCTTCTGAATCTGACTTGAATTTCTAGCAGTTCCCTGTCAGTGTACTGTTGAAACTGCTTTTGAATGACCTTCAGGAGAATTTTATCTGTGTGTGATAGTAATGATATTGTTTGATAATTTCCACATTCTGTTGGATCACCTTTCTTTGGAATGGGTACAAATATGGATCTCTTCCAGTCCATTGGCCAGGTAGCTGTGTTCCAAATTTCTTGGCATAGATGAGTGAGCACTTCCAGCGTTGTATCCATTTGTTGCAACATCTCAACAGGTATATTCTGTCAATTCCTAGAGCCCTATTTTCCACCGATGCCTTCAGTGCAGCTTGCAATTCTTTCAGTACCACTGGTTCCCGATCATATGCTACCTCTTAAAATGGCTGAATGTCAACCAATTCTTTTTTTTGATGCTCCCTGCATCATCTAGTATTTTCCCTATAGAATCCCTGAATATTGCAACTTGAGGCTTGAATTTTTCCTTCAGTTCTTTCAGCTTGAGAAATGCTGAGCGTGTTCTTCTCTTTTGGTTTTCTATTTCCAGGTCTTTGCACATTTCATTGTAATACTTTGCCTTTTTCAGCTGTCCTTTGAAATCTTCTGTTCAGCTGTTTTACTTGATCGTTTCTTCCTTTCGCTTCAGCTACTCTACGTTCAACAGCAAGTTTCAGAGTCTCTTTGAGATCCATTTTGGCCTTTTCTTTCTTTCTTGTCTTTTTTAATGACCTCTTGCTTTCTTCACGTATCATGTCCTTGATGTCATTCCACAACTCAAACTTAGCCTAGTTATTATGTATGAGCTGTTCAAAATTTTGTTGAATGTCAAAAGCTCGTTGAATTGAAGAAAAAGTCATTCCAAAGTGATATCAAAATATAAAACTACATCACTTAATACTATTATTAATACAGACTTGGTTCAAGGTGGTCAGTTAAATGACATGCATAAATTTATCTCCTCTTGCTCCCAAGACCCAATCACATAACAGTCAAGAATAAAATGACAGCTTCTACAATCAAGAAAACAGGAGAAATCCTCCATGGAAGAGAACTTAACAAATCAGTGGAAAAGCAGGAAGTAAATGAAGGAGTGGTAACTTATGAAGCTGGACAGAAGAAGTCACAGCTGTCAGTACTCCTGGAACAGGCTGCAGGAGAAGAAGGAGAAGATCTGTCTGTCCAAACTCTGGAGAGGCTCTGAATTTGTGGACATGTCCCTACCCTGAGAATAGGGGTAGAACATGAGGCTGAATTTCTTCTATAAAAAATAGTCAGCTTCCCTGATTCTGTATAAAGAAGTGAACGGTTATTGGAGAACTAAGTAGAAAGAGTGCATGCTGGTACCTTAAAGCAAAGCCCTCCATACTCCAGCATTTAAGATTTTGCCTGTAGCTTAACAAGTTGCTACCTTGTTTGATTTCCCTATGTTGTTAGTTGCCGTCGAATTGATTCCAATTCACAGTCAACCATGTGTGCAGACTAGAATTGCTCTGTAGGGCTTTCAAGGCTTTGGGATGCAGATCGCCCGGCCTGTCTTCCAAGTTGCCTCTGGGTGCGTTTGAGTTGACAACCTTTTAGCTAGCAGTTGAGTGCTTAACTGTTTGTGTTGCCAGGAATGCCTTTATTTCCCTACAGCAAAGCCTAATCAGTTAATAATTCCTACCAAACAATATTGAACACATACTCGTCTTTGTAGCCTCATTTCTAACAGATAACCAAGGATAATCAGATATTCAAGGAAAGCCTGCAATATGAAAAGGACCAAGACAGGAGCACCAAGCTAAACAAGGAAACGTTAAGAACCCACAACTCAAAAGAATGAGATAATCCAGAGAAATAAAGCAAACATGCCCACACCACCACCACCACGATCCGTGTAATTATTGAATCCATGATCCTAGCTTTCGTCCACATCTTTTCAGTCCTCATTAACACCGACAAGAGCAATGGTTTGTGTAACATGGTAATTGTGGCCTAAGTGGTACTGGGACCTCAAGAACTTAGCCTCTGCCCAAGTTTTAAAAGGTCAGAGCTTGCTAGGGTTCTGTCCTCTGCCTAAGTGACCTCATATGCATGCTGTAAGGTCCAGCATGGCAGAGATTTGTCTCTCTTCATAGCCCAAAACAGTGCCTGGCACAGAGTGAAATAAATGCCAGAATTACCAAACCTCTCCAACTGAGTTCAGGAACAGGACGACCAAGTGCTTGCTTGTTATCTCGAGCTCTGATGCATCACAGTGTTCTAAATCTGCGCCTCTCTTTTCCCCATCTACCAGAAACTTGGGCATTGTTGTTGGTTTCTTTTTTTCCTACATCTGGCCCATCAGCAGGGTCTATTGATTTTTACCAATCTACCCATTCCTCTCCATTCTCTACTGTCACCGTCCCTGACCAAACCCATCCTTGTCCGGACTACAGAATTAATCTATTACAGGCTCCTTACTTCCTTTCTTGCCCTCTTCCAATATTTTCATTTAAAAACTCAGACACCTTTTAGAAACCTAAATTGACTGTCACTTCCCTGCTTGATAAATTCCTTCCCACAGCTAACATGGCCCTGTGTTTCTGGCTCCTGCTTCTTTCTTCAACCTCCTCTTGTGCCGCTCTCCCCCTTGCTCACCAGCCTCCAGTCAGCCCCGACCATCTAACAATTTCCAGCAAGCTTTTACCTCAAGGCCCTTGCATCTCTCTGCCCTGGATACTCCTCTTACTTCCATTTTTTGCATGGCTGCACCCTTCTCTTGCTTCAGATCTCAGCTTTAGTGAGGCAGGCTATTTAAAGTAGCCTACCTTTCTCCACCCTCTCCTGTACTAAAGCATCCTGTTGATTTCCTTCTTAGCACTTACTACATGCCAACATTACCATTTTCTGTATTATTTATCGTATGTCTCTTGTTCCCACTTAAATGTTCGCGTCGTGAAGGCAGGGACCTCGTTGATCCTGCTCACCACTGCACTTTCAGTGCAGAACTCAACACAGCGCCCGGCACAGAGGAGGGGCTCAGTCAACACCTGCTGCCACGTCACAGTGAATTAACCCACGGACAACTAGGATACGAGACATCAAGGAAAATGGGAGATCTACGAAAGTTACAAACATGTTAGTCTCCAAAACAACATGACGGCTATTACCAGCCCGCCTACTTATAACTCTAATATTTACTTTGTCTAACTTTACTCTATTTTACCAATATAAAACCTACTCATTTCTCCGAGAGAGGTTATTTACCAAAACTTAACTGAAAACTTTAACAACTTTTTCTAGATCTTTAAGAGTCATGTTAAAATGAGTCCCATCTGCTTATATTAACAGATTCTACTAAGTTTCTATTGTCCTATGGTCCCAACTCCCTCGTATAATACTGTGTGCTGGAATCCCACTACACTATTAAGCTCAGTTAAAGGCAGACCCACCCAGCCCACAGCAATTTATTACCAAAATGCTTAAAGTACTACATAACAGTCTCAACTTTAACAAACCCCACCTTACAAGCCGCAAAGATGTCTTACACCAAAGCTATTCTAGTCTTTTGCAGCCTGTACTTACTCAGATCAATACTGTATTTCTTCAATTCTGAGACATACTTTTCTTAGTTTATTTTTTTTACATTATAACTGAAATTAAATGTATCTTACAATTGAAGGTATCTTACAATTGCTACTGGGCAGTCTGAGAATAAGTGTTATTGCTTAAGCATGTAAGAATTCCATTATTATTCTTGAAGGTAAACAGACAACTGCAACCCCTCAGCATTTTAGCCAATGAACCATTTAAAGATTCTTTGAGGAGGTACTGGTTTGTCTCTGGAAACTTTATATTGACATCTTCTGATAAGATTAAGAACCAGCATCAAAGCTTTTGAAAAGGTGTCAGTGGCTTGGAATATATTGCAGAGACAAAAGCGGGGTTCTCTTTTTAAAAATGCTGTATCACTATCATGGATTAAATTGTTCCCCTCCCCCCAACATATGTGCTGAAATTTTAACCCCTGTACAGTACATATAACCCTGTTTGTTATGTTAACGAGGTCATACCTCAGTAGAGTAGGTCTTAAATCTAATCACTTCTGAGTTATAAAAAGAGCAGACTAGACACACACAGGGGTGAAAGACAAATGTCATGTGAGGACCTGTCTACGAGCCAAGGAAAGCTGAAGACTGCCAGAGACACCAGAAACTCAGAGAGAGGTCTACAGAACGAGGCAACATGGCTGAGACTAATTTGGACTTTTAGCCTACAGAACTGTGAGAAAATTAATTTCTGTTCTTTAAAGCCACCCACCTGTGGTCTTTCTTATGGCAGTACTAGGTAACTAAGACAATCACCAACACTCTTGATGACGTAAAACACACCAATGTATAAAAACATGGACAGCAAATGACTCTGAATATGAAGTTCTAGAAATACTTTTGACGGTAGCTGAGGTAACGGTGGCTACGTAAATCCTAATATCCTAACACGTCAACCACAAACTTCATAGGTTAAGAACAAACAAAAATCCAAACCAAACACACAAAATCTATACCTTCAGTATAACTAAAGAACAGAGAACACTACAAAATTCAAATACGTGTACTAAAAAATAAACCTTAATTTTGAATGGAGAGATTTTTCAAACTCAGTACAAGCTGTATAAATACAGCTTTATACGGAGAGAGGAATTCAGGAAAAAAATGTGGGGACAAGAGAACTGAGAAATGTAAAGCCTAGTATTAATTTAAAACCACCCCCACAATGAGAAAGTCCACTTAAGTGCACCAATACCAAAACAGGGTCCCTGTAGGTCAGAGCACTGACTACAGAAAAGGGACTTCAAAGTGCCTGTGGGACTCAAGGAGACAGTCTTGAATATGATGTTTCTGGAAAATGCACGGAAAAGAAAAAAGCAAGAGAGAGAATTTAGGATCCCGCAAGACAAAATTAAACAAAACAAATGGAAAGACTAACAACCCTCCAACCACCAAACCATCCATTAAAGAAACAATACTTCACTACACAGACAGAACAGGGAGCACTGGAATTAAGAATCTCATTGTTGTTGTGTGCCGCAAGTCGATTCTGACTCATAGCCACCCTATGTAAACCTCCTCAAATCAACAACTGTCTTAAGAAATGCAAAGGAACAATGTGTCTTCATCCATACAGAGTTACTATGGAAGAAAACAGAATATCAAAATTAAACATGTTAGCTTATAACCGCTCCCCTCCTAAAAACAATCACGAAGGAGAAGAAAACTGTAACCTAACATTTTACCATAACATTCTATACTGAATTAAGTATCCTCAGACAAGAATTTGAGGATATTAAAAGATACCTTGCAAAAGAAATGTTAAAACTAAGAACAGAAATGGATATAAAACAAGAGTTGACTAAATTCAGGAAAGAAGTAACACTAAATTATAAGGTGAATAAAGAAAAATAGATAAAAATGAAAAGTTAATCAGGGAACATGAAGAAAGCAGAAAATGATGATGATAAAATTCAGATGAAAGAGAAATAGTAAAAGCCAGAGAAAGTGACTGAAATGAAAGACAGGCAAAGAGGATCAAACATACATGTATTTGACTCCCTTAAGGAAAAAAAAAAAACAATGGAACAGAATTAAAATCAAACTAGAACCTTAAAAAAATCTCCAGAAACAGGAACTGCTTTTACATATTAAAAGGGTTTATCAAGTATCTGGGGAAACTGACCTGCAAAAATAAACTCAGAAAAATATCATACTAAAACTGTAAGAATCTAAAGCTGAAAAAAAAGTATTCTTAAGGTTGCCAGGGAAAAAGATCAAATAACTTAAAAGGCCAAGAGAATTAACTGACCAAACTTCTCAAAAGCAATGCTCAAAAAGCTGCATTTTCTAGAAACGCAAGGAAGTAAATTACAAACCAAAGATTTTAAGTAAACTGTAAACCAAAGATTTTATCTCCAGCCAAGTATCAAGACAATAAAAAAAAAAGACAATAGGAAGTTTTAAACATGCAAGAATGCACGGAATACTGTACTCATGAGCCCTTCTCTATCAATTTACTAGATTAGGGGGTCAGCAAACTTTCTCTGTAAATGTCCAGATAGTAACTATTTTAGGCTTTACAGTCTCTGTCAGAATTACTCAACTTCGCCATGGTGGTGTGATAGTAACCATGTTGTTATTGTTGTTAGGTGCCACTGAGTCAGCTTCCACTCATAGCGTCCCTACGTATAAAGAACGAAACACTGCTCACTCCTGCACCGTCCTCACAACTGTGGCTATGTCTGAGCCCCTTGTTGCAGCCACTGTGTAACTTTCCAATGGAGAACTCTGCTAGACACTATTTAAAGCAAGTTATCAAAGTTACCTAACATCCACAGTGGGACAAACTGACACCACTACGTCTTCAGATATGACTCACTTATAAAGGCAAAACATCGCTTCTTTGGTGTTCCTACCAAAAACACATAATCTCAATCTAACTACGAGGAAATACAAATCCAAATTGAGAAACATTCTAGAAAATAACTGGCCTGTACCTTCAAAAACATCAAGCTCGTGAAAGTCAAAGTTGAACTGAGGAACTGTTCTAGATTAAGTCCAAATGTGATCCTGGATTGGACCCTAAATTTTTTTTTTTTTTTTTTTTTTTGCTATGAAAGACATTACTGGTACAACTGGAAAATACGAACGTGGTCTTTGGATTAGATAACAGTATTACACCAATAGAAGTATCTTCATCCTGTTAACTGTACTGCAGTAACGTAGAACATTCTTGATCTTAGGAAGCACACACTGAAGGGGCAGAGACATCATGGACTGCAATTTACTACAACTTACCATCAAATGGTTCAGAAAAAGAAACAGTTTGCATAAATTGAAAGAGAAAATTAAAAAGGAAATGTTATCAAAATGTTAACAACTGGGGAATGTGAGAATATGATACATAGGACTTTCTTTTAGTGTTATTGCAACTTTTACTAAGTCTGAAATAATTTCAACATTAAAATTACTTTTGCCAATTTATTTCACTGACACATTCCTTTTTATGTAAGCACAAGAATTCTATATAGTAAAAATGTCTAAATCAATCTAAATGTATTCTTTCATCAGTATAAAAATTCTGGTAAGACACCGTTTCAGTTTATTTGACGGTTTGTTTTAATTTTTTTAGCGGTACACAAAATCGTGTACCTTAAAATCAGTGGAATCTTATATTCAAGGAAATGTAATGCTTCCAAGGCTTTACAGGAAAATACTGCAAAAAAAAAAAAAAAAAAAAGGAAAGCGTATACAAGTTGTTGTTAGCTGCCAGTGAGTCAATTCTGATTCATGGTGACCCCACGTGCATATACAAGTAATACTACCGTATTTTCTCAGTTCAGAAAAGTATAAAGTCACTATAAATACCTTGTGTTGCTAGAATAATCCCACATGGCCACATCTAGGAGGCTGCGAACCCAGGTCTTCGAGGGCTCCTTGAGGAATTTTTCCTGGTAGATCCCCACTACAAGGTCCTCTACAGTAAGAAGTTCAAGATCGTGCCTGATTTCTTCCATTGGTAAACAGAGAAACACATACGATTAGTGAATTCAGGTACTGGGAATATGTACATCGAAATGGAAACAAACACAGGTATTATAATGTACTTTTGCAGTAAGGAAGAGTTTTACTTACCTGATGCCTTCGCCATATGCTTCAAACACCAGTTGACTCTGGGTCTATCATCAGACTGGAGAAGGAAAAAGAAATACTCTTGTTTCCTACCCTTCTCTTTAGCTTGAGTTACTTTTAATTTTCATTGCCTTTTCCAATTGAGGGGTGGGAAAGGCTTAAGAGTTTTCGACGACTAAATCAAGAATTATAAAAAAAGCAAAATAAATGATATAAGACTACTGCTATTAAGAACCAGTTACATTTGTACGGCAATGGTAACACACTTTATGAAAAGCAAGTGAGACTTAGAATAGGCTAATGAAGAAACCAACGTTCAGAAAAAGATTAGGGAATCTGTTCACGATTACACTAATGAGTAGTAAGGTTAGAACCCAGTTCTTCGACTCCTAGCCTAGAAGAACTTAGACAAAACAAGGAACAAATACAGACTCTCTAAAGATTACAAAAAGGAGGGCAAGGGCTTGTTACAAATATAGTTTTGAATAAAAGATAATCTTGCTTAGGAGGATGGGCATACAGACTACAACATCCATTCTTCAAGGTAAAAAGATATTGAAGATATTTCAGAAGGAACTCAAAAACATGAGATCTATGAACGTAGAAGGAAACCCTGGTGGTGTAGTGATTAAGTGCTACGGCTGCTACCCAAGAGGTCGGCAGTTCGAATCCGCCAGGCGCTCCTTGGAAACTCTACTGGCAGTTCTACTGTGTCCTGTAGGGTCCCTATGAGTCGGAACTGATGTGATGGCGGTTGTTTTTTTTTTTTTTTCTTAATGAAAGTAGAAGTAAGTTCAGCTTTTCTAGCCTCCAAAATTCCTATAGTTAGGTATCATATCTAATTTTATTCAAAATAATTCAGGATAAACATGTTTTCACACACACGGCTAATACACAAGCAAAAATGCTTTCTGGATACTTTACAAGAAATTCTTAAGCTGAAATTACCTTGCAGTAGACAGGTGGCCAGCTCCCTGGGTTTGGATGAATGAATCTGTAAAGGTTTTGTAACACAGTTGCTTGGTCATGCCCAGATTCAAAGTTTGAAATGGGAATCTTGTGACTAGAATCACCTGGGAGAAAATAAAAAGGAGGGAGTTCAAAATTCGACCAGGACAATATCACGGGGTAGGTATTAGAGAAGTTGGGGTCCATGAAGAGGGCAATGGGTAACTCATATTTAAGCACTTGTACCAAGCCTGGTGATGGTTAGGTACTTTACATATTTTACTTCATAATATTACAGCCATCCTGTGAGGCAGGTGGTAAACACATGTCAAGAAAAGATAACTGAGAATCATACAGCTTGGTCTTAAGTTAACAGCTAGTGAGTAGTGGAATCAGGACTCAAATTCAGGTTTGTTAAGCGATCAAGCCTGCAGTGTTTTCACTATCACTACGCTGCCTTTCACGAATGTGTTTTACTAACAAGGCTGGAAAATTAAATAGTAACAACTGCTTTTTAAAAGGCTGTATGTTAAAGACTTCTACTTGGAGTACAGCATAGACCAGGTCATTCAGACCAAACTTCCCATGAAAAATAAAAGCTTGAGTATTATCAAGGGCACACATAGCAGTGAAGGATCAAGATGAGAACACAGAAATGCAGAGAAGTGAGTCTAGCTTTGGGGGCAGTTTCTCTCCTGGTGTCATTTGCCAGTTCCAGAAGAGCAAGCTGAATGGCTGAGAAGTCTGCTTTCTGACAGTTTTGGGGGCCTGACTTGCTAGCACCCCAGGTTCCCTGGAAGAATATAAAGAATGTAAGTCCTCTCTGACCCTTCACTAAGGGAAATACTGAAAGGTATTCTTCAGCCATAAGGAAAATGATCTCAAATGGAAGTTTAGATGCTGCCGATCTCCTCCTACTCAATTCTCTTTATTCTGATAATTTTTTTCTTATACGACTTATCACATTAAAGTATTACATAATTGACTTTTGTCTTCTGCCTCCATGAGAACATAGATTCCACGAATGCAAGGACTATGTTTTGCTCACTGATTTATTCTCAGCATCTAGAACACCTACCTATCACATGGTCATTGTTGTTCGGTGCCATCGAGTGGATTCCAACTCACAGTGAACCTATGAACTACAGAACAAAGCACTGCCTGGTCCTGTGCCATCCTCACAATCGTTCCTATGTTTGAGATCACTGCTGCAGTCACTATGTCAACCCACCTCTCCTTGACAGTCTTCCTCTCTTTCGTTCTCTACATGATATCCTTCTCCAGGGACTGGTCCTTCCTGATAAAACGTCCAAAGTACATGAGATGAAGTCTCGTCATCCTCACTTCTAAGGAGCATTCTGGTTGTAGTACTTCTTCCAAGACAGATTTATTCATTCTTCTGGCAGTCCATGGTACATCCAATATTCTTCACCAACACCAAAACTCAAAGGCACCTATTTTTCAGTCTTCCTTACTCACTGTCCAGCTTTCACATGCATATGAGGTGACTGAAAATACCATGGCTTGAGTCAGGCACACCTTAGCCCTCAAAGTGACATCTTTGCTTTTTAACACTTCAAAGAGATCTTTTACAGATTTGCCCTGTGCAATGGGTCATTTGATTTCTTGACTGCTGCTTCCACGGACATTGACTGTGAATTCAAATAAAATGAAATCCTTGACAACTTCAATCTTTTGTGTTTATCATGATGTTGCTTATTGATCCAGTTGTAAGGATTTGTTTTATGTTGAGGTGTAATCCATGCTGAAGGCTGTAATCTTTGATCTTCATCAATAAGTGCTTCAAGTCCTCTTCACTTTCCACAGGCAAGCTTGTGTCATCTAAATATCACAGACTGTTAGTCTTCCTCCAATCCTGAGGCTGCATTCTTCTTCATATAATAAACTTCTTGGATTATTTGCTCAGCATACAGATTAAGTAAACAGTGAAGGGATACAATCCTGATGCATACCTCTCCTGATTTTAAACCACACAGGATCCCCTTATTCTGTCTTAATGACTGCCTCTTGGTCTATGTACAGGTTCCTCATGAACACAATTAAGTGTTTTGGAATGCCCAATCTTTGCAATGTTATCCATAACTTGTTATGATCCACTCAATTGAATGTCTTTGCATAGTCAATAAAAATTAGTCAATTAAACAAACATCTTTCTGGTATTCTCTGCTTTCAGCCAAGACTCATCTGACATCAGCAGTGATATCCCTTGTTCTCTGTCCTCTTCTCAATCCAGCTTGAATTTCTGGCAGTTCCCTGTCAATGTACTGCTGCAACCATTTTTCAATTATCTTCAGCAAAATTTTATACACATCTGATATTGATGATATTGTTCAATAGTCCTCACATTCTGTTGGATCACCTTTCTTTGGAATGGGCACAAATACGGTAGATGCTCAAAAATTTAAGTGAACATGACATGCTTCTATATTTTCTCTTGTCCGTCTTTTCTTTTATGGCTTTCTCTATTCCCAGGATTATAAAGATTCTCCTGTGTTTTCTTAAGTGCATTTAACTGTTTTTAATATTTTTTCACATATAGTTCTTTAATCCATCTGAAATCTATTTTATGTACGGTAAGAAAGGTCTAGCTTTTAATTTTAAATGGTATGCAAATGGGCCAATATGATTGTACTAGTTGCCCATTCTCTTCCACTGATTTGAAATGCTGCCTTTATAGTAAGTTCCCATATTTGAATGGGCTTATTTTTAGATTGTACTGCCATCCCCATTTGCCTGTTAATTCTTATTCTCACACTACACTGTTTTTAACTACTACAGCTTTACACGTGTGGGTTTGATAGTCAAGCCATCTCTCCAATTCCCATGGTTCTTTTTCAAGCATTTCTTGGCTACTTTGCAAGTTCGTTTCTAAAACTTATTCCAAATTAGAATAACCACCAGTGTCAATGACCGTTCTCCACAACTCCAATGGGTAGGGACAGAACTATTCTACTAAGTCATTATTAGTTTCTTTTATAAAGAAAAACTATTTACATGGAAATCTTTTACCTTTAGACTATAAAACCTCTTCAGAGGGAAGATTCTGGTGGTTTACTGGGCATTTTGTAAATCAGGACCCTATGTACCAATTCTTCAAGCTTCAAAAGTTTTCCCCCAGATCTAGTATCTTGGTGATGCAGAAAGGCTTACAGGTGAATTCTACAGAACATTCAAGAAATAGGTCATTCTAATACTAAAGATATCTCCCAAATATTACAAAGCGGGAACATTCCCCAACCCATTTTATGATGGCAAAATAATCTTGATAACAAAATGAGAGAAACAAGGTTAATCTCAGTCTTTAACATCAATGCACACATCCTAAAATATCAGCAAACCAAATTTAGCAATTTAAGAGATACACTGTGACCACGTTAGCTTTGCTCCTGGAATGCAAGGTTGGTTTATCATTACTAAATCACCATATGAACAAAAAACTACACGATCATCTGAAATGCAGAGAGAGCATTCACTAAAATTGGCATGTTTCTAGACAAACTGGGGATAGAACGGAACTTCCTCATCCTGATAAAGAGCACACACCAACAAAAAAAACCCTACAAGGAACAGTATACTCACTGGTGAAACATTAGAAACTAGCCGCCCTAGACAGTATACTAACATAAAACAAATTTAAACTGAAAATATATATACATATACACACACAGATTAAAAAGAAGTCATCTCACAGATATGACGATAAAAAAGTTTACTCAAAACACAGAAATTAGAGTTTAGTAATTAGTGGGATAAAACCCTAAAATACAAAAGCAAACTATTAGGAAATATAATTTCAAAAGAGCTATCACAGCAGTAACAAAAAGCGTAAGCTAAGCTATAAATTTAATTAAATATACTCAGATCACTATGGAGAATATTATAAAACTTTACTGAAAGACCTAAAAATAAGAGAATAACTCGATTTTAACACAAAGACTCAATATCATGAATATGTCAGTTTTCTTCAAAATCTCTATAGATTCAAAAGTGATTTCAATATAAATCCCAATAAGGCTTTTGTGAAACACGGAAAACCCAAGGGTCAAGAACAGCCATGACAATCCAAAAGAACAAAATTGAGGAACTTGTCTAATTAGATGAATGTTATCAAACCACAGTCACACATCAGTTAAGGTTCATGATATGTTCTGTGGAACAAGACTTTATGTGATTTGGACATTGTGGGAACATGCCTAAACCTTCGTGCTGTTTAATAACCTCCTGTTTCAATTTCAAATCGATACTTCTCCTTCTCCCCTTGTTGCTATCGCTAGCACTGGTTTTGCTGCATTTGGGGGCCATGATACAGCTCATGGTAATATTTTTTAAAGAAAATTAAACCAAGAGATAACATCACAACATTCAAGAGATGTGCAAATACACAATTGGGCGCCGCTACATACAAGTCAAAGCATACACTGTTATACGGTAAAATTATGTAGGGAAGTGCATATTAAAATAATGATAGAAAGTACAGTATGGTACAAACATAAGCCAGTAACATGGGCATTTATCATGACTATCGAGACATACGTATCATGTCATGTATTTACTGTACCATCATACACCTGGCAGCGCACTCACTTTGTATACAAGAGACATCGGATACGTGTGTTGCGTGTGGGAAGCTACTGTATTTACTGTGTCCAGTTACGTCTACTACGTCCCATTCTCCGATTGGGATTTCTGAACTTTATTATAACCTTAAAGGACCATGGACGTATATATAGTGTCAGACAATGCCTGAATGGATGCTACCCTGTGCATGACTGTGTTATGGTTAAGAATACGGTATTAACACCAAAAAACAAATAGACCAATAGAACAGAGAGAAAAGACCAACATACAAACTGAAACGTGACACAGGTGACACCACATAGTGGGAAATGAATTGATTATTCAATAAATGAGACTGAGGCAACTGATTATCCAAATGAGGAAACCTGAAACTAAATCTCTACCTCACACCATACGCAAGTTAATTCTGGCTGGAATATGGACTTGGACACAAAAAACAATCCTTCATAACTGTTAGAACAAAACAAAGACTACCTTTAAGACCTGGGAGTAGATGAGAAGTCTTAAAAACAAACAAAAAAAAAGGCCTAAGTGAAAAGATTGATACATTGAATAACTTAAAAACGTCTGTAAAAGGGTACAAAGTGAGATGCTATAAAGCACAAACTGAAAGTATCAGCACACAATTAAGAAATCAGTAAGTAGACATAAAACAATTTTCTACAAACCAGTAAGACAAATAAAAAAACAGAAAAATGGGAAAAAGATATTGCTGCACTAAAAAAAAAAGGTACAGAAAAATATAATTATATCAAAGTTCAAAAATGAGGCGGGGCCAAGATGATGGAGCAGTCAGATGCTTTCAGTGGTACCTCTTAGAACAAATACCTGAAAAAACAAGTGAATCAATTATATATGACAACCTAGGAGACCTGAACATCAAAAGCAAAGCTGAGGAATCGGACCGAGTGGCAGGGGGAAGGAGAGATGGTTCAGGAACGGTGAGCAGTTGCCAGACCTGACCTGGCGGGAACTGACACCCAGCAGGCCAGATCCACTGGTATGGCGCTAGCACGATGAGACAAG